>NW_012135303.1:3335644-3338468 GCF_000956105.1 Propithecus coquereli | reverse complement strand
TTTTTTTTTAATTCCATAGTTGCCTTCACACTGCTAAGAATAGGGACATTTATATTAACACGCTGCTTTAAATAATCATTCCATTTCCAGACCTACAAACGTCACACATACCTAATTTGTTAATATCATAAGAGTTCTTATTGAACAAAATACCAGTTTTTCCCTGATATACATGAATAAACATATTCATGTATCTATATTCATGTTTGAGTTATAGATATTTTGCCAGTGACAGAGAGACACTTTTCAGGTTAAAAAGAAAAAACTCAGTTGGCTCATTTTTATAAGTTAAAAATTTGAACCATTCCAGGGTCCCAGTGAAATACCATCTTATTCCCAACACCCTTCTCTGTGCTCCAAGATGAACATACATGAAAGAAGATGTGGAAAGGTGAACCACAGATACTTATGTCCTTTGTTGTTAAGAACAAATTCAACACTAAGGTGACAAGTTTTTATCAGACTTAATGGTGCCTAACAATCTGAAGCTAGAAAAGACCAGATTTCCCCTATGAGAAAAGTGAGATTTAGAGACTTTCACAAGACAGAGGTTATCTGTTTAGGCCATCTCCTGGCAGGAAATGCCGGCAGCACTTACCTAGGCAGGACATCACCATGTCCCAGCTGCCCTTCCTTCCCTTTCCCCCAGGTCCACACCTCTGTTCTCAGAGAAGGCAGGAGCGCATCCGCTTCACCACTGTATGTGGGGGTCAGAACCACTGTCCTTGTTTTCACCCGTGCAGCCTTTCTTAAGAGCCTGGGGGAAACTGAAAGCCAGCCAGAGACGGGGTAAAAGAGTGGAGGGTAAGAAAAGAAGAGAAGATTATTTTGACAAACATAAGATTTGCAAAGAAATGCACTACTCATGGTATTTTTGAAGCACATTCTATAGGTTCTCTGCAGAAAAGGGGATTTAATAGTCAAATGAGATTGGTAAATATATTCTGTCCTCCCACTACTCTCTCACAGACTCAGAGACACATTGACATATAGAAGGTGCTGACAAGTCCTGCAATTAAGAGCCTGTTTAAATATGCTTAACTCAGTCCCACTTCCAAACATTTGGTCATAGAATCCTTTTCTATAGAACATCTAGTGACATCCTGTAGAACTTGTATTCTAAAGAATATGCTGAACAAAATACTACACCAAGGCTGACAAGTATTTTCCCCATTTCAAAGCAGAGTTAAAAATTAAGAACCAAGTGGTGTGCACCTGTGGTCCCAGCCACTTGGAAGGCTGAGGCAAGAGGATTACTTGAGCCCAGGAGTTTGAGGTTGCAGTGCACTATGATCGCACATGTGAATGGCCACTGCACTCTAGCCTGGGCAACATGGCGAGACCCTGTCTCTTTTAAAAAAAAAAAAAAAGGCCTTTGCAAGCCAAGGTGTAAGTTCAAATATATTATGAATAATTGTAATAAAGAATTCATTTTAGATATAAAAATTTCTATGGTGGGAAAAAAATTATGAAAGGGAAATACTAAAGTGCTTTTGTATTTGCCTGCATATTTCAAATTATTTTATAGAGAAGTTACATAATCTTTTAAAAGAATGCTGCCATCTTTTATAGTGTTCAAAATTATAACAAACACATACAACACTATATAAATACTGTTTGGTGCCAGGATCAGTTTTGTCACTAAGTGTACACTTAATCATTCAGCCATTAACTTGCCAGCCACAGAAAGTGATCGTCACTGCCTAAGACCAATATCTTTTCTGGTGAATGTACCATATGTATGCATACAGAGACTCAAATAAATCTGCTTGAAATTTCCTCTACAATGTACTGAAGACAATTTTTACAGAGAGGGAAATAGTACACGTAAAATTTTTCTAAAGATACTTTAGGTTACTAAGTAAAATTCAGCATGTAAGTCTGTTAGTGGGACTGCGTATTTCACAGGAGCTAATGACATAACAAAAATCAATATTCTACATTTGCAGTCCAAAGAGATTACAAATATATTTGTACACTTAAAATGCTAAAGGACATTCAAAAATAAGAAAATTTTGGCACAAGATTCTCCTTCAGACTTAACAGAACTCATTTCTTACACATCATATATATGAGTGTGTATATGTGTGTGTATGTATACACACACACATATGTTCTCAAATTAACCAGGACTAAGGGTTTTATCTGTATAGATGAAAATCTAGTGGCAATGGGAATTAGAAGGTAGGATAAGAGAAGTGTTCAGTGGCACAAGAGAATGCAGGAAGTAGAAGAAAATGTAGGAACAGGGGCAGAGTAGAAATGGTAAGTTTTAGTATAGTCCAGGGTTCCTAACTTTTGAGTTTTGCACAAAATGGTATAAAGCGGTTGGTAAATTATAGCTTATGGGTCAAATAGGGCCCACCACCTGTTTTTGTAAATAAAGTTGTATTGGCATGGAGGCTCACTCATTCATTTATGTATTGTCTATGGCTGCTTTTATGAAACAACTGCATAGATGAGTAGTTGTCACAGAGATTGTATGCCCCACAAATCATAAAAGATTTCTCTTTGGCTCTCTACAGAAAAAGTTTGCTGGCTCCTGGTCCAATCAAATGCTTCTCAAACTTTAATGTGCACCATAATCACCTTGGGGATCTTGTTTTAATGCATATTTTGACTCAATAAGTTTGGAGTGGAGCCTGAGATTCTTTCTGCATTTCTAACAAGTTCCCAGATGATGCTGATGCTGCTGGTCTGCAGGCCACTTTAGAGAAACAACAGTCTAGATGGTCAAGATTGCTGAACTGATTGAGAACTGTAAAAGAATCAACTTTGTAATATTTTTAATAGTCTAAAAAATTTATTGCTAATGGTTTCAGAA
>NW_012135303.1:3334759-3335594 GCF_000956105.1 Propithecus coquereli | reverse complement strand
TATTTTGGGGATTATACTGAATTTACACTGTGCTGATTTAATGATTTAGATAGAAATGACATTTTTGCAACGCTGACATTTTTCATCCAAAAACAGAATCTCTCCCTTTGCTCCTGTTTTCTTTTATGAGCTTTTCGAAGAGTTATAAGAGTTTGTATCACATGGGCTCTATGCATTTCCTTAAGACTTTTGCTGTAACTGTGAACGGCTTTTTTTGTATACAATAAAACCAGTAATTTTTGTTTGTTTTGTAACTGACCACCTTCCCAGCTTCTCATTTCTTAAAGTCTTTTCAATGATTCATCATGTTAATAACAATAAAATTTCTTTTTCTTTCCTAATATTAATATTTATACAGGTTATATTTTTGGCTCACCTATTATGTGAAATTTAAAATAAAATCAAATATTTAAACAGTTTACAATCCTGGTTTCTTACAATTCTGGTTTCTTAAAGGGATTGGTGAAGAATATCTGAATGTATTTCAGAATAACTTAAAATAACTTCTTAGGAGGGTTTTTGTATATATGGGCATGGTTTTTAGTAATACTAGAGGTCATTTTCAGGTCTCACAATTTTAAAGAAAAATGCCTTTTTTTGCTTTTCTTAGTGTCTTACTGTGGATTTTCTTCAAAGAACACATAAAAATTCACTAATACTTCAGAAATATTTGGGTTCTATTTTTAAATGAGAACACATTATAAAAAGCTTCTAAATAAGACTAGTGTTTAAATCTAAGTTCTACTATCAAATGTCTGACTCTAGACAAGTCACATAATTTCTTTTAACCTACTTTCCTCATCTGTGAAATGGAAATAACACAATGAAAAACACT
>NW_012135303.1:3324041-3325604 GCF_000956105.1 Propithecus coquereli | reverse complement strand
TTGAGCTCAGGAGTTCGAGACCAGCCTGAGCAAGAGCGAGACCCTGTCTCTACTAAAAAAATAGAAAGAAATTACTTGGACAACTAAAAATCTATGTAGAAAAAATGAGCCGGGCATGGTGGCGCATGTATGTAGTTCCAGCTACTCAGGAGGCTGAGGCAGAAGGATTGCTTGAGCCCAGGAGTTTGAGGTTGCTGTGCGCTAGGCTGACGCCAAGGCACTCTAGCCCAGGCAACAGAGCGAGACTCTGTCTCAAAAAAAACACAAAGAAAACAAGCAAACTTTATCTCTGACCAATTATATATGGCAGGTATACTTATACACTTAAATTAACTCACCACAATATCTATGAAAGGATGAACTCAACACTGGCTAGAGGGAAGATATGTAGATATGTACCTTTATCAGAAGACTTATAGTGTAGATAAGGAGTACTGAGAAAATAAGTTCACTGGTTAAGCTCTTTTAAACTTTTTTCCCCAAGTGATATAACAATACATTAACTCACTTTTGTTTTGTTTTGTTTTGTTTGTTTTGAGACAGGGTCTCGCTCTATTGCTGGGGCTAGAGTGCAGTGGCGTCATCATAGCTCACTGCAACCTCAAACTCCCGGGCTCAAGCCATCCTCCTGCCTCAGCCTCCCAAGTAGCTGGGACTGCAGGTGCCACCACCAGGCTAATTTTTCTATTTCTTATAGAGATGAGTTCTCACTCTTGCTCAGGCTGGGACTATAGGCACATGCCACCACACCCAGCTAATTTTCTTATTTTTTTTTGGTAGAGAATGGGTCTCACTTTTGCTCAGACTGGTCTCAAACTCCTGGCCTCAAGCTATCCTCCCTCCTCGGCCTCCAGAAGTGCTAGGATTATAGGCGTGAACCAACACACAGACGGCCACACTAACTCTTTCAACTGACATTATTCCACTAGAGAGCAATATTACAAGGAATTGGATATTTAGACGCCCCCCCACCTTTTTTTTTAACCTGAAGCACATTAAAAATAGTGAATCAATGGAGTATCCTCCTTGAATTATAAGCTAATAGTCAAATTTAGTAGAGACAAGAAGCTGGAAAATGTCTAGCATTTAATCAGTACCATTTCTTCGCTTCAAAAAGACAGCACTGGAGATCTGTGTGCCATTTCAAACTACATACTTGTGTGAGATGAGATTTTTTTTGTAACTTTGACACTTAATACCAGGACACTGCTTAACCATGAGCAATGATAGGCTATTTATATATTTTTGAGAAGTTTTCCCTCAGCTGTCCCAACTTTGTGGGTATGAGTATGGGGGTTCATTAACAACCCCCAGGATCCAGTAACTCTCTTACCTGATCTTATACACTCAGGCATTTATTAGCATTTCAGTTAGTATTTGTTAAGCCATTCTTTTCAATACCTTCAGTCAGAAGAACTCCATGTTTCACTCCGAGGGCTGCTTGCAGAACAGTCTTTCCTCCCCAGCCTGGCAATCTCTCTGGTGTTATGGAAAAGGATCCTGCCTGCCAGACATGAACCAAGCCTCTTTCTTTGGATCCTTCTGCCTCTGTTGAGCTACAAA
>NW_012135303.1:3314330-3322056 GCF_000956105.1 Propithecus coquereli | reverse complement strand
AACTGCATGAAAATTATGATACAAATATCATGGTCCATCAGTTTAGAAACTCAATGTTTAATAAAATAAGAGCTGGAAAAATAATAAGCATATACAAATGCTGAATGCATTTCAACTCAGAAACACATTTTAAAGGGTACCAAAACCCATGCAATGAGGTGCCAAAACAAAAGCAATGAGGTTTTACTGCATGAGCCATAAAAACACTGGGGCCAAATTTGTGATTTTTCTGCAAAAGGATATGACATGGTCACTGTGCTCTGGAAACAGCTCACACCAGCAGGAGTGATCTAGGATCCATCTGTTTCCTCCAGGTTGCCTGTGAATTCTTACCGTTTCCCATCTGTATATCTGAAGGAAATTACTTTCTACCTAATGCTTATTTTAAAAAGATTTTGAATCATTCAAAGTTGGAAGAAGGGTATTGTGTAAACGAAAGATATATCTGAACAAATCAATAAATGCTATTAATTTAATAAATACAATTATTAAGTGCTACTATGCTTTGTGAGTGATTACTAATTAACTTTTAGTAAAATGCACAGTTCATGCACAGAGAAATTCTAAAGCCAGACCTAATATGTGCTTATGTATCAGAGATCGAGGAGTTACTGCACACTTGATTAAATTTTAACAATACCCAACGGGAGCCAGAGATCTCCTCTGGGAGGACATGGAAGTACACAAGCACATCCCACTTCACACAACTCATTCACTATATATAAACATTTTGTCTTACTGCATGACAATCAAAAATGTTGAAAGTCTTTCGGTAAAGTGAATAAAGCAGTCAATCTTTATTTTCTCTTATTCAGATTTTTGAATACAGTTTTTTTAAAGTTGGGTATACCTTACACCGTATTATTTATCAACACTACTCTTTTTTTTAAACCCAAATGAAATTAAAACTCTACAAACTGTTTTACAATTTTGTTTTCTTACTATATATGGTAGACAGAATAATGGTCCCCAAAGATGTCCAGGTCCTAATGCCCAGAACCTGTGAATATGTTAGGTTACGTGGTACTAATCAGCTGCCCTTAAGATAGGCAGAGTATCCTGGTTCTCCAGGTTGACCCAATGTAATCAGAAGCTCCTTTAAAGTGGGGGAGGGAGGCAGAAGGAGGGTCGGAGAAAGAAACACGATGATGGAAGCAGGGTCAGAGAGGTGTTATATTGCTGACTTTGAAAATGGGAACCATAAATCAAGGTAACCATAAATTAAGGAATGTGTGTGGAATCTAGGAGCTGAAAAAGACAAGGAAAGGGATTCTCTCCCAGAGCCTCCATAAAAAAGCTCAGCCATGCAGACACGTTGATTTTAGCCTGTAAAATCTGTGTCAGACTTTTAACCTATAGAACTCTAAGATAATATGTTTGTGTTATTTTAAGCCACAAAGTTTGTAGCAATTTATCGTAGCTGCAATAGAAAATTAATATTCCAGGGTCCTAATTAAAACAAAAGAAAATATACTATTTCACACACATCTTTTTATATCAGCATTTATAGGTCTATCTCATTTTGTTTTAATGGTATTTAAGATGTTAACTTCTTTCAAACAGACATGTCTGCCTGAAACTCATGTAGGGCAATGAGAAAAAGAGACATGACTGCTGAGGAAACATAACTAACAAGGAATATTGCAGCTAGATGGGCAGCTTATGTTACAAAGTTTTATCCTCACATATAAGGGTGGCATTTACCAACTCCATTTAATGTAACATTCTTTCTCAATTATGTGTCCATACAAATATAAAGCAAAAATTTATCTTTCTAATATTTTTATGATTGCCTCTCCATGAAATCTGTAAGACTTGATTCAACCATTCAAATAGCATTTAAACTTCCTTACGTTCTTTCATTGCTTTACATTTTAAATTGCTATAAAACTGCCTAATCATGAGGTTTCCTTTGGGGATATTTCTCACCAGGTGAGCTTTAAGGTCCTTACTCTACAGTCCTTTGAAGAGTAGGATCTTTGTACTCTGCTGCTTTTCTGTTAGAGTAACTTTCCTCCATAGACCTGTATTATATTAACCAGATGATTAAAAAAAAAAAGCTGCGTGATGTTATATAAACAGCACTTACTGTGGGGTCCTCTCTTGCCTTGCATGGCCTCTCTACAGATCAATGGCATCTCTGTAAAATGAGCAAAACAGACTCCAGCGTTTGCTCCAGCTATTAAGTTCTATGAGCCACAGAACAAAGCTAGACTCACTTTAAAGTGTAACACTCTGTACTTCAAATTAGCATCTTCTTTACAGTGAAATATAAAGTAATTAAACTCTCAGATGGCCCTTTAAAACAAAAAGCAAACCTTGGTTCTTAATAAATTGATACCACTTTTAGGTCCCACTGGACACACACCCTTCTGCTACATTTAACAGAGAAATAAACTGTCTTGTACAAGCCAAGGATATTGTTTAAACATCATCACCTGGGAGAGCCCTAAAAAAGAATCTAGTGTAGATGTCTTACTTATTGGTAGAAAGAAGAGCTACAAACCTTCTACAGGTGTACAATACCTGTACAATACAATGCCAAAATCCAAAAAGCTCTGAAAACTAAGTTTTTTCACTTTTAGTGAAAAAAAGAGTTTTTAACTCTTTTGGTGGCAAAATCTAATTTGACCTGAACTCAACCGACACAAAATCTATCCTGAACTAACGTGGGTTATTTATCATTTTTATCCTTTTAGCGTGAATATTCATATATCCTGCTACAGAGATATTAATAAGAATATGGGGTAGTACCACAGATCCCACTGAAAGTGTTGTGTTTTATGCACCTTATTCTAAAGAACAAAAATAAAATATCTGAATTCCAAAACATAACTTGCCCCAAGGGTTTTGAGTAAGAGACTTGATTTTGGAGAGGACACCAAGAAGTTGCATTGCTTACAGGGAGACATTCTATGGGTACATTAACGGCAACGATTTATGAGGTTGGTGTAAAAGTAATTGCGGTTTTAGCATTGCTGAAATTTGCCATTTGATATTGGAATACATTCTTAAATAAATATAGTTATGCTATACATCATTTTAATGTACACTTCTTGCTTTATGATTTTTTGCTAAATGACTTATAGCTTTCTGTTTATATTTATTTTAGACTACAGAAATGATGTTAGACAAAAAGCAAATTCCAGCGATTTTCTTATTCAAGTTCAAAATGGGTTGTAAAACAGCGGAGACAACTCACAACATCAATAATACATTTGGCCCAGGAACTGCTAACGAATGTACAGTGCAGTGATGGTTCAAGAAATTTTGCAAACAAGATGAGAGCCTTGAAGATGAGGAGTGCAGTGGCCGGCCATCAGAAGTTGACAACAACCAGTTGAGAGCAACCATCAAAGCTGATCCTCTTATAACTACACAAGAAGTTGCTGAAGAACTCAACGTCAACCATTCTACCAGCATTTGGCATTTGAAGCAAATTGGAAAGGTGAAAAAGCCCAATAAGTGGATGCCTCATGAGCTGACCAAAAATGAAAAAAACCGTTGTTCTGAAGTGTCATCTTCTCTTATCATATGCAACAATGACCCATTTCTAGATCAGAATGTGAGGATTGTGATGTGCAAAGAAAAGTGAATTTTATATAACTGGTGACAACCACCTCAGTGGTTGGACTGAGAAGAAGCTCCAAAGCCCTTCCCAAAGCCAAACTTGCACCAAAAAAGGTCATGGTCACTGTTTGGTGGTCTGCTGCGTGTCTGATCCACTACAGCTTTCTGAATCCCAGCGAAACATACATCTGAGAAGTATGGTCAGCAAATCGATGAGATGCACTGAAAACTTCAACACCTGCAGCTGTCATTGGTCAACAGAAAGGACCCAATTCTTCTCCACAACAACGCCCGAACACAGGTCACACAACCAGTGCTTCAAAAGTTGAACTAATTGGGCTACGAAGTTTTGCCAACCGACTACAACTTCTTCAAGCATCTTGACAACTTTTTGCAGGGAAAACACTTCCAAAACCAGTAGGATGCAGGAAATGCTTTCCAAGAGTTCGTGGAATCCTGAAGCACGAATTTTCATGTTACACGAATAAACTTATTTCTTATTGGCAAAAATGTGTTGATTGTAATGGCTCCTATTTTGATTCATAAAGATGTGTTTGAGCCTAGGTATAATGATTTAAAATTCACGGTCCGAAACCGCAATTACTTTTGCACCAACCTTTAATACATGTTTCAAACGTTTTAAGCCAATTTTATGATGAATGTGTTCATGTACAGCACCCAAATTAATTTTACAAGGAATATCCTGCCTGCGAATACTCACTGGTTCATCTTCTCAGTGTAGGAAGGAGGCCTGGGCTCTTTAATTTCATACAGGGCAGCCAATTTGGTGAAGCAGAAAGAGATGAACAAATGAGAAAGGTGCTTTGGGGGCAGAACAACTAGTACTTGGTGATTAGACACAGGTAGGGGATAGAGGACAAGGAGGCTGTGTTGGTGTTTCCATGGGCTGAAAGGGGAAAAGTGAGGGAGACAGGACTCAGAAGTGAAAGATGAGATTCTGGTAAGATAAGATTTGTTTTTATGTTAAGCTCAAGATGTCTGTGAGAAACCCAAGAGTATCATACCACGTGAGCAACTGAATATATGAACATGGAGTTCAGAAGAAAGATCTCAGCTATTGATATAAACTTGTGAAGGCATATGGATAATATTTGAAATCAAGATAATATCCTTAGAGTGTGTGTAAAGAAAAAAGAGAGACACAGGATCAAACTGTAAGGAGCTCCCGCACCTAGAGGTTGGACAGGAAGAGGACCAAGCAAAGAGACTGAGGTGAGAAGTGGTCTGAAAGCAAGGAGAAACATGAGTATGGTGTAGGCACAGGAAAGCAAAACAGAATATATTTCAGGGAGGAGGGTCAAGGCAGCTGATGTCTTATGAGAACTAAAAAGTGTCATTAGATTTGCCAACAGGTATCACTGCTGAACTTGGCCACAATTTCAGTGGTTTCTTTGGTGAGTGAAAACCACATTGGAGTATACTGAATATGAATGGGAGGTGATGATGTAAAAATAACTATTTTCAGTGGATGATTCTTTTGAAAAAGTTGATGAAATGGCAAACAAAGAAATGGACCAGTAACTGGAGGGAAATGGAAAAATGAAGGGTTTTGTTTTGTTTGAGGTTGGGGAGACGAGAGAAAGTTGAGATGTTTGCACAATGGCTGTGATTCTAGATGTAGGTGATATGAGGACAGAGAGCAGAGCCACGGTCCAAATTAAGTGAAAGAGAACGCCATCAGAACATATGTGGTGGAACTGATTTTTTTCACAAGAGGAAGGGCCTATATTTTTTAAAAGAAGAAAGGAGATGACAAGTACAGACATAGGCAGGATTACAAATTTTGTGGTGGGAGGGTAAGAGTCCCATATGATGGTACCTGTAAGTGACTAGGACTTCATAGTATGTGTGTTCTATATTCTAATCTCACTCCTGGCTCCATTCATTGTTTCTTTATTTTACCTTACCATATCTATATATTTTATAAGCTCCTTTAAATCCTTTTTGGAACAAGGTAGGACATAAATAAAATTTTAAATGTGGTACAGAAATGTGTTAGTAGACTATTATCCAAATGCAAAGAGAAAATGAAATCATGTAGGATCCTATGTATTCATCTCTAGTAAATTTTATTTTCTAAAGTCTTTTTGCCATAATTTAGTGAAAGGTAAATTTGCAAGTCATAAGCATAATAACCTTCAAATGCTTAAATTTCAACAACTAAAACTACATGTATTCTTTTCATCTACTATATTCCAGGTACTATGCTAGTCTAAAATCTCCATGGAAGCAGGGTAACTGATATCTTATTCTCTATTATATCCCAGCTGCTTAGCACAGTCCTGATATACAACAGGTACTCAAATAAATATCCGTAAATAAAAAATTCCTGCCCTTAAGGAGTTTCCATACTAGTATGTTCTCTTTGTGACTAGAATAATGGCTCTCTATAGAGTAGACAGTACCCTTAAGGCATAAGAAAGCTGATTTATACTAGCAAAGCTGGGCCCTCCTAGACTTATTCCCCTGTCTCACTCACTAGTTTAAAATATGCATAGTGGCTGGGCCTGGTGATGAGGCCTGCACTCCAGCCTGGACAACATAGTGAGACCCCCATTTTTAAAATAAATTAAAAAATAGTTTGATTAGAATAGTAAAATAATAATTATTTTACAAGAGTAATGATACAAAGTTACAAGAGTATTGATAATTAGTGATTAGAATGACTAGACATTCAGATAGGAAGACAATAAAAATACTGGAGGAGCAAATTGTATCATAATGCCCTGAAAGGAATATGGACATAGTGACTACTGACTTAGATACACAAGTACTAAGATTTCATGCAGCCATTAACACTTTCTTTTTAAGGTTTGGTTACATTTTACTACAATGTAGTAAACAGAGTTTATCCTGTGAATGCAGTGAATAATAATTTAAGGGCCCAGTAAATGCTTAATAAATATTTGCTTTTAGAGGCTCAGTATGTTTACACATGGATTAAGGTAATCTTTGACACAAACACCTGATTTACCAATAATCTATACACCAATGACTGCTACTCCTGGATATCCTGCCACCGAGGCCTTCACCAAACCAGTACAGAAAGTTGAGGAAAACTCACCTTGCACTGAAGCCTTGACCAAGCAACCACCAACAAAGGTAGAGGTCACTTCAAATCCTGGCCCTCTCAGCCTTAAGTGCTGCACAGGAAGCATTGCCTGATACCACTATGGGAGCTGACTAGTCTTTAAATCTTGATTCAGCGTAAGGGAATTCAGTAAGTTAATGCATTGAATAAATTCAGTAGGCTGGCCTAGAAAGCTGCTTATTATTTATAATGTTGTTACTAATAGGATAATGCACTTACTAAGTCATTGATTCAAAATATAATATAAACTCCTGGAGGTCAGAGACTATGACTTATTCATTGGTACACTCTTGTACCCACAGTAACCATTCTGTACAAGCTGGCCAGATTTAAGTGAGTACTTGAACAAGAGACATAGGCCTTGATCTTAAGTTCCAATCTGCAGACTTCCAAATGCTATAGGTTTCTAGTGCCTATAACAAAAGTCAGTAACAGATACAAAAGGAAAGTTGTCTTCTCATAATAGAAACTCTCATACATAATTTGCTAATAATATTTCCCAATGATGAAGATACTTTTATACCACATCACTTCACAAATGTTAGACACAACCCAGGAAAGAATAGTCCCTTTCTCCTTAGTACAGTAGACAGCTTTTGGTATAATCAGGGACAGGAAGACTTGATATATATATTTTTTTTTCATTTTTTTTTTTCATGGCTTGCTGAAACCTAATAAAACTGCACTTTTCTGATTGTAGGAATCTTCTAAAAGGGAAATGACCCATGGTGGGGTTGGGGGAGGGTATGTAAACAGTACAATAAATACCCAGCAATGCCCATTTAGCTCCTTTTTGTACCCACTGCATATGTTTAAAATGCATTTTTCAGGATTATTAAAACTCCCATGAAACATTTTGATATATATTACAATTCTAGCAACTGAATTTCAAATTCCCAGGTACTGAAACAATTTCTGCCTATCAATACATGGTACAGTGTCCTGATAAATAAGTCTTGATACAAATTCATTATTCCTTTAATATTTTGTTACTATTCTTTTATTAAAATGGCCACAATTTTTAAAGGCAATATTAGAAATACA
>NW_012135303.1:3312742-3313415 GCF_000956105.1 Propithecus coquereli | reverse complement strand
AAAATTTTTATTAAAGTGCTAGTTTCACAAACTATTTTAACTATATATGAAACTGTAAAAATAAACAACAAATCCATGTATCCATCACCTCATTTAACAGATAATAACATTTTCATATTTGATTCACCTTCCTTTAAATTATAGGAAAAAAAGTTTATACATAGAGCTGAAGGAGCTCCACCCAGAATTAGCTACTATTCCCAAAATGTATCTCATTCCCATGTGTGTTTTTACACATACTTTTATGTACTTTCATTATATATATAATCAATAAACAATGTATGCTATTATATTGTTTTACAAGTGTACATAAATGCATCTTACTGTATATATCCTTTGGGAACTTGGTTTTTTCACTCAACATTACATACTTGAGATGTATATATGTTGGTAAGTATAGATCTTATTCATTCATTTTTATGAAGGTATAGTATTTGATTGCATGAATAAACCAGTTTATGCATTTCCCTACTAATCCCTACAATTGGATTGTTCCATTTTATTGCTATTTTAAAGAGCTGCTATAATCGTCCTTGTTACGTGTTTGCTTGGGCAATGCCCCAAGTTTAGTTAAGAATTTGGCTCAACAAAAATTTAGGCTATGGAAGAAAAGAACCCTGGAATGAATGTTAGCCCACCCAGATGCCATTATTAGGTCTAAATCATCACCCTC
>NW_012135303.1:3305966-3310747 GCF_000956105.1 Propithecus coquereli | reverse complement strand
CTAAACCAGAAAGAGAATACTATACTTGGACATGCCATTTCAAACAGTGTGATCTTTCCTCTTCCCTCATCATCAAAGCCCTAAGCAACAATACGCTTCTACCACCCTATGGTTGCCTGTCTCCAAAGTAACCCTATTACCCGGAGGACCAACACCAGCGTCAGGACCATTTCCTTATGATAGCCCCTGTGTTATTTCCCTCTTTACACTTTTCAAAAGAACTTATATTCTGTGATGGAACACTTGACACGCTAAAGGACTTGGCGAAACCACTAATTCTTAATATCAAAGTCATTTTCTTTTTTCCACAACCGCCTTTTCAAGCAACTAAAACCCTTGGTCCACTCTTGACCGCGATGTGCAACCTGTGGCAAACCCGCCTGGGGCACTCACCAAGGTTCATAGCCAGAGACCCCGGTTTATCTGCACATTCAATAAATCCTCGTGAATGAATGGGTGGAGAGCAGCGTGGGTGGAGGCGGGAAGAGGGGGCATGGAGGAATTTCAGGAGGCTGAGACCACTGCAGTGGCAGGGAGGGACGCTAGCGAGTAGGAGAACCTAGGACCCAGGCCAGGGGCCGCGACCGACTCTCCTGTACAAGCAGGCGCCGTCGGTCCGACGCAGAGCTGAGAAGATGCGGATGCGGTCTCCGCAGGCCACCGCAGCGCGCTTCCAGGCCTTGACTAGAGGCCCCGCCTCGCTCTCGGACCCCGGCCTCCCGCACACAGGAGGTCGCAGACGATCAGCCCTCTGAAGCTAAAGGCCAACCCCGGACCCGAGCTCGCTCACCTGACACTCCACCGGCAGCACCGCGCTCTGCATCTGGCGCGAGCCGGGCAACCCCACGGGTCCGCCAGATCAGCTGATTCATGGGGGGGCGGGGCCTCCGGACAGGGGCGGGGATGCAAGGCGGCCGGCGTGCGAAAAGGCGGGCGGGGATTGCTCTAGGAGTAGGTGGGGTTAGACTGGGAGAATGCCGACGGGCTCCGGTGGGGATCAAAATTCTGAGGACGCGTTAGGCACTACAGGCAACGTTCTCAGGAACACTGCCCCTCCTTTAGGCTAGGGCGGAGCCATCAGTCCTTAGGACGGGCGATGACGTAAAATGGAGTCGTCCGGCCCTAGCTACCTGAGCGCTTCCATGGTAACAGGCGGCCTCCAGCGTGGTTGGGACCTGTTGTCGTTTTGTTATCACCCCATACTACAAAAGCCGGAAGTATAAACGTGAAAAAGCTAAAATATCTTCAGAGTGCTTTTATGTGTACCCTAATGGTGGTCGCGTCCCGCCAACACGATGACGTCATCGCCATGCGGCGCCAGTTTGTCCTGGTGTCCACACTGTTTTTACTGCTTAATTGCAACCCCAAAGGATGGACTGGGATAGGAGGAAACGAATTGGCCTCCCCTATGGTTACCTCAGGGCTCCTCAATGTACAGTCTGAGTAAAATCAGTTGTCTTGCCCCGCATACAGTTTCACGACGATCTGTTTGTCGCATCCACAACCCCAGCCCCACCCAGCCTGCACCCCCTAGTCTGCCCATGAAGATTTTCCGGTTGCTGCCACTCGGCACACAGTGGGTACGAACTCTCTTCTGCTAGGCAGTGTGCCAAAGCTGGACCTGCAAACCTAAATAAGATCATCAATGACAGACGTGAAGTCAGGTTCTGAAGCTCCTATGTATAAACGATTGTGAACTAAAATAAAATTTTAAGGCTCACTCCCCACCCCCACCGGCTGACTAAATGGACCCCCTCGTGGCCAAAGGAACACCCTAAAACTAAATTGCCTGCCAGGAGGAAGGAGGTCAGACATGCCTTATCATGCCCCCCTCCCTTCTTGGTGACATCCTTTGTAACCCATTAAGAGGCCTAAGGGTATGCAAGACAAACCTGCAGGTCCTCAATTTACACAACAAATCTATGTCCAGTGGCTTCTCTCTGATAAATAGCTCCTTACGTTGAAACATTCCAAGCCTCTAGACAAAGCTTCATGTCTTTAACCAATTACAGGCCAAAAAATCTTTTAACCCACCTATAACCTGTAAGCCCCTGCTTCAAGATGGCCCACCTTTTCGGGCCAAACCAGTGTATGCCTCCCACGTATTGATTTATGACTTTACCTGTAACCCCTGCCTCCCTGAAATGTATAAAACCAAACTGTAACCCAACCTCAGCGGGTCCACTTGCTCAATGCCTCTTGGGCGTGGCTCCGGGTCATGGTCCTCAAATTTGGCTCAGAGTAAATCTCTTTAAAATTATTTTACAGAGTTTGGTCTTTTTTTCCATTGACAAGATCTATCACATTCACCATCACCCTCAACTCAATCGCCTCTCTGATCTTGCGCCCACCTGCAAAAGTGTTATTTTGTAACAGTTCAAGCAACCTTGTCCACTCCTGCACAGGTGCAGGAACTCACACAACCCTTAGAATTGGCACCACTGTGAAGCAAAGGTGTCCAGCTTCAGCCAGGACTTCCACATGGCCGCTCAATATTGCTCAGCCCAAAACTTAAACTCTGGTGGTGTGGAAAATAGTCTCCAGAGATGACAGCCATCTATTCTTCCCTCTGTGCATACAAATGCCACTCTTGACATCAAGAGATGGAATCTATTTCCTCTGTGAACTAAAATAAAATTTTAAGGCTCACCCTCCCACCGGCTGACTAAATGGACCCCCTCCTGGCCAAAGGAACATCTTAAAACTAAATTGCCTGCCAGGAGGAAGGAGGTCAGATATGCCTTATCATGCCCCTCTCCCTTCTTGGGGACATCCTCTGTAACCCATTAACAGGCCTAAGGATATGCAAGACCAACCTACAGGTCCTCAATTTACACAACAAATATATGTCCGGTGGCTTATCTCTGATAAACAGCTCCTATGTTGAAACATTCCAAGCCTTTAGACAAAGCTTCATGTCTTTAACCAATTACAAGCCAAAGAATCTTTAAACCCACCTATAACCTGTAAGCGCCCCCCTTCGAGATGGCCCACCTTTTCCGGGCCAAACCAATGTATGCCTCCCACGTACTGATTTACGACTTTACCTGTAACCCCTGTCTCCCTGAAATGTATAAAACCAAACTGTAACCTAGCCACTCAGAGTCCACTTGCTCAAGGCCTCTTGCGCGTTGTTCTGCCTCATGGTCCTCAAATTTGGCTCAGAGTAAATCTCTTTAAAATTATTTTACAGAGTTTGGTCTTTTTTTCCATTGACACCTCTCATTTCAAATATGGGCTAATCTTGTGGGTTTTTTTTTTTTTTAACCTAACAATGTGGCAGAAATGACGTTCTGGAACTTTTGAATCAAGGTCTTAAAGAGAACTGGTAGCTTCCACATTCCTATCTGAGAAACCAGGGGCCATACTATACTACAGATTGATAAGAGACAATGTGAAGAGAGAGGCCAC
This sequence comes from Propithecus coquereli, assembly GCF_000956105.1. Taxonomy (NCBI): domain Eukaryota; kingdom Metazoa; phylum Chordata; class Mammalia; order Primates; family Indriidae; genus Propithecus; species Propithecus coquereli. The sequence goes on along the minus strand of NW_012135303.1, from coordinate 3,307,336 downwards.
ATGGGCGAGCATGAGGTGCCAGACATGTGAGTAAAGCTTTCTGGGACCTTCCAGGCCAGCCCAGTCAGCAGCTAAATGCAGCTGAGTGAGTGACACCAGCCAATGTCAACTGGAGCAGAATAGCCTAGTCAAGCCCTGCCTGAATTCCTGAGAAAATAAGTTGTTGCTTTAAGCCACCAACTTTTGGGGTAGTTGATTATGCAATAGTAACTGCAACAAGTGGGAAGAGTGGGAGATAATAAATAAATATAAAATATGGTAGTGACTAGGGCTATAAAGAGGCAAAATAGTAGCTAAAAGCACATGCTGGAGCCAGACAGCCTGCATCCAAATTTCAACTCCAGAACTTACTAGCTTTGTGACCTTGGCACAAGGTATTTAACCTCTATGTGCCTCAATTTCCTCATCCATAAAACAGGGGTAGTAACGTTGCCTACGTTATGGGATGATGTGAGGATTACATGATCTAATGTACATAAAGTGCTTAAGAATAGTACCTGGCATGTAGTAAATGTTGTATGTGTTGTAATTGAGAATAATAAAGAAAGGTAAGGGAATATAAGGGAAAGGTGCAATTTTATATAAAGTAAGTAAGGAAAGCCTCTTTTCTAGGAAGACATCTGAACAGAGACCTGTAAAAAAAGTAAGGACATGAACCACATGGATGTCTGGCATTCCAGACAAAGGGAATAAGTAACTGCAAAGGCGAGGAGGGAAGTGCTGCTAGGGCCAAAAAGAGAGAAGGTGAAAAGAGGCTCAATGAGGCTAGAGCTGAATAAGAAAAGGATAGAAAAGTAGGAGATAAGAGCAGGTAGATAATGATCTGGCCATGAACATGATTATGGGTTTATCTGAGTGACACCAGCAACCCTTGGAGGGTTTTGAGCAGAGGGTGTCGTAATCTGGCTTCAGTTTTTAAAGAGATGATTCTTCTGCTATGTGGAGAGCAAAGAACAGACTGTAACAGTGGAAGAGTGAAAGCAGAGAGATCAGTAAGAGGCTACTGCAATAGCTAAGGCAAACAGTCATGATGGCTTAGCCCTGAGTAGCAAAGGAGGAGATGAAAAGGAATTAGATTCTGGATGTATTTTGAAGGTAGAGCTTACAGTATTTGTTCATAGATTAGACGTGAGCTTTGAGAGAAAGAAGAATTAAGGCTTGAGTTATTGGTAAAAATGAGCTGTCATTTATTGAGATAGGAAAGACTAGAAAAAGAGTATGGGGATATGGGAAGGAAATATCAGGTTTTCATATTTAGACACTTTATATATTTTATATGGGTATTAGGCATCGAACGGAGGTGTCAAGTAGGCAGTTGCATATAGGAATCTTACGTTGAGGAGAATAATCAGGGCTGGAGATACTGATTT
>NW_012135303.1:3286958-3305376 GCF_000956105.1 Propithecus coquereli | reverse complement strand
CTATGTATTTTTAGTTGTCCGATTAATTTCTTTCTATATTTAGTAGAGACAGGGTCTCACTCTTGCTCAGGCTGGTTTCGAACTCCTGAGCTCAAGAAATCCGCCCGCCTCAGCCTCCCAGAGAGCTAGGATTACAGGCGTGAGCCACCGTGCCCGGCTGGACTAGCAGTGTTAATAGAGAAGTGGATAGATTTGAGTTATTCTCTGGAAGTAGAATTGACATGATTTACTGATAGGTTAGACATGAGATTTGATTTATCTGCTGCCTGAGTTCATTTTCTAGAGCAACTGATTGGTGGGGATTCCATTTTCTGAACTGGAGAAAATGAAGGAAAAGCATTGTGGCATGGTTCAAGAGGTCTGTTTTTGACATATTAACTTTGGGATACCTTTTAGGCAGTCAAGTGGAAATGTTAAATTGGCAGTTGTTGTTCTAGAGAAAAGTTGGGGCTAGAGAAAGAGACTTAAGAGTTATTTGCATATGAATGCCATTCAAAGCCAAAGAACTAGATGAAATTTGTAGGAGCAAAATGTAGTTAAGAAAATGTTGATGAGGTCCTGACTGAGAACTGGGTCTACCCAAATTTGGATGTTGAACAGGAGAGGAGGAGCCAGCAAAGATGACTGGAATCCCCAGAGAGGTAGGAGGAAAACAAAGAAAGTGCCCATTTCACAGAAATCAAAGAAGCTTTCAAGAAGGGTGGCATGATAAATGGTGTTGAATGCCACCAAAGAGTAAAGTCAGATAAGATCTGAGAAGTAGTGGCCTTTGGATTTTGATAACATGAAATCTTTGGAGGCTTGGCAAGAGCAAGTTTGGTGGAGCAGTAGACACAGATTTATTGGGGTGAGTTAAAGAGAGAATAGGAGGTGAGGAAGTGAAGACATCTCCTTCAAGAAGATTTGCTGTGAAGTAGAGTCAAAAACTGGGCACTAGATACAGAGGGTGTGGGGTCAAGGTATAGAATAGATACTCAAAACCCAAGCATTTAAAAAAACAAATAGATGGTATGATAGCAATGCTAGTTTCCTATTGGAAACAATCTGACCTTGAAGAGAAAAAAGAAAAGATATACAAATATGTCTGTCTGTATAATTGTCATAGACTCAATATTCTCAGTGCAGAATCTGGGTTGACTCTGCTTAAAAATGTAAGTTTTTGGCCGGGCGCGGTGGCTCACCTGTAATCCTAGCACTCTGGGAGGCCGAGGCGGGTGGATCATTTGAGCTCAGGAGTTCGAGACCAGCCTGAGCAAGGGCGAGATCCCGTCTCTACTAAAAAAATAGAAAGAAATTAATTGGACAGCTAAAAATATTCTATATAGAAAAAATTAGCCAGGCATGGTGGCACATGTCAGTAGTCCCAGCTACTCGGGAGGCTGAGGCAGAAGGATTGCTTGAGCCCAGGAGTTTGAGGTTGCTGTGTGCTAGGCTGACGCCATGGCACTCTAGCCCAGGCAACAGAGTAAGACTCTGTCTCAAAAAAAAAAAAAATATATATATATATATATAAGTTTTTTTATCATGGTATATATAACACTAATTTACATACCTGTCTCTCTTATTAGCGACTGGGTTCCAGCTCCCAGACAGTGTTTTCCTCATTTTTCAATTCTCTAGAGGCTAGCCCAGTGCCTTGCACTGTACTGGCTGTTCAATAAATTTGTTTATTGAGATTTAGCAACTTAAGAACTTGTTGAAATGCAGGTCATTGAAGTAGACATAAGTACTGGCCTCTTCTGCCAGCTACCTGATTGTATTGGTTCTAGTTCGTATCCTCTGATTGTACACGGGTAAGAATTAAAGAGGATTTCTCCTACTTTCCTATCCTTAAAAGTCATAGAAGAAAAGGATTGTCCTGATCCCAAAGGGCAGAAGGACTGAAGGCAGTGTCTTATCTGCCGCAGAGCAATCCACAAGTGTATGTGGGTGGTGTGTGATACAGCCTCTGGGAGGTAATGATATTTGGGCCAATTTTAATAATATTGTAATACAATATATTGTATAATGTTGTACTGTTTGCAGAGTGCTTCATGTGTGTATTTTATCCTCAAAACCACCCATGGTAGATGTCATTATTCCTAAAATACAGATGAAGAAACTGAGCCCCAGTGACTTGTCCAAGTTAATTCAACTATTCCAAATGGTAGAGGGACTCAAACTCCAAATCTTGTTTTCTCCCTACTTCAACCCTCGCTGGATCAAGGTGTTAAATAGAGATCAGGACTAATATAAAAGGTAGGAAAAATAAAAGGTAGGGCTCAAAAAGGAGATGATAGTGGATGACAGAAAAGAAATAACAGGGTCAATGAAGGCCAGTGTTAGAAACTGAGCATGGGAGGGCAGTACACAGAAAAATGCCTCTGAGTAGGATCAGAATGAGTAATAAGTAAATGCTGGCTCCAGGGGCCTCTCCTCTGTGTACGTATGTATGTGTGGGAGTGGGGTACATTCACACTCATGTAAGTACTACTATTTAATTTGCCAGTCATTTATTAGGACTCTAAAAGAGGTATAAGATATAGTTCATACACTGAAAGAGCATACTTGCCAATTTGTTAGGAAAACAATAAAAATGGTGATTAGAATGCACAGATTGGACTGACTGCTGTGTTTAGCAATCAGTTGATTGTGATTAGCAACCCAGGAGCTCGGCCTTGGGAGGTCTGTGTTGGGGAGGGGAGGGCAAAGAAGCAAGGAAAGGTTCGGAACCTCAGCCCAGACCTGAAGGAGGGAGAGGTATGTAGGAGGGAGGAACATGTCAAATGATAAATAGGTGGAAGTTTAGTCAGAAAAGCATGGAAGGTTTGACAGTGAGTGCCTAGCATGGCTCCAGTGAAGAGTAGGCGGATACTAGGGGAATAGGTGAGGCAGGATAGAGTCAGGTTGCTAGAAGCCAAGCTGAGGAATCTAGACTTGATAGGTTAAGTAGGGGAACTTGAGGACATTTAATCAGAAATGATCAAAGAGGCATTTTAAAAATGTAGGGCTGAAAGATCTTCCTGGCAGTAGTTGTAGAGTTGTGCTCTGTCTATCTTATTTTATTTAACCATTAAAAATAGAGTTTGTGTGTGTGTGTGTGTGTGTGTGTGTCTGTGTGTCTGTGTGTGTTACACTTTTTATTCTTACTGAATTAGATTACATTTCGCTCTCAAGTTAAAAAGATAGTTAAGAACAACTTAGACCTTTGTTTTAAAAAATTGTTGCTGAGATTCCAAATGGGAGAGACTTTAGAAAAGGGGCACCCAACTCTCATTGACATCTGGGAGTATTTCACTATGTTGCTGGACTTTATGCAAGAAGATAATGACCAAAATGAAGAACAAAGACCTACTGCTAACATGTAGTAATTTGGGGGAATGACTTAAATAGCAATGCTTCTACTCATATCATACCAAAAAATAATTAGTGGATTGAATGACTAATCACCAGATGTAGGTAAGCAGATGCTAACTTGCTATTTTTAGCATGGAATATTTTTACATGCTATATGAGAATTGTTGACACAAATATTCATAAATCCTATATTGACTTATAAGTAATTAGACATTAGAGCAAGAATATTTTGATATAATTTAAATATCTACATTTAAATAAGGTATTTCTCTATATCCGAACTATTTCTGTGCAATATGTGCTAGTAATGTTACACTTCTCTGTCTTACACTTCTTTGTCAGGTCTATTGGCAAACTCAGGTTTGTTGGAAAAACCTATTCTGTTGATATATCCTAGCATGCTGACCTCAAGCTGGGCATTATAAAGTCACTTTTTTTTGGCTAAAAATTAACAGCAGTAGTTTGGGGCTAAAGAACCTCTTTTTTCATGTATTACAATGTACATGTAAATTTTCATAAACATTTTTCTAAAAAGCATTAGGCCCCTCACCTACAAAAAAAAATCATGTCTTGAATACTTATTTGCAAATGAATTGTTTGAAACTTAGAACATGTTTTCCCCTCTTTAGAAACAGTGAGGTAAATAATGGTTTAGTTCCTAGGCCAATTTACAAATGTTGATTTATAATGTCGTTTATAGCTGAAAGCAATACTTTTGCCATATCTGTTATTTTTTAAACAAGAAGAAAAAGCCGTTGGTATTGAGTGAGTCATTTTTCATGAACACTGGTACTTAAAGAAAAGTGTGTTTCAAGGGTCAAGGGTGAAGAGTTGCGCGGGAGTCCTGCAGACAGAGCACAGGAGGAAGGGGCTGTTGAGTGGAAAGCAGCGCCCTCTCCAGGCATATCGAGCCCCAGGCAAAAGGGAAAGATGGGTGCCTTACGCGTACGCGCACCAAAATGTCCAATATTACGAACCAAGTAGAAAAAGTTAGTAAAAGCCCTACAATTTGGGAAATATATAAAGCCCCTCGTCAATTTGTTAGACATCTCGGTCCACCCTCAGGCGGGGGTGGGACGGAGGGAGGGGCCCGGCGAGCGAGCGGCCTGGGGACCAGGAGCGGATTGGAAACCACTGTTCCCTTCTGAGCAATAAGGGGGCGGGCGGGGTGCGGGGTGCTGTAAAACAAAGGAACAAACTGGTTGTTTTTATTTAAAATGCAGATACTGTATTTTGTTCATCACGGATTTTTATACACTAATTTTGATTTTAATTTTAAAAACTTTGATTTTTAGAAATATTGCATTACAAGATTTATTATTTTTATTCATCTTAATTACTGAGTGTTGTTTTGGTGCCCCTTTTCGTCTCATCTCAATCCCGGCACGGGTGGGGAAGCAGCCAGGAAGGAAGCCGCATAAGGGGTCCCCCAGGCTAGAAGATTCCTTCTTTCTTTCTTTTTATTTTTTTCCTCCGTTTCTTTCTTTTTTTCTTTCCTTCCTTCCTTCCTTCCTTTCTCTTTCCTGCTCTCTTCCTCTTTCTTTTTTCTTCCTCTCACTTTTCCTCTCTTCCTCCTTTCCTCCCTTTCTCCTTTTCTCTTTCTTCCTTTTTTCTTTTTCTTCCTTCCTTCCTCCCTCCCTTCCTTTCCTCTTCTCCCCTCTCCTCCCTTCCTCTCCCCGCTTCTCCTCTCCTTTCCTTTCTTTTCTTCCTTTCCTTTTCTTTCTTTTGTTTGGGTCTCTACCTCCACCCCTGACTGCTACAGAAGACTGCTATGGGCAGGAGCCAGCTGGATGCTGGAGGCTGGGAACTGGGAGGAGGATGGCATTTCTGAGGGCAGAGTGGCCGAATCAATTTGCACAAGATTTTTAAATACTTAATTTTTTAAAATGCAATTAGCCCCTCTACATTTCAGAGCCTTGGGCCAAGTCTGGCTTGCCCAGCCCCAGTAATTGCTAAGCTTTTATGTATAGGATAAAGGCAGTTGGAGGAGTAAGAAAAACTTATAAAGCAACTGGGTAGGGAGAAGAAAAAAGATTTTTAAATAAAAAAGGGTGTTTGCAAATTTGAGAAAGATTGCCTGAGGTGAAATCAACTTGGCTGTGCGTAGCAAAGTCCAAGGAAAATTGGGGTGGGTGGAGAGGTTTGGAGTTTTGGAAGGGCCTGGTCTTGAGGAAGAAGTTGGGAGGGAAGAAAAGTTGATTTGGCCAGTTCTCCATCCTGGCCACCAAGTGGTGCTGTCGGTACAAGGCTGTCTTTCTGGAAGGAGGGCCAGAGGGGTTCAGACACCCTGGGATTGCTACAGGGAGAGGGAGTCTCAGGGGATCTCCCACACAATTTGTGCACATCAGAAATTTACAAGCAGAGTTTTTGTAACTTGCAATTATTTGTGTTTATGTACCCACAATATATGCATATTTTAAAGTGATAATAACTTGCAGGAAACATTTTCAAACGGGTCTAAAACCCTACTGCTTTTAGTATTGAACTGAATGTGCTGAACTTCAGCATGAAAAAAGAGCGTTTCCAGTGACAGAGCAAGAAACTTTAGGGCAATGTTGAAGGTAATAGGAGCATTTTAATGCATTTCACAGAAATTAACAATGACAAGTTGTACAAAGGTATCCTTTAGACAACAGGCTGGGCACTTCTACAGTGGACTAATTGTTCTGATTGTCCGTTGACTGTGAGGGACTGCTAGAAGGAGGGGCAGGGAAGTGAAGACACCTCAGCCTCTGTTTCAGGAATGCAAGTTTCCTGTCAGAGGAGGTTTTTTCATGGGTTAGGAATACCCATTTCGAGTAACCAAGACGCAAAATTCTCTCCCACATACCAGGGAATGGTGTGCTGTGTTGACAGAGCCACGGTGTCAGGGGAAAGGATGCTTGCCCACAGCCCCTGGCGCTTACTGTGTGGAGACCTGGTTAAGAGCATAGACCCCAGAGTCAATTCTACTTCTTCTATCTATGCTCTAAATAAACTTTGGACATTGCCAGTTTTCTCATCTAAAATTGGGGGAATAAATATCTAGGTTACAGAATTAGCTAAGATAATGTGTGTGAAATGCTTGTTTAGAACAGATAAACAATGGTATCCTTATTTGATGATAAAGCCTAATGAAGGAAGGAAGGACCAAGCACAGACATAAAAACTCTTTGGTTTGACTGATTATCTCCACATTCTTAAATTGTATCAAGAAGGAAAATGGTCGAATAGGTTTAAAGTATGGACTTTGAGCTATTCACCTTGGTTCGTGTCATAGTTCCACCACTTCTTGCTTGTTTGGCCTTGGGAAAATTATTTAATACTTTTGACCACAGAATTGTAACAAGTAAGCACAAGTAAACCACATGTTTGCTTTATTGTTGTCATTTTTTTCTACCTATAGCCAGAAGACTTGGACTAAATATGTTACAAGCTGCCTCATTGTGGGACCTGATTATGTTATGTTTATAAATCTGTTCTCTATGAAAAGAACATTGAATCATCCTTTTAAAAATCATGCTGTTATACTGAAAGTGGAAAACTAAATATAAAATTGGTGTCCCCCGTTTCAGTGGGGACCAAATCATCAGTTCATGTCTGGAATTTTCCCTTAGTCCATTCAGGCTCAAGAAATTAAAACAGTCAAGCAATCATACAAATGCAAAGAACAACAGAGTAAATATCTGATCTGTAGAAGCATAGTTTTCTTTTTCTCTTAGACTGGAAATGAGAAGTCTTCTACTTTCCCTGCATCTACAAATATCCAAAGGATTTCTACAATTTTAGACAGTGGGTCCTTTTTTAAGTATAGTGCTCAGCATACAGTAGTCCCCCCTTATCCTCAGAGGATACATTCCAAGACCCCAGTGGTTGTCTGAAACCAAAGATAGTGCCAAACCCTAATACATTGTTTTTTTCCTATACATATACACCTATGATAAAGTTTAATTTATAAATTAGGTACAGTAAGAGATTAACAATAACTAATAATAAAATAGAATAATTATAACAATCCATCAGCATCACTACTCCTGCACTTTGGGGCCATTAAATAAAATAAGGGTTATTGAATACAAGCACCACGATACCTCGATCTGATAACCGAGGGGGCTACTTAGTGACTAGCAGACAGGTAGCTGGACAACGGGATGATTCGTGTCTTGGGGGGATGTCACAAAATTTCATTACATTACTCAGAACGGCATGCAATTTAAAACTTACGAATTATTTCTGGAATTTTCCATTAAATATTTTTGGACCATGGTTGACCTCGGGTAACTGAAACTGAGGAAAGAGAAACCGTGGATAAAGGGAGGACTACTATAATTGCATTGTCTCACAAACTAAGTCATTCTGTCACAGGAACACCTTGCAATTAGATTTCCTTGCCTGCCTGTGAAATGTCTTTTTTAACCTGTCATTGCTTTCCAGTAGATTTAGAAGGTGGACTTACACATACGGAATTATTTGGCATTCTTGAATGCTTAGTTTGTAGATAAGAGTTTTGATCTGGATGGGCACAGTGGCTCAAGCCTGTAATCCCAGCACTCTGGGAAACCTAGGCAGGAGGATTGCTTGAGCTCAGGAGTTTGAGACCAGCCTGAACAAGAGCCGAGACCCTGTCTCTACTAAAAATACAAAAAATTAGCCAGGTGTAGTGGCATGCACCTGTAGTCCCAGCTACTCAGGAAGGAGGCTAAGGCAGGAGGATGGCTTGAGCCCAGGAGTTTGAGGTTGCTGTGAGCTAGGCTGACACCACGGCACTCTTCCCTGGAGCGGGGGGGTGACGGAGGGATACTCTATTTGCAAAAAAAAACCCCGAAATACTGTTTTTTGTAACAGATCCCCGACTGGTAAACTACTCTTTCAGAAGTGAAGACCAGGATGTGGAGGAGCCTGAATGAGAGGCAGAAATCTAGTATCAGGGCAAGGAGCCTGGAATTTAAGGCTGGAAAACTAAGTAATAACTAGGACATTTGGCATTTCCAGGCAGAAATTCCCAGGGCTCCAGAAATTGTCTAATTAAATGAGTAAAAGTTCAATAACTCACCAGTTTTGAAACTTACTCTTTCTTAAAGGCAGTGGAAATAGAAAATAACACTGGAATTTACAACATCAACTTCACTGTGAAAATTAAGTTTGAGTAAACAAATAGCACACTAATATGCAATAATAGTATGATGTAAAGAAGAACCAGATATGAATGTAGAGGTACAGAGGAGGCCCAGATATCACGTACTTGCAGTTGTGCTTATTGTCAGCGACAGCACTCTCGGCATGTAAGTTTCAAGTTAAGGTACTCCAGGAAGAAGGAAGAAGTGTGATTTAAGAATTGTATTCTGTTGCTTTTATTTTTTACCAAGGATGATCTTACATGCCTCCTGAATAATGCACTAGAGTCACTTACCTAAACTGGTATTCTAAATATAATAACTCATTTAAACCTAGGCCTCATAATTACTGAGGAATGCAGCAAAACGGAGAGAGATTTCGCACTCTTGGTGCAAATTTATTAGTGTCTCCTCATTAAATAAAATTTGTGAAATTTAATATGTAGTCTTTGGGGAGCTTTATAAATAATGCCTACTATTTACTAGTTTAGTAACCTTAGGAAAGTTACTTAAACTCTCTGACTCAGTTCCCTCAGTGATTAAATGGGGTTAATAATGGCACCTACCTCACTGTCATGGCATTGTGAGGATTAATCTCTGTGCGAGCATGGTGCTTGGCATGGAGCAAGCACTGACATGGTAGCTGTTGCTATTATGATGATGCTAATGATTGCTGTTCTTTTATTGAGTGCCTCCCCAACCCTTGATGGAAATAGGCAGGAATGCAAAGAGAGAAAAAATCAAAATGTATGAATTTTGTGTATATGAATTTTTAAAAAAAATATTGTTCTTTTTCTATGTTTTTATTCAGAGAATTCTTTTTTTTTTTTTTTTTTGAGACAGAGTCTCACTCTGTTGCCCTGGCTTGAGTGAGTGCCGTGGCGTTAGCCTAGCTCACAGCAACCTCAAACTCCTGGGCTCAAGCGAGCCTCCTGCCTCAGCTTCCTGAGTAGCTGGGACTACAGGCATACACCACCATGCCTGGCTAATTTTTTCTATATATTTTTAGTTGTCCAGATAATTTCTTTCTATTTTTTTTAATAGAGACAGGCCTCGCTCTTGCTCAGGCTGGTCTCGAACTCCTGAGCTCAAACAATCTGCCCGCCTCGGCCTCCCAGAGTGCTAGGATTACAGGCGTGAGCCACCGCACCTGGCCCCAGAGAATTGTTAAACACACAAAAATGAGCTTCCGTATAGCCATCACCCAGCTTAAACAATTATTAATATTTTTACCACTTTTATATTTCCTATCCCCAGCATTATTTTTCTGGAACATTTTCAAGCAAGACTGGAAATTATGTCATTCTAATGTAAATACTCTAGTATATACATCTCTAACAGCAGGATTGTTTTTAAAACATAATTGCCATGCAAAATTAAAAATAAACTATTAAAATCATCTAATACCATATTTAAACATCCATACTTGTTTCAGAAATGTCATTTTATAGTTAATTTGTTGAAATCAGGATCCAAGCAATGTCTACATATTGTATTTGTTTCTTGTTTAAATCTTTTTAATTCTCTTCTTCTTTTTTTTTTTTTGAGACAGGTTCTCGCTTTGTTGCCCAGGCTGGAGTGCAGTGGTGTCATTGTATCTCACTGCAACCTCAAACTCCTGGGCTCAAGTGATCCTCCTGCCTCAGCCTCCCAAGTAGCTGGGACTACAGGCATGCCACTGCACCCAGCTAATTTTTTCTATTTTTAGTAAAGACAAGGTCTCGCTCTTGCTCAGGCTATTTTTTTTCCTTTTTTAAATGCCATTGATTTGTTAACATTATTTGTCTTCTCTGGTTTGGCTATTTGATTCCTTGTGGTGTTATTTAACTTCTCTGTCCTCTGTATTTCTTGTAGTTTGGTTTTAGATCTAGAAGCTTGATTAGATTCACGTTTAATTTTTTTCTTTAGTCAAAAATACATCACAGGTGGTGGTGTGTATTTCCTGTTGCATCATGACAGGAGGCACATAAGTTAGTGAAGCTAAGATTGATCAGTGGGCTCAGATGGTGTCAGCCTGACCCCTTCATTGCAAAGTTCCTCAGCAATGCTTCACCTAATGATTTTAGTATCCATTGATGATTGTTTTGCTTACATCTATTATTGCGTTAGGGATCACATGATAGTAATTTTTTATTTCTATCCTTTCTTCTGCGTTTATTAGCTGGAATTCTATAAGGAAAACTTTCCCCTCATTAACTATTTGATAACCCTGGGAAAACAATTTATATAGAAAAGACAAAAAATACTTAATTTTTCTCCTTTATTTATCAATATTCAGAGTAATAAGTTTATACATTAGAAACATCCGTGACCATTTTTGTTTAGAATCACTATAAAGTTACAGCTTTACACATTTCATGCATTTCAATCCATTGTAGTCATTATTCTTTTAGATACTCAGATTGCCCATCTTAAGCCAATGGGAGTCCCTTTCAGGTTGGCTCCCACACCTTTTAACATGACTCCAGTTGGCTTAAGATGAGCCTGAGAAATCTTTCTTGATAACTCCCTTGCTTTCTGGCAAGAAAGATAACCCAGGCTCATCTTGCCCAGTTCATAGTCCAGACCTGGAATCTACCATTTCTCTGGGGATGTTTAGTTCTTTTTAGAGGAAAATGGAATTTAGAGACCACAAATTGAGCATTAGGGTTGCTCTTTGCTATTGAGTTGTCATTGTTTCTAGCTCTTTTTGGGTTGACAGATTTTTTTTTAAAGAAAAAAATCCAAAGTTTATATTTCCAAATCAAATTTAAGATCACCTAATTTTTGCTATATTTCTTTGGTATTTATGTCTATTTTCTCTTATGCTGAAAAATTTGGTTTCTAATAATGTTAGCATAATTACTTATTTGTTTTAGCCTAAGATACAGCTATAATAGTGATGGAGTTCAGGCCATGCTACCCCAAAACATGGCACCTTGGCATTTGAGAAAACAGCAGAAGCAGGGAAGTTATTCTCATCTTCCTCTAACCGCTTCTCCCTTGAAGCAAGTCACAAAGCCTAGCTGATCTTCCTCTATACAGGTCATAAGATCTTAACTTCAGAGATAATCTCCCTATATGCCGAGGAAAGAAAAGTCCTTGTCCTCAAAGATCCAGTGACACCAAGAAGAATCTGAACAAACAGGCCTTGCTAAGTTCCCCTTAGTTTATCATCATTAGATCAGATCCTTTTGTCCTTCAATCATATTTCTTCACAACTATCCACTTCATCAAACTTAGTAGAGAAATACACAGATTTCCCTATTTCTTGGGGTCTCCGTTTCTGAAGGCTCCAGTGTCACGCAAATTCGCATTAAATAAATTTGTATGCTTTTCTCTTATCTGTCTGTTGTTATATGGGTCTCATCGATCAACCTAGAGATGAGTGAGAAATCTTTTTTCCTCAACAAGGATTCAAAATAATAGTAATATTGCTATTATTGGTAAAATTACAGACTACACTTTATTTTCCCTCATTTCTTTGCCACAAAAGATAACACATTATATAATAAATATTGTTATGCATTTTGCTTTTTCTACTTAACAATATATTTTGGTGATCACTCCATGTCATTATATAGAGATCTCATTCCTTTTTTACAGCTGCATATTACTCCCTTCTGTGAATGTGTATGGATTATTTTCAATGTTTCTGACACAAATTTTACATTTTTTCACATTATTATCTGTTGAATGCTGTGATAATCTACATATTTTAGAAAGGTCATCATTCCTAATAATTTGGTTAAATTTGGTTAAAAGAGAATGCAAAGATTGGAGAAAAGTGCAAACTCTCAACTAAACATAATAGTTTAAATTTAAACCATTTCAGGCTAATGACATCATTAACATCATTAGTCTGAAATGATAAATAACCTATAATTGTATACTGCTAATTAAAAAATGGCTACCAGGCCGGGCGCGGTGGCTCACGCCTGTAATCCTAGCACTCTGGGAGGCCGAGGCGGGCGGATCGTTCTGAGCTCAGGAGTTCGAGACCAGCCTGAGCAAGAGCGAGACTCCGTCTCTACCAAAATATGGAAAGAAATTAATTAGACAGCTAAAAATATATGTAGAAAAAATTAGCCGGGCATGGTGGCACGTGCCTGTGGTCCCAGCTACTCGGGAGGCCGAGACAGTAGGATTGATTGAGCCCAGGAGTTTGAGGTTGCTGTGAGCTAGGCTGACTCCACGGCACTCGCCCCAGGCAAGAGAGTGAGACTCTGTCTCAAAAAAAATAAAATAAAATAAAAATAAAAATAAATAAATAAAAAATGGCTACCGTTTGTATTAACACAGACTCCCTGAAAACAGAGCCTGAAGCAAAACCTAGGAGCGAGGGTGTGTGTGCAGTTTGTGCAATCCCAGGGAAACAGAAGTGAGGAGAGGGGGAGAGCTAATAAATGGAGCATATTTCCGAGCTGGCCTCAGCTCCACAACAAACTTGGCTGGTTTCATAATGGTGGAAGTGCACTCCATGGGACTGCCTGCACTTCTGGATTATGTCACCTAGCCCTTGCAGGAAGTTCCTGGAGAGGTCAGAGCCTCTATTAGTCCATTTAGGCTGGTGAGCAAGCACAAGGGTCTCTCCTTGTCAGCTTCATGAGTGGGGACTCCTTGTGTTATGACAGCAGGAGGTGGCAGCAACGGTGGGCACACTTCAAGATGGCAGGAATGGCTGGGTGCGGTGGCTCACGCCTGTAATCCTAGCACTCTGGGAGGCCGAGGTGGGAGGATTGCTTGAGCTCGGGAGTTTGAGACCAGCCTGAGCAAGAGCGAGACCCTGTCTCTACTAAAAATAGAAAAATTAGCCAGGCATCCTGGCCTGTAGTCCCAGTTACCTGGGAGGCTGAGGCAGGAGGATCACTTGAGCCCAGGAATTTGAGGTTGCTGTGAGCTAGGCTGATACCACGGCATTCAGGGCAACGAAGTGAAACTTTGTCTCAAAAAAAAAAAAAAAAGATGGCAGGAATGAGTTCTTCCACAGGACAAGCTGCTGAAGTAGGTCCAGCCAAGCCTATCTGGAATGGTACATAAACTGGATCTGATGCAGAATTTGAAATGAAATCACCTAAGTCTTCTGTCCTTAGTTACAAACCTGTGATAACAAAAAGTATTGTTTCCGACACAGAGCAAGAAAACATCTTTAGAAGTCATCTGATACTTTTCCTTGACTTTAAACAAAATCATAACTTTTTTAATTTTTGAAAATTCAGGAGGATATTTCAAAATTTCACCTCAGTGGCCCATTCTAGTATTTATTTACTTATTTTTTATTTTTATTTTTTTAGAGAGACGGTCTCTCTGTCACCCAGGCTGGAGTGCAGTGGCAGGATCATAGCTCACTACAGCCTCAAACTCCTGACCTCCAGCAATCCTCCTGCCTCAGCCTAGCAAAGCGCTACGATTATAGGTGTGAGCCACCATGCCCAGCCCATTCTAGTATTTAACCATAGTGATTTACAACTTAAAAAATCAGACTATTTTATTTTAGTATACTTGTGATTTAGGTGAATAATCCCCTATGCTAATAAAAATATTGGTCATTTAAAAATTCTAAAACTTACGATAATTAGAGGGTGGTAAAGAAAAATCATCCTGAACTTGGTCTGGGATGTAACTTTTGAATGATGAAATTCACAATATCTTTTAGGAAGAAATTAGTGTTTCTGATAAAATATAATTAATATTATGACAAATTCAAATGGATGAAATAGTGTGAGAAACTAGCTTCTCATTCCCAGTTAATTGATTATCAGTCAAAAGTTATTAGTCTTTAAGCCAAAGCCAAATATTCTTTTTTTTTTAACTAAGTGTCTCTAATTTGAGTGAATCTATTTTCTTTTCTTTCTTTCTTTTTTTTTTTTTAAAGAGACGGGCTCTTGCCATGCTGCCCAGGCTGGCCTCAAATTCCTGGGCTCAAGTGATCCTCTCCTGCCTCTGCCTTCTGAGTAGCTTGGCACTACATGAATAAGCCACCACACCTAGCTTAAGGGAATCTTTGAATTGTTTTAAGTCTCTTCCCCTATGGCAATTTTGAAATAAAACTTATGCTCATAATTAAATTATCTGAAAGTTTTTTAAAAAACCATTGTGAGGTTCAGACATCAAATATCCGTAAGTATTGTTGTGATAATAGACATGATTCTTATTTTTTCCCTTAATGATAATGATTGTGTGTGTTTGTATCCGGCTTGTCTCACTCTATGATTAGTATATTATAGTAGCAATAATCTTGGGAGTCTGTCAGAGAAAAGCATTCTGTTTAAAGACTACAGACTGCAAACCAGTTTGAGCCAGGTTCCTTGACATGTCATGCTATTAATATAGTACTTTACGTACGGTAAATGTTAATTACATTTATGTAGAAGGAAGGAGGGGAGGAAGGAAGGAAAAGGTATTTCAAGTAAACTCCTCTCTCTGCACCATCTGCTAATATCATTTTATCTGTATAGTAAGAACAACATAGGTGCTCACTACATGATTTTTTAATGAACAAATGAGGACCCTTCGAGGACTATTAGACACACTATTGCTTGAAGGCAAAGAGACGGAGTAGGTATATACAAGCTTTCTTCCTGTGTTATGATTCTGTGGTTTCTTTGACTACTAAAAGTTGGCTAGGTAGCAAATTTCTTTTAAAATCTGAAAACCAAAATGCTTTCAGATTAAAGGGAGGGATAAAGTACTCCTCAACATGTCCCCTTTCGCAGCAAGGAAGCCTAATAAATATCAGTATCATTATGAATGATAGCATGTAAATATTACGTGGATAAGCAATGTAAATTCCTAAAGACTATGTATACCGACAGCACTGACTTGTAGCTAGAATAAGAACCTTAACTGTGCCAGATTTTATTCTATCCAATATTAGCTGCCTCGTTTTCAGCTGTGCACATATGAATGCAAGCAACCGCCTTTCTGATGGAGAATTTCTTGCACTGATAAGGAAAAACTGCTGAAGTCATGAGGCTGCTCCAGGAAGAGCCCTCGTGAGTCATATGAAAGCTTCACACTGCTGACCTCTGGCAAAAAGGGAGTGAACGAGGATAGGAGACGCAGAGGGGCAGAGGTTCAAGTGCAGGTTTTTCTCCTTGAACCTAGAAGATTATGGGTCAAGAGCTGTGTGCAAAGACTATACAGCCTGGATGCAGCTGTTATCCCCGTGCCGAGGGAGGCGAGGCACACAGCTGTCGGAGGAGTCAGCCTGAGACGATGGAGGCTGCATTCCAGGTATTTGTATCCCAGGAGGAGCATCTTTCTCTATTGATAAACCAAGGAGTTCAGACACTCCCTTTCTGTAGCGGGGTCTGAGTCTTCTGCGGTAGGTCTAAACCAATAAAAAGAAAATTCTATTAAAGTCACAGAGAATTTATGGCTATAGTTATCAAATTTAGGAATTTTCTTGTAAACCAAAAAAGAAAAAATAATTCTTGGCTTTGGGCTGCATGAAACTCACTCGACTTGAATTTGAGAAAGTAGTTCTTCTCTGGAAATCTCTGAGGTACTAAATTTCAGAGCTGAACCTTAAAAGGCAAGCCGCGGTACTGGTTGGTATGCTGTGGATTCAAAATTTCAATAATTAACTCATGATTATTAGCAATGCCGTACTCAAGAACTGTTCCCCTGAAGCAATAAATTAAGTGGACATGAAAAACAAGCCTGAGATAAACAGAAAAAAATTGGAAAACATCCATCCAAGAGATTTAGGTTAACCTGAGCATTAAAGACATATTTTTAGGTAAAGAAAGAATGTAGTATTTCAGCAGTTGATACTATTACGGTCTTTTTTAGGGATCTGACTTTCAAGAAAGGTGTCTTTTGGGGGTACAGGAAGATTAGAAAATATCTGAAGAATGAAAATCAGGCAAATGAAGAAAAAATGGTTTTGCCAGGCAGTGAACCTTGACTTTGCATAAATTTTATTTCTGCTGTTTCTTTTTTCTCTAGCTAACAGACCTAAAAGAAGGATCATATTCCATGACTTCATTTCACCCCCAGGGACTTCAGGCTGTCCGTGCCCGGAAGTTCAAGAGTAAAAGGCCACGGAGTAACAGCGATTCTTTTCAGGAAGAGGATCTGAGGCAGGGTTTTCAGTGGGTGAGTGAGCAGCTGATGTTGATCAAGAAGCATTTAGCGTGTGCTTGTCTAGGAGGCTGGCCCTTACTTCCAGGGCAATTACGGAGGGGGCCTTCCCAAGTACACTCTGGCAATGCTGTCTGATTTCCCTGGGGGAAAAAAGTTAACACTAAAAAATTTGCTCTTTCTCTCTTCCCCACCTCTCACCTGCCCCTTCCTCCCATTTTCCTTAAGCAGAGGAAGAACCTTCCTTTTGGGGCAGCCTCATCTTACTTGAACTTGGAGAAGCTGGGTGAAGGTTCTTATGCTACAGTTTACAAGGGGATTAGCAGGTGAGTGACTCATAGGTGGGAGAGACTTTAGAGATAAGGGTCCCATGCCCCCTTATTTTACATTATAAAGCCAGAGGAGACATCACAGAAGTTCACAGCATTCAGGACCTGTGCAAGACACCCTGGCCAGTAGGAAAAGAGAAGCGATGATTTAAATAGCCTCGAAAGAAAACAAACCTGCGTTGCCCTAATTAAAATCAGCGTACTAAAATGTTTATCAGCATTCCTCTCTTTTATTCAACTCAAAGAATTGAAACAAAATAGGCTTTCTTTACTACTGACCCAAGGAATAGTTACCACTTTTTAGGCAGGTGGGAAGCGCAGCTGGTAAGGTATCTCTAAACGGTTTTTTATATCCCTCCCTAAATCATGATGACAGAGGTTTGCAATGGCAACCTTGAGTTTGCTGCTTCATTCTTGCACCTTGCCTTCATAGAAGAAACTGAAGTTGGTTCCTGCAAAGTATAGTATATGCAAAAAATGATGAATCCTGGGTTTTCTGCATGTGCAAAATATACAGAATGTCTGGAGAATAAAAATACTACTTATCCAAAAGCCAAGTACCCATTTTGGTAAACAACAAATTTTGTTAAATATATATAAAAGATCCATAAATTTCACTCCTTTAGCTAAGGTGGGAAAGTTGGAAGGTCTTATTTCTTTAATTTATGTTACTTCAATGGAGAAAAATAATGGCTCAATAGTGGTTAAGTGTTAATTTTAAAAATGTAATATATATACAAGACTAAATATATATTATTTATCTTAGTATTTGCGTTATTTGTTATTTTTGCTTGTTAAAACAGAATTGTAAGGGAAATACAATTTTAAGTATATTGTATAGAAAGAATTCCCTTCTATAGATTGTCCTAGGAAACTGAGAAAATAAAAGATTTCCTTCAAGAAATACGGCCTACTACTAGGATGAAAAGTGCAGGAGAAATATTTGTCCATGTGCACAGAGATATAAGTATAGGTATATTCTTTGCAGCAAGTTGTATAATAAAAAATTAAAAACCTGATCATAAACATCCATTAATGGAGAACTGGGTAAATAATCATCATACCATGAAATAGTAGCAGCCATCAAAAGTATCAAGTGGATATACTTATATGAAAAGATCTCCAATATTTAAGAGACAAAAGCAAGTTACAGAGCAATAGGTACCCAATGATCCCATTTAGAAAGGAGGCACTCAGATATACTGTACATGTATAAATTTGTATGTACATAGAAGAGTCTGGGAAAATACACAAGAGATTAGTTACTTCTAGTGGCTGAAACAGGAGTAGGAAAAGGGAGGATCACTCTTAAACTTTTACTTTATTCCCTACCACGTAGGTATTACATTTAATGTAAAAAAAATAGATATCAATGATTCTCTAATTTAGAGTTTTGATATATTCTAAAGCTACAATAATTAAAATCATGTAGCACACATATAAGAAAAGACAGATCAAAGAAACATGATTTAAAAAAGTTTAGAACAGGCCGGGCATGGTGGCTCACGCCTATAATCCTAGCACTCTGGGAGGCCAAGGCGGGCAGATTGTTTGAGCTCAGGAGTTCGAGACCAGCCTGAGCAAGAGCGAGAC
>NW_012135303.1:3276476-3277878 GCF_000956105.1 Propithecus coquereli | reverse complement strand
CCCAGAGAGATTAGGTAACTTGTCAGAGGTCACAGAGCCAGTAATCAGTGTTGTTAGTTATTAGAATCTATAGCTATTCTATTTAAAATCCTTTCTACTTTATTATGGTGAATTTGAAAATGCTTAACTTAAGCATTTATTCTTTAGCAACAGTAAAAATAGAAGTAGAAATCTGTTTTTATGATACATCTTATATAAACATTAAGGAAAATGCAGAAGAAATATTTTCAGAAAATAATATATCATGTTGTGTATTCATCAGTTCTGATTCTCTCATTGATTCTATAGTGCTGGTAATTGCAGTGTTTAAATTAGAAACAGTTTCAGCTGAGAATCTTTTAAGATCATTCTCTAGCAGAAAACATTACAAAGTAATTATTCCCAATCCATATATGAGAAAACTGAGCCAAAAATAGTGTAAGGAACCTCTGGGAGGTCATACAATGAGGCAGAAGAGGAGTTTGATTAGAATCTCTGAGTCACCAATTACCACAAATAGGCTAGGGCAGGCCTGGGTGACAAGAAGTCTGCCATTGAATGCAATCAAATCACATCGCAGATATATTAATAGCATATTCATGTGTGTATAGTTGCATCTTTATAAAACAAAATAATGCCAAGACAATGGTCTGTCATCAGGATTATAATTCCAAAGAAATCAGAAAAGAACTACTTATCTGACATTTGTCTTAATATTTATCTAACATTTATCTACCTTTATCTAAATTATTTTTTTTTCTTGGAATGTATAACTTGACTCCTTGACTTGACTTGTGATTCTCAGGGAAAATGTAACATTAGGGACTACAAACTCTTTTTTATTCAATGTCCAGTGAGGGTTGGGAGTGGGCTCAATCATTGATTCCTACATAAACTCATTACAACTGTCCTGGTCTTTATTAATTCACAAGCACTTACTGAGCACCACCTGCCAGGCCTGTGCTAGTGCTGGAGATGCAGAGACAAGGATGGGCTCCATTCGTGCCCTCAAGGAGTGGACAGCCTAGAGAGGGCTCTGACTGCCAGGCGCTCACTGCATGCAGCCCTGTCCTCGGACTTTGAGAGTCAGCCTTGCTCTTGTCATCGTTACCTTTTATATTTTCTTCTAAACTAAAGCAGAACAGGGTAGAGTAACACTAAAACATTATGACCCACTGCACTTGCAAAACATCAATTTTCCTAAAACTTTATTAAACTACAAACCCCAATGAAATTAACAAAGCCAAGAAATTAAATATTTTTATATCTTTGTGAGATGAAAATGATAATTTCTTCTAAACTATTAAATAGCTCACATATATGAGAATCAGATTAAATTCCATTTAAAGTTCCACCAGTTGGCCATACTAAATACCTTTTGGACATTTAAAATAAAGAAAGAAATACTTTACAGTTTTATAAA
>NW_012135303.1:3274364-3276426 GCF_000956105.1 Propithecus coquereli | reverse complement strand
GCAAGATATCACATGGGTGAGGAACCTGGTATCAGATGGACTTGGGTTTGCATCATAGGTCTACCGATTACTAGTGATGTGACATCGGGTAGATGACTTTACCTATCTAAGACTCAGTTTATTGCAGAAAAAGGATAATAATAGTACCTCTTTCATGGAGTTGTTATGAGGATTAAATGAAAATATGCATATAAAGCATTTATCACAGAGTCCATTTTCAGAGTTCAACAAATGTTGGCTATTCTATTATTCTTTCCCTTGTTGATGTCTTGTTCACCATCAAGATGACTAATAATTTATAATATAAAAATCAAGAAGCTAATATAGTGAAAATGAATCATTAAAAATACAACTTATCAACTTTATTATATGAGTTGGAAATAAGATGGTGATAGGATTGCTATCATTTCAGCAAAAACTCAGAGAAATGGCACTTTTCTGGCTTTACTTTCTCCCCTTTTACTTTCCTCCTTTGCCGAACACATACTATATACAAAGCATATTGCTGGGTGTTGTGAAGGATGAGAAGAGAAAGCTTCCATCTTTGTTCTGTCATTTTCAGTCTTAACAGAGCAGCTGATTCCAGTTACAAGTGTATAAAAGACATTGCAAACTAAGATGAGAATGAGTTAGTCTCAGTGTGGCTAAATGGAGTCAATAGATTTTGAACTGAGCTTGGAAGAATGGGTTATGCAAACAGGCATGGAGAAGGCAATTCAGAAAATGAGTTTATAACTGAATTTGATACCATTTCTAAACATCTTCAGAGCCCCTGGGAAATACATCATTTTGAATTTAAGCGGAAGGGCCAAATGCTATCAGTTTAGCCGGAGATTCATCCTGGTAGGATCAGGTGCATTCTGGGGGAAAGCATGGTTTTAAGTGTTTAATATAATGGAGGCTACATTTACAAATATACTTATTAGTGGTCCCCAGGACAGGATGATCAGATTTGGAAAGGGATGTGTGGATAGGTCGAAGAGTATTTCTGAACATAAGAGAAACCCTCAGGTCACCGCATAAGGGGAGAGTCTCTTTTGTGAGCTTGAGTGTGCCTATTGCTTAAGGTTGGCATTGCTCAGATTTTGCCCACAGCCAAGTTTTTCAGGTTGACATTTAACTATAACAGTGGAACTTTTGCCAGTTTTGCTAACAGATGGTTCTCAGCATGGTTCAGAAAAGCTGGATCCTTTTATTGTTCTGTGTGCTAAATGTTTCTTTCATTGCATATTTACCAAGGAATCGCCTCTCCATCACAGGTGTTTACAATTACATTTAGTATTCAACCGTGGACTTTCTCAGTTTGTTTTATGGACTTACCTTACGGAATGCTTTGCTTATATAAATAATATTAAAAACCACAAAAGGATTTTTGACACGTTGAAGGTTGTTAGGCATCCAATTTCCAACAATGAATGTTTCTTTTTCTACCAGTGTAAAAGCTTGGAGCCCTTGTTAGAGGAGCCCTCTCCCCTCAAGAAGATATGAGGCTTCACTTGAAAACTTTGGCACTGTCCCATTTTTCCTGTAAGGACTTTAAGGATGCGAACCAGGGAGACAGGAGGTTAAATGAGAAGGGCTGGGAGGCAAAATACGAACAGCTGGAGTTCATTAGTTAAAATCCAGGGTCACTAGCTAAAAAGGCAACCGAAAGCCATGTGCAGAAAAACTGAACAAGTAATGCAGCCTTCTTTAAAAAGGCTTGAAGCAGGAATTACTTTTCCTGAACAGTTTGGCTGCCCTGACGGTATAGCAGCCCAAGATTTATTAAGTATGATTTTACTACATATACAGTCGCTCCATATATAGGTAGAATACATGTGGCAGTTTATTAGTCTGGTCATTTGGAGTACTATTTGTTTTCATTTGATCCTAACATGTACTATTATGAAATTAGGAAAAGTATGAACAGCACTAAGGGAAATATATCTTAATATATGTGCCGGCTGCTTTTCATACCTCTTTCAATCCTCTTAAAAACTGTTAGAGATAGATATTATTATTCTTCAAATATATGACTGTGATTCAAACCAAATCTCTCTGATTCGAAAATTCATATAAT
>NW_012135303.1:3271796-3274314 GCF_000956105.1 Propithecus coquereli | reverse complement strand
CATATACTCAGCTAAACTCTAGGGGTTATTGCTATAAAAGACGGAAGCAACAAAATAAGCTAAAGTAGTATTGGATTATAACCCAAAGTATAAAATAAATGTCTATGAGTCCATACTGATATGCATGAATCAATAAATTAGCAAATGGGACAGAAGAAATAAATGTCTCATGCAGAAAAATTCCAAATAAGTTATGTAGATAATACACCTTCAGTGAGGGCTACTTACAGTGACATTCATCCAAAAGTACATTATGGAATGAGGGAACAAAAGAGCAACGTTACCGTGGAGAAACCTGACAAACACTGCAGACAGGTCCACATGGAAAGTCATAAATCGTGATGCTAGTAGGCACCCTTAATACTGTGTGATAAAAATCGCACTTTATTTTCCCTAGACCCATAACCCCAGTCTAACTATAAGAAAAAACATCAGAAAAATTCCAAGAGAAGGGCATCTCACAAAATACTTGACCAGTACTTCTCAAAACTGTCAAAGTCATCGAAAACAAGAAAAGTCTGGGAAACTGTCACAGTCAAAAGATGCCTAAGGACACATGACAACTAAATGTAATCCTGAATGGGATCCTAGACAAAAAGAAAAAGGACATTAGGTAAAAACTAAAGAAATCCTAATAAATTATGGACTTTAGTTAATAATGTACCAATATTAGTGCATTAATTATAACAAATGTACCATATTAATGTAAGATGTTAACAATAGAAGAAATTGGATGTGCGGTATATGGGAACTTTCTGTACAATGCTCTCAATTCTTCTGTATTTCTAAAACTGTTCTGAAAAATGAAGTTGATAAAAACAAAACCAAAATTCTGCTGAGTATTGGTGAAGGAGTGGTAGAATGGCCACTATCATGACCAGTTAGTGTTATGATTACTCTGTGGGACAATTTGGGAACATAAGTTCAGTCAATGAAAACATGTGCACTGCATAATCTTTGATGTAGCAATTCTACCTCTACTTTAAGGAAATAATTGGGACTTTGCGAAAAGATTTACCTACTAATATGATCATCAGGGTTATTTTTATAATAGCTAAAAGCTAGAAGCAATTTAAAAGCATTTGGAATTGGTTAAATACATTGTAGTATATTTATATGATGAAATATTACATCATTATTAAATATCACCTTGTACAAGAATGAATAAGAGAAAATGTTAAATGGAGGAAAAACAGGTTATTAACAATATGATATGAATACCACATTATTAAAAACAGTATATTTATACCTGCATTAAAATCATCTCTGTTCTCAGCACTTAGCTTGATCATGAACAAAATGATGAATGAGGGGAGAGTAGGAGGAGATGAAGAGAGAGAGACCAGCCCAGGCAGATTGGGTAGCACTTAGAAGACCATTGTAAGAATTTGGCTTTTATTCTGAGTCAAATGTGGAGATATGGAGGATTTTGAACAGAGAAGTAATTTGTTTTGACTTTCATTTAAAAGGATACATCTGCCATTCTGTTGAAAGTAAACAGTAGGAATATCACAAGTGTACGAGCAGGGAGACTGCACCAAAGGGAAATGAAAAGAAAAATACACTTCAAAATATTATGAGGATGGATTTGGTGGGGTTTTTTGTTTTTGTTTTTTAGAGACAGAATCTAACTCTGTCACCCCAGCTGAAGTGCAGTGGCACGACCATAGCTTACTGCAGCCTGGAACTCCCGGCCTCAGGCGATCCTCCCGCCTCAGCCTCCCAAAGTGCTGGGATTACAGGCATGAGCCACTACACCTGGCCTGGTGGAGAGTTTTCTCTGTGCTTTTCTATATTATCCAAATTTTCTATAATGAACGTATATTGCTTTAGTAAAGAGAAAAATGTTTTGGGATACACGTATGTTAATATACATAAAACTTTTTATTTTAAGAAAATTGTAGATTCATATGCTGGAATACATTTCGAAGGAAAACTACTTTTGTTAATCCATCCTTAGTATAAATTGCTGATTTGAACCATCTCAATAAGTGTGTGCCTATCATCCCCTCTCTTCTAGAATAAATGGACAACTAGTGGCTTTAAAAGTCATCAGCATGAATGCAGAGGAAGGAGTCCCATTTACAGCTATCCGGGAAGGTAAGAACAGTAAAAATGGACCCAATAGATTTGTTTTGAGTCTTTGATTTAGTAAAAAATTCATTACATCTATCCATTAAGTATCTATTTTTGATACTTCTGGAAGTAACATTACAATTAAAATTTTATTCTTCATACAAGTTTTCTAAGAGTATGTACTATTATTTGATCATTTATTCTTGAAGAAATTAAGATTCAAAACTATTATATCACTTGACAAAAAAACTATGAACTCAATGAGTAATTACTAACATGTTCCATGTGTTTGGCCTTGTGCTGGGTGCTAAGGCTATATCTGTATAACCCCAGAAAATTCCTATAAAAGAGAAAAATATAAAATCACACAAATTCTTAGTAGGAAATTTTCCTGATCATAACATGTTGTTTAGATGGCACTTTTTTTTTTTTTTTTTTTTTG
>NW_012135303.1:3270074-3270461 GCF_000956105.1 Propithecus coquereli | reverse complement strand
GCTTGAGCCCAGGAGTTTGAGGTTGCTGTGAGCTAGGCTGACGCCACGGCACTCAAGCCAGGGCAACACAGTGAGACTCTGTTTCAAAAAAAAAAAAAGTTTAGAACAGCCACAAATCCAAATATTAGTGAGATCGAAGGATTTCCAATTCTGAGACACTTCGTTAGATATTTCATTGAAACAGTTACTGTGGTCAAATTGATTTGGGAAACCCTAGAACAAAATCAAATGTGATCCTTTATTGCAGGAGCTGTAAGCATTTAAAAAATGTTAACGTACACCATGGCTGTCTAAGAAAGATTAAGGTTAAAGTATAAAGCATTTTCTAAACATATTTGACCAAAACCCTTTTTTTTAGGAGGGTGAGGGGAGAATTTCCCAGAGCCA
>NW_012135303.1:3255793-3259514 GCF_000956105.1 Propithecus coquereli | reverse complement strand
TACAATATTCTTAGTGATTTTAGCTTTACCACATCCTTTTAAGATCTAATTTTGGTGTATGTTTTGTGACGTGTGTGTGGAGAGGGATTCATATAATAATTTATAAATAAAAATACACAGAAAATACAAGCATTCTTGGCCGATGCTCAGAAATCATTGCTGCAAATATGGAAGGTGTTGGCTGGGCCCGGTGACTCACATCTGTAATCCCAGCACTTTGGGGGGCTGAGGAGGGAGGATCGTTTAAGGCCAGGAGTATCAGCCTGAGAAGGAGTGAGACTCTGTATCTACAAAAACTAGAAAAATTAGCCAGGTGTGGTGACACATGCCTATAGTCCCAGCTACTTGGGAGGCTAAGGCAGGAGGATCACTTGACCCCCAGGAGTCTGAGGTTGCAGTGAGCTATGATGACGCCACTGCACTCCAGCCTGGGCAACAGAGTGAGACCCTGTCTCAAAAAAAAAAGAAAAGAAAAACTATGGAAGGTGTTGAAAACTCTAGCAGAAATATAGCATAAACAAAATTTTAAGACTGGGAGGGAAGTTTAATGGGGTTCAGGGTGAAAGGGAGGGACAAGAAGCTGATGGCAGAGATATTAATTCTAATTTGCATCTGTGTAATGATTTACTTTTACCAAGCATTCCACGAATGGCATCTGATTCCATCCTCATATCAACCTTGTGAAGTAAAGTCAGAAAAGACAGTATCTTTTGTCATAAGGAGTGAATTAAGACTTGGGTTCAGATACTCTCCAGACCTTACTCAGATAGAAAATGACAGGGCCAGGATTCATATTAGGGCTTCTGGCTCCATAGACAGTTCTCCCTTAAGACACTCAATAAATGCGTTTAATAAATTAAGTGCTTGCTCTTGGCTGACTGTTGTACTAGGTGGTGTGGCGGTGTCTCAGAAAGAGTGAAAGTTATTCCCTCTATTCTTGGGTAGCCTTCAGTCTGAGAATAGGAAGATTAAACAGATGCCTGTGAAACTGTTTATTACATTTCCAAAGCAATGCATTTGTAAAAAGTGAAATAATAAATTTAGCCCATAAAGACTCTGGAGGCAAAAAGTAAAAGTTAGAGCATTAGTCATTAGAGCAAAGTAGGGTTAACAGGTGTGAAAGAGCTCCTTTGGTGGTTAAGTCAGCTCAAACTGCTTCAGTAAAGAAGGAAATTCACTGGCTCACAGACCCGATACCTACAGGTTTGCAGGCACAAACAGTGCCACCAGGAAGCTATGTCTCTCCATTACCTAACACTGGTTTACTCTGCCTTTGTTTTATTCCCAGGCACACTGTCACCAGGTGTCGGTAATCTGACCCGAGCAACTCCTGGCTAAATCCCACAAGTTTAGCCTTCACAGTAAAAGAGAAAGCATCTCTTTCCTAATGGCACCAGCAAAGTAGGGCTCGCCCAAGCTTGGGTTTTGTGCCTGTCTCTAAACCTATCACTGTGGCTAGGGGGGGCTGCTGTGCTCTGATTGGCCAGTCCTGGGTCACATGCTCACTCTTGGGATGAGGTGGGGTCAGCCCTTCCAGGATAGTTCGGTTGGTTCCCCAGAGGAAAATAGAAGTGTCCCCACTGGATCGGTAAATGGCTGTCAGGAGGGCAAAACAACAGAGATTCGTTAAAATAGGTTGAGATTCTCGAAGGAAATAATTTTCTTCCCAAGTTTAAGAGAGTATTTGAGGTTGTTTGTTTTTAATCTTACGGAATTCTATACCAAGAGCGAGGTCATGCTGGAGACTCACGATAGGCAGGCATGCCCTACAGAACACTGATTTCAGTTTTCGTACTTAACTTTTCCTTTCCTTTAAGTTTTATTTTGTTTTGTTTTGTTGTGTTTTTCCTACAGCTGCTGACTAACTGATCCTTTACGTTTTAAAGACGCTGTTTCTTCATGAAGGCGTGTCCTATGCTAAAATTCATTATCTCCTTATTGTGCCTTCCCTGGTCCCCGCCCTCCTGAAGCCAGGGGCCCTGCTATCTCCGGAACCCTCAAAGACAGCCTTTCAACCCCCTCCCAGTCACTCCTGGCCTTTTGTTTGGTATTTTCTCTCCTTTAAGGCTGTATTTAGTAAGCTAATAGTAACCTGTCATTGAGGAGACAAGAGACGGCCCTCAGCCCTCTCCATCTTCACCTCCCTGGGCTTCCCAAGTGTGGTTCTCTCTCCTCTTTTCAAGTTTGCGTTTTCTCCTTTCCACGGAGTTTTACATCATCTTAAGAAATACTCTCCGTTTTCTATTATGTTCAATAATTCTTCACCCCACACTCTTATTCCTGGGGTAGGGGTACCAATCACATCCCCCAGTTCTGTTGGCCCCTTGTGGGACTTGGAACTTTGGAGACTGGTCACATGTTGCCAAGTCCTGCTCTAGAAGACGGAACACTCCATTTCCTGCTCCTCCAACCGCCTTCATCTCTCCAGGCCTCCCTCTCCTGTAGCTCTGAAGCAGGGATGATGAGATTCCCAGAGGAGAGCATTCACAAAGTGCTCTCTCTGAGTGCTTTGATGAAATTGATTAGGTAAATGGAAACATTTTTTGCAACCTCTCTAGCCCATAGGAACAGCAAGTTGTATAAATGTAATGATTTGCCATGTTTTAAAATAATGAAGGTCCTTTGTAATTTTAAGTATTTTCTCTCAACAAGAGATTTTTTTCCAGCAGTAAAAAACTAGAATGCTTGATTTTAAATGTCTTTAAAGAATAAATACTTCCTGATATCTTTAAAGCAGCACTTTCATTATCAATGCTTGATTTAACATTTTGTTTAATTTTTCTAGCTTCTCTCCTGAAGGGTTTGAAACATGCCAATGTTGTGCTCCTACATGACATAATCCACACCAAAGAGACACTGACGTTTGTTTTTGAATACATGGTGAGTTGTTCCAGCATTTTACAACACATGAGGAAAAAGCCTGGTGCTCTTATAATGAATCTGTTAATATTTTATGGCATGATAAAACTTTCATTACAATGTGGAAGGTATCATGGAAACTTTCATTATTGTGATTAGTAAAGCCTTATTATTCTTACATCCATCTTTAGTCCTACCTCTTTACCCACTATTTTTCCCCTCCTCAGCCATAATAAATAAGAATTTTGAGTTTGCCTCCTAAATAAAACTTTTGCACTTATTTTTAATCTGTTTTTAATCACTATCTGAGCAGAACCCAACATTTTTCATTGACGATAAAGATATAAATCACAAGATATTTAAAATTGTGTATAAGCTTACTAAAGAATAACTCATTTTGTCTTTTTGGAAGGAAAAAATATTCAAATAAGTAGACAGAAATCATAAGGTGTGTGTACTTGACTTGCCTCCAAGGACACTTGGAGGGTGAAAAATTCCTGTGTCGTTGTGTTCAGTGCCAGCCGTTTAAAATGAGCATCTCTGTTTGTGCCGAGAAACAGGCTTCTTTCTAAGAGCAGCCAGTTAGAAAGACACACTGTGTTTGACTTTAACAGTGAGGTCTCAGAAAACCTGGTTATGTTCCTTTTGCACCTTATTCTCAAAAATTCTGAACTTCGTAATACCTTCTGACAGTCAGGTTTATGGTCTGCTTTAGGATACTATCCAAGCACCACTGAATTCACTCTCTTCTCTTTCTCTGCTGTTTCGTGCAGCACACAGACCTGGCCCAGTATATGTCTCAGCATCCAGGAGGGCTTCATCCTCACAATGTCAGAGTGAGTACGCTGAGGGTCAGGACTCT
>NW_012135303.1:3242280-3255743 GCF_000956105.1 Propithecus coquereli | reverse complement strand
CTGTGAAGTTTATGAGATGTCATTGACATTAGAAGAAAGAAGGACCTTTTCTTCCTGGGTTTAAGACCTACACATCTGAGACTGTGGGCATTTTAGACCCCTCTGGTGGGTGGACCAAATGATATACCAACAATGCCATGAGACAAATGCTTTAATCATCATCTTCCCTCTCATCTGAATTTCCTATTCTTAACTCAGCAAAATTCACAGTTTTCATAAAACTATTTCAGCAGTTTTGGGGTGTTAGAAAAGTAGTAACAGACATGGCCATAAAACATACAATATTTATAGTCCAATGATGGAGAAAACTAAAAGAAACAAGGAATAGAAGCATCTTCAACAGAACACCCTTTACCAACCAACTTTAAGTATATAAATGATATTAGGTAATTAGTGACCACTAATTCAAAGATCAAAATTTATTGAGTGCCAGACATTGTTCTAGGCACTGAGGATGTAGCAATAAGCAAAAAGACAAAAGTGCTGCTCTCAATGGAGTTTATATTCTCAAAGGTGGAGACAGACAATAAACAAATACACACACACACACACACACACACACACACACACACACACACATATATGTGTGTCAGGTGGTGGTGATGAGTGCTATGGAGAAGAATAAAGCAGGGCTCAGGTGTAGAAGATCACCGGGGTGGGATGGGGGTGCAGGGCTGCTATTTCATCTACAGTGGTCATGGAAGCCCACACCTTATGCGTATCATTTGAGCAGAGGCCTGAAGGAAACATGGGAGGATGCATGCAGAGAGCTGAGAAAAGAGGGTTACAGGCAGAGCAGGGTGGAAATGTGTCCACAAGTGTCTGAGGAACAGCTAGGAAGCCGCGTGGCTAGATCCAAGAGTGAGCAAGGACGGGAATGGGAGGGGACATCATGTCATGTTGGGGCATGGCTGCATGGAGTAGGGTGGGCCTTTGCAAGTCCTTTGGGTTTACTCTGAGTTAGATGAAAGGCCACTGGGGGGCTTGGAACCAGGAGGGAATGCCCTGATTTTCATTTGAGAAGAATCTCAGTGGCTGAGGGTTCTGTGAAGAGGAGACTGCAAGAAGGAAGGGAGGGAGCAGGCAGACTAGTTAGGAGGCATTTGCAGTAAGTTAGCCATCATACCATAGTGGCTTGGCCCAGGATGGTGGCAGAGGATGTGGCTAGAAGGGAGGGCTTCTGGACATGTTCTGAAGGTATTGCCAACAGATTTGCTGATGGGTTGGATGAGGGTGTGAAAAAAAGAGTTGAGAAGGGGTTACTATTTGCTAGAGTGGTGAATCTTCATGAAATGGTGAATGGTTTTAAAAGATTTCTGCAAAGAGATTGTGGATTGAAGACTAGACTAATGATACAAATATAAGTGAACAACAGACAAATGTAAAATGAACACTTTTCCTACTCCTACAAAACTGAAATTACATATGAAGTAAAGATTTATACCCATCGTTGTTAGCAGTAAGCCTCATCCTAAATAGATATTCTTCCTTGCGCTTTTTAGCAAATGATAGTATGATTAATATGCATGCCATTGTGATTTTTAAAATAAGCATCCAGGGTTTTAGTAATATATTTAAGCAAGACTAATTTATATTAAAAATAAAATTAAAATATTTTTACAATATTCTTAGTGATTTTAGCTTTACCACATCCTTTTAAGATCTAATTTTGGTGTATGTTTTGTGACGTGTGTGTGGAGAGGGATTCATATAATAATTTATAAATAAAAATACACAGAAAATACAAGCATTCTTGGCCGATGCTCAGAAATCATTGCTGCAAATATGGAAGGTGTTGGCTGGGCCCGGTGACTCACATCTGTAATCCCAGCACTTTGGGGGGCTGAGGAGGGAGGATCGTTTAAGGCCAGGAGTATCAGCCTGAGAAGGAGTGAGACTCTGTATCTACAAAAACTAGAAAAATTAGCCAGGTGTGGTGACACATGCCTATAGTCCCAGCTACTTGGGAGGCTAAGGCAGGAGGATCACTTGACCCCCAGGAGTCTGAGGTTGCAGTGAGCTATGATGACGCCACTGCACTCCAGCCTGGGCAACAGAGTGAGACCCTGTCTCAAAAAAAAAAGAAAAGAAAAACTATGGAAGGTGTTGAAAACTCTAGCAGAAATATAGCATAAACAAAATTTTAAGACTGGGAGGGAAGTTTAATGGGGTTCAGGGTGAAAGGGAGGGACAAGAAGCTGATGGCAGAGATATTAATTCTAATTTGCATCTGTGTAATGATTTACTTTTACCAAGCATTCCACGAATGGCATCTGATTCCATCCTCATATCAACCTTGTGAAGTAAAGTCAGAAAAGACAGTATCTTTTGTCATAAGGAGTGAATTAAGACTTGGGTTCAGATACTCTCCAGACCTTACTCAGATAGAAAATGACAGGGCCAGGATTCATATTAGGGCTTCTGGCTCCATAGACAGTTCTCCCTTAAGACACTCAATAAATGCGTTTAATAAATTA
Source organism: Propithecus coquereli (assembly GCF_000956105.1). Lineage (NCBI taxonomy): Eukaryota > Metazoa > Chordata > Mammalia > Primates > Indriidae > Propithecus > Propithecus coquereli. The sequence goes on along the minus strand of NW_012135303.1, from coordinate 3,253,266 downwards.
AGTGCTTGCTCTTGGCTGACTGTTGTACTAGGTGGTGTGGCGGTGTCTCAGAAAGAGTGAAAGTTATTCCCTCTATTCTTGGGTAGCCTTCAGTCTGAGAATAGGAAGATTAAACAGATGCCTGTGAAACTGTTTATTACATTTCCAAAGCAATGCATTTGTAAAAAGTGAAATAATAAATTTAGCCCATAAAGACTCTGGAGGCAAAAAGTAAAAGTTAGAGCATTAGTCATTAGAGCAAAGTAGGGTTAACAGGTGTGAAAGAGCTCCTTTGGTGGTTAAGTCAGCTCAAACTGCTTCAGTAAAGAAGGAAATTCACTGGCTCACAGACCCGATACCTACAGGTTTGCAGGCACAAACAGTGCCACCAGGAAGCTATGTCTCTCCATTACCTAACACTGGTTTACTCTGCCTTTGTTTTATTCCCAGGCACACTGTCACCAGGTGTCGGTAATCTGACCCGAGCAACTCCTGGCTAAATCCCACAAGTTTAGCCTTCACAGTAAAAGAGAAAGCATCTCTTTCCTAATGGCACCAGCAAAGTAGGGCTCGCCCAAGCTTGGGTTTTGTGCCTGTCTCTAAACCTATCACTGTGGCTAGGGGGGGCTGCTGTGCTCTGATTGGCCAGTCCTGGGTCACATGCTCACTCTTGGGATGAGGTGGGGTCAGCCCTTCCAGGATAGTTCGGTTGGTTCCCCAGAGGAAAATAGAAGTGTCCCCACTGGATCGGTAAATGGCTGTCAGGAGGGCAAAACAACAGAGATTCGTTAAAATAGGTTGAGATTCTCGAAGGAAATAATTTTCTTCCCAAGTTTAAGAGAGTATTTGAGGTTGTTTGTTTTTAATCTTACAGAATTCTATACCAAGAGCGAGTTCATGCTGGAGACTCACGATAGGCAGGCATGCCCTACAGAACACTGATTTCAGTTTTCGTACTTAACTTTTCCTTTCCTTTAAGTTTTATTTTGTTTTGTTTTGTTGTGTTTTTCCTACAGCTGCTGACTAACTGATCCTTTACGTTTTAAAGACGCTGTTTCTTCATGAAGGCGTGTCCTATGCTAAAATTCATTATCTCCTTATTGTCCCTTCCCTGGTCCCCGCCCTCCTGAAGCCAGGGGCCCTGCTATCTCCGGAACCCTCAAAGACAGCCTTTCAACCCCCTCCCAGTCACTCCTGGCCTTTTGTTTGGTATTTTCTCCCCTTTAAGGCTGTATTTAGTAAGCTAATAGTAACCTGTCATTGAGGAGACAAGAGACGGCCCTCAGCCCTCTCCATCTTCACCTCCCTGGGCTTCCCAAGTGTGGTTCTCTCTCCTCTTTTCAAGTTTGCGTTTTCTCCTTTCCACGGAGTTTTACATCATCTTAAGAAATACTCTCCGTTTTCTATTATGTTCAATAATTCTTCACCCCACACTCTTATTCCTGGGGTAGGGGTACCAATCACATCCCCCAGTTCTGTTGGCCCCTTGTGGGACTTGGAACTTTGGAGACTGGTCACATGTTGCCAAGTCCTGCTCTAGAAGACGGAACACTCCATTTCCTGCTCCTCCAACCGCCTTCATCTCTCCAGGCCTCCCTCTCCTGTAGCTCTGAAGCAGGGATGATGAGATTCCCAGAGGAGAGCATTCACAAAGTGCTCTCTCTGAGTGCTTTGATGAAATTGATTAGGTAAATGGAAACATTTTTTGCAACCTCTCTAGCCCATAGGAACAGCAAGTTGTATAAATGTAATGATTTGCCATGTTTTAAAATAATGAAGGTCCTTTGTAATTTTAAGTATTTTCTCTCAACAAGAGATTTTTTTCAGCAGTAAAAAACTAGAATGCTTGATTTTAAATGTCTTTAAAGAATAAATACTTCCTGATATCTTTAAAGCAGCACTTTCATTATCAATGCTTGATTTAACATTTTGTTTAATTTTTCTAGCTTCTCTCCTGAAGGGTTTGAAACATGCCAATGTTGTGCTCCTACATGACATAATCCACACCAAAGAGACACTGACGTTTGTTTTTGAATACATGGTGAGTTGTTCCAGCATTTTACAACACATGAGGAAAAAGCCTGGTGCTCTTATAATGAATCTGTTAATATTTTATGGCATGATAAAACTTTCATTACAATGTGGAAGGTATCATGGAAACTTTCATTATTGTGATTAGTAAAGCCTTATTATTCTTACATCCATCTTTAGTCCTACCTCTTTACCCACTATTTTTCCCCTCCTCAGCCATAATAAATAAGAATTTTGAGTTTGCCTCCTAAATAAAACTTTTGCACTTATTTTTAATCTGTTTTTAATCACTATCTGAGCAGAACCCAACATTTTTCATTGACGATAAAGATATAAATCACAAGATATTTAAAATTGTGTATAAGCTTACTAAAGAATAACTCATTTTGTCTTTTTGGAAGGAAAAAATATTCAAATAAGTAGACAGAAATCATAAGGTGTGTGTACTTGACTTGCCTCCAAGGACACTTGGAGGGTGAAAAATTCCTGTGTCGTTGTGTTCAGTGCCAGCCGTTTAAAATGAGCATCTCTGTTTGTGCCGAGAAACAGGCTTCTTTCTAAGAGCAGCCAGTTAGAAAGACAACTGTGTTTGACTTTAACAGTGAGGTCTCAGAAAACCTGGTTATGTTCCTTCTGCACCTTATTCTCAAAAATTCTGAACTTCGTAATACCTTCTGACAGTCAGGTTTATGGTCTGCTTTAGGATACTATCCAAGCACCACTGAATTCACTCTCTTCTCTTTCTCTGCTGTTTCGTGTAGCACACAGACCTGGCCCAGTATATGTCTCAGCATCCAGGAGGGCTTCATCCTCACAATGTCAGAGTGAGTACGCTGAGGGTCAGGACTCTCCTCTCCCTTATCCATAAAAGGAGGAACAGAATTTTGAAACAGACTGCCATCACAAAGTCCCATCATACTAAATAAGAAGATGGACATTACTGATATTCTAGAGAAAAGAAAAAAAAAAGAAAGAAAGAAAAAGAGTTGCCCCTGAAGATACAGAGCAATGTCTAGCTGTTTTCTGGGCAGTCTAATATTGTCAGTCATTGCCATCATGCAAATGTGTCTTTAGAAGTACAAGCCCATTAAGGAGATCACAGTATAAGGAAAACATAAATCATAAAATAAATACCTTCTTCATGACAGACTACGGTGGTCTATGATAAAGTTTGCATTGCCTATTCTAGCAGATCCTATCCTATATGTGGGACTAATTCCCATTTTTCCAGTTGGTTAGAATAGAAATAATGATAAACTCTTAACTAGCTATAATTCTATATCTGTTATAAATTTTAAAAACCACTTACATTCCATACTTTTCATTCCCTTAGGTTTTATTGGCATTAATTAATTGATTGGCTTTTAACTATATGAAATTTGTATATGATATATTTATTCATTTAACTAATATTTATTTATGTATTCATTTATGCATTCATTTAAGAAATATTTATTGAGTACTTAGTGCTAATTAAGTTCTGGGGTTTCAATAATGAATAAGTTGTGTTTCTTATTTTCAATGAGCTTAAAGTCCAGTAAGATATATAGACATAAATAGGCAGTGAAAAGCTAAGTGCTAAGGCCGACGGCCATGGTAACTAGGAATGCTATGGGAACACGTAGTAAGGGGGCTTAACCTAGTCTTGGAAGCAGGGAATTGTAAAGGAATGAGGGCAAGGAGTTGAGAAGAGTGAAAAAAATTTGAAATAGCTGTGTCGAAACTGGGAAAGAGAACTATAATAATTGGGGAAACCAAGAAGGACTATCTAGTAGTGTGTTAAGGACTGTGGTAAGGGTGAAACCATTAAATTACCTGCATGATCATGGGATTTTTTTTTTTTATGGCAGTGTTTAGCAATTTGAATAGAGGAGCAGAGAAAGTAGATAGTTGGATTGACTCAGAGTTGGCGTTTCAGAGACGAAAAGACAGTTGGGCAAGAGAGTTGAGCAGATTGTCAGGAGAGAGGGTAAAGTGCTGGTCAGTGGCTTCTAGACTGAGTCTACCTGAGGAAAGAAGTGGAGATCAGCAGGCTGCTGATAGCCACAGAGAGAATAGAAGGATCAAGGACCTGGAGGTGTTGATTAAATAGAAGAACAGATGGAGAAAGAATGATCATGGGAAAGTGAGAAGATTTTCAGGCTTGAGTGACTCTCACATACTAGACACTGTGCTAGTATGTGATAAAAAGACATAGAAGACATGATTCCTGCCCTCAAGGGACTTACAGTTAAAACAGGAGATGTCACGCCTGTAATCCTAGCATTCTGGGAGGCGGAGGCGGGCGGATTGTTTGAGCTCAGGAGTTCGAGACCAGCCTGAGCAAGAGCGAGACCCCGTCTCTACCAAAAATAGAAAGAAATTAATTGGACAGCTAAAAATATGTAGAAAAAAAAAATTAGCTCGGCATGGTGGCGCATGCCTGTAGTCCCAGCTACTTGGGAGGCTGAGGCAGTAGGATTGCTTGAGCCCAGGAGTCTGAGGTTGCTGTGAGCTAGGCTAACGCCACGGCATTCACTGTAGCCCGGGCAACAAAGTGAGACTCTGTCTCAAAAAAAAAAAAAAAGCAGGAGATGGGAAATATACACCAATACTGTTATAGGACATTTGTGTTTAATGCCAGGTAAGAAATAAGTCCCAGTACTGTAGATGTGCAAGGATGTCAAAGATATCTTTCAGTTTTAAGAGGTTTAAAACTTTAAAAGATGCACTGCCTTTCAAGAGGCTGGAATAGGGGAAGATGTTATAGGGAGAGGAAATGTTTTCAGCAAAAATACAGAGTAGGAAAGTAGAGGATGTGTTCAAGGAAGAGGACCCAGAGTCGTGGATTGTTAGGGACCTCAGTGTTTTTCTTTCTTTTTTGTTTTTTTAAGAGACAGGGCCTTGCTCTCTGGCCCAGGCCGGGGTCAGTCACACAATCATACCTGACTGCAGTCTTGAACACCTGGACTCAAGCAATCCTCTGCCTCAGCCTCCTGAGTAGCTGGGAATGCAGGCATGTGCTACCATGCCCAGCTATTTTTTTTTTTTTTTAGAGGTGAGATGAGATCTCACTATGTTGCCCAGGCTCACAGTGTTTCTCGGTCTGCAGGTTCTGACCTATTAGTGGGTTATGAAATCAGTTTGGTGGTTAGCAACCAGCATTTTTAAAATAAAATAAATGGATGAGAAGAGAATAGAAAATATTAGAATACATTGCATTTAGAAAGAGTATTATTTTGTGCAATTTTTTTCCAGTTGTAACTATACTTATATTTATGTATGGATATGAATACTGGATACAAATGTATTTGTTTCCCTGGATTGCAGTCAAAAAAGCTTTAAAGCACTGACGTGATCTAAATTCCTTATTTTGCAGAAGAGGAATTCAAGGTTTCAGAAGACAAGCATTTTACCTGAGGTTATAGAACGAGCTTTTGCCATTGCTAAAAGTGATTCTTGGTTAAGATGCTTTTCCACTATACTATACTGCATTTCTCGTTCTGTTAGCCTAAAATATGGAATGTGTTAGTGAAATGGGGTATACAAGTCTGGGGAAATAGATTGGGTAGGTGGCTGGGAGTCTCGCTTTCTAAAAATATGGACTTTATTCATTAGATAGTAAAGTCGTTAAAGAGGTTTGAGTTGAGAGAGAATGACATGAACGGAAGGAAATTTATATTACTATGATCTGTGGGATAGATTGAAGGGAAGAAGAGACTAGAGTCAGAGATTCCGGTTAGGAGTTTATTGATGTGGTCTAGACAGGTGGTTCTCAAACTTCAATGAGCAGACAGATGACCTGGGGATCTGATTCAGTAAGTCTGGAGTTGAGCCTCAGCTTCTGCTTTTCTAACATGATCCAAGATGATGCAGATTATGCTGGTTGAGGACCAAACTTTGAGTAGCAAGGATCTAGGTAAGAAGCCAGGTGCGGTGGCTCACGCCTGTAATGCTAGCAATCTGGGAAGCTGAGGCGGGAGGATCGCTTGAGGCCAGGAGTTTGAGACTAGCTGGAGCAAGAATGAGAACTCATCTCTACAAGAAATAGAAAAATTAGCCTGATGGTGGCACCTGTAGTCCCAGCTACTTAGGAAGCTGAGGCAGGAGGATCACTTGAGCCCAGGAGTTTGAGGTTGCAGTGAGCTATAAATGATGCCACTGCACTCCAGCCTGGGCAATAGAGCAAGATAAGAAAATAGTAATGAAGGTCTAAATTATGATAGTGACAAAATGGAAAAGAATGTGACAAAAAGTAACAAAGAAGAGTTTAGCCAGGACTTGGTAACATCAGCACAAGAAGGGAAAGGATGGGGCCAAACACACCTGATTTTGAGTTTGACTGAGAAAATTATAGTTCTAGTCCCATAAATAGGAGAAGTTGGTTTGCAGAGACAGAGGAGTCTTGTTTTAGACATGCTGAGCTCCTAGCCGAGATGGGATATGTCAAGGGAAATGAGCAGCCGGCACCCAAAGAGGACACCGATGCTCAGGAAGGAGAAATGAGCGGGAGACATAGATTTGAGGGTAATTGGCACGTGGAGTTAACAAGACAAGAGAGTGGACAACCAAAGAGCAAGTACACAAAGAGGGGAGGAGTGCTGATAGAACTTTTGCCTTTAGAGGATGAGAAGAGGAACAGGACAGCAAGGAATGCAGGGAAGCAGCTTTTAGGAAGGTAAAGCATCCAGAAAAATCTATTGTCATGGAAGTCAGGGGAAGAAACTATTTCTAGAAGAAGGGCATGGTTGAGAATATTACGAGCACCAGCCATACAGTTACAAATCATACTCTTGTCTGCAAGGACTTTGAGGATTTGTGAGGGATACACTAATAAATAGAGGGAGACACAGAGGAAGAACTTATCCAATCAAAGCAGGTGGGAGTAGGGATGAGTTCCCAAGGTGGAAGCAACAGTGGAAATGCTGGAATGCCAGAGAAGATGTGATATATTCCTAGAACTGAAGGTAATTCAGAGATAATTGAAGGTAATTAACAGAGCTAAGGGGGGTTAGAGATAAAACTTGAGAGGTAAGTAGGAGCCAGAACATGAAGGACCCTTCTTTGCATTCTGAGTAGAAAAAGCACAAGCTGTGTTTCCTCTGCTCTCACACCACAACAATCAACACAGAATACTTCTATGACCAAAATGTGTGGGGATCTGTCTCCATACACCAAGCAAGCAAGCAATTCTTCAGAGGACACCAACTTGGTGTCCTTTAATTCAATTCAATTCCGACATTATCTACCTGGAGATGGAATCAGATCTCACAGGTTGAGGGACTCAGTCCCCTAGACTGCCCCCACCCCACTTCAGATGCCAGTTGTAAGCTCCAGGCTATTTTACCTCTGCTTCTGACTGACTGCTACAAATTGGAGTTCCTATGACCTCCTCCTTGGATTCAATTAATTTGCTAGGGTGGCTCACAGAACTCAGAGAAACACTTATGTTTACTGGCTTATTGTGAAGGATATTACAAAGCATACAGATGGAGAGATGCATAGGGCAAGGCACGTGGGAAAGGGTGCAGAACTTCCATGCCCTTCCCAGGCACACCACCTTCCAGGAACCTCCACATGTTCAGCTCTCGGGAAGCTCTCCAAACCCTGTTCTTCTGGGTTTTTATGAAGGCTTAATTACATAGGCATGATTGATTAAACTGTTGGCCATTGGTGATCACCTTAACCTTCAGTCCTTTAGCCCTCTCCTAAGGGAGGGTGTTGAGAGTCCCAATCCTTTAATCATGCCCTGGTCTTTCAGGTGACCAGCTCCCATCCTAAAGCTACCTAGGAACCAGCCACTGGTCAACTCATTAGCATTCAAAAGATAACACTTTGGAAATCCTAAACATTTTAGGAATTGTATGTCAGGAAGCAGGTTGAAAACCAAATACATATTTTATAATGTCACAGTCATGCTATTCCATATTAAGAAGCATTAAATGGTTTTAAACAAGGAAGTGATACATTCAGATTTTCCTTTTATAAAGTTCACCCTGATTACAGTGTAGTAAATAGATTGGAAGGAGGACAATATATTTTTTTGAAATGTTATATTCCCCTGACCCCACATTTTTTTGTTGTTGTTTTTGTCTACCTCCTTCACCCTATTCACATAGTAGACTTCTCTTCCTCTACTCATTTCCTGAATGCTGGTGTCTGTTTGGGTTCCAGTCCTGACAGTGAAGCTAATCAGAACAGCAGTGGTGCAGATGTTGGATGATGGTGGACAGATATTTGATCAATTACTTAGCCAGAACTGACGAAGAGTCAGCAATAATTTTTCTGACTTTGTGTATTAAGACAGACAATGGTACCACTCACTGAGATAGAGAATCTGGAAGAAAAATGGATTTTGGAGGGATATAGAGAATTATGTTTTGGACGTTCTGACTTTGAGGTGATTGTGGATGTCCAAGTGAACTTCAGACCTTCAGACTGTGTGGGTATAAAGGTCAGAAAGGAGATCTGAGTTGGAGATAAAGATTTTGAAATCATCAGAATACCATTGTTCATTGAAGCAATGTCAGTGGGTAAGATGGCTAAGGGAATGTGTATAGAGTAATAATAGTAGAAAGTCAAGGATAGAACCCTAAGAATATTAATATGTTAGACATCAGTAGAAGAAGTGGAACCTATAAAAAGAACAGCCAGAGAGGTAGTAGAAAAATTGGAGATAGTGAGACCAAAAAGAAAGAGAGATTCAGGAAGGAAGACATGGTCAACAATGCCTAATGCTGCAAAGATATGGAATGGGAGGTAGCCTTTGGATTTCAGAGAAAAAGGCATTGGTGATCATAGTAAAAACATAACGAATAAAATGATCGTTGCAGACGCCTTTTTATAGGGGGATGAATTTCATATTTCAGAGGACAAACAGTTCCATATGATGGCAAGGTCAAGCTTGTGACTGTGGGAGTTAGTGGCTGAAGTGCACTGGAGATCATCAGATCAGTGGAGCTGCAGAGGTTGGCTAGACTCGTTCTCCTGTGCACTGATGTCACAGGGGCAACAGCAATGATCCAGGTGCCCAGGTCTTCAGTGAATGATGGAGAGTGATCAGGAGTTCAGTGGCAGACACTGAAAACAAGGGTAGGAAGATGTAGCTGGATAGCATGAGAATCCAAGGGACAGGGGTTTTTACTTAAGTGTGGAGAAGTACTGGTTTTGAAGTGGTATTGAAGAAAGGGGAGGCAGCTTATCCCACCTTTTAGTGATTGAAGATATGAGGAAGTTGTAGGAAAATGAACATCCGCTTGAGAATACTATAGGGAAGCAGTGGTCTCATTTAAGGCAAGGAGCCAGAAGGAAATTCATCAGATTAGCTTTTAGGGAGTGGAGAGTGAACAGTGAAAAGGTATAGGAGAGAGAGGAGCATTGGATACCAGGTTAAACAGAGGAAGCACAGAGCAGTGTGCAGATGAGCTTTTGGGGGTGTGGGGGAAAGGAATAGTCAGAGGCTAATTTTTTGAGTAGTGACCAAGGAAGACAGGACAGGAATCCTCGTGAGGTTAGCCTGTTTTGGATTTCTAATAGAATGAGTCCCAGGGATTGCTGGTGGGTGGAAGAACTCAGGCTTCCCTGTAAGGGGCTGGCTGACTGATCAGATTGTGTTTTTGAGGGACTCCTAGCCTAGATGACACTAGCCCGGTGGAATTATTTTGTTCCCCCAAACCTTACTGTGTTAGAAACAGGTCTAACCCCTGGGGTCTGGGAAGTCATTCTGGAAAGAGTCATCCATGATCTGGCTTGTTATTGACTGAGACGACACCATCAGATTTGGTTATGTTATGATGCAGTAATTGGTGAAGCTTCTGCAGTGTTGAAGGAAGAATCCAAGTTGGGAAGCATGAAAGAGTGAGTGGGTGGTGAGGTTAGCCAGCACAGACTGCGGTTTTGAAAGTGCGGCTGTGAAATACTATACCTTAATACCGCAGGGCTTTACCATTTACAAACGCTTGCAGACATATCTGGAAGCTGAGAGGAAAGGGGCTGGACAGCAAGAAGGTGGGAGGAGGGTGTGACTAATTAGTGAGAACAGTCTGCACTTGGGACATGAAAGGCGTTTCAAGCCGACTCACTAAGAAGCTCTGTCTCTGACTCAGCCAGCCGACTCTCTCCTCCCTCTCATGTTTTCATTTTCTGTCTTTTCTCTAATTTCTCAGGATGGTATAGTGAAGTTAGGCAGGTCTGAATTTCAGTCCTGGCCCTAACTCTTTCTAGACATGTTTTTAAAGTTACATCAAGCCCTGGTTTCCTTATCTGTAATGAGGACAAGCGTATCTTCCCACAGGCTGTAGCCCTCGCTGGTCGGTATCTCCCTATCTTCCGCCCTCATCTATTTTCATCTCTCTCTTTCCTTAGTCCCTTCATATTGAAAACCATATTTTTAAATACATACTGTGGTATGTTATCTTTTATTTGGAATTTAAGCTGGTTCTTTATATTGTCTTTTCCACAAACATTTATATTCGTAACCAATCGGAAGGTTTAAATGTCAGTAAGAAATTTTGTGCTTTGGTAGCTTAGTGGCTTGGTGAATGGTAAAAGGAAGTGTGTGTGTGTGTGTGTGTGTGTGTGTGTGTGTGTGTGTTTGAAACACCAGGAAGAGACAATACTGGGAAGACTCATAGAACCAGTGAGCATTTGAACTAGGTGTCATAAGAAATTTTTAACATTTTTAAATGGCTTATGAACCTGAAGTGGGAACTACTAGTAGAGGCATGCTCTATTAGATAAATTCCCCAGGCTGTTGGTTAACTTGGCTCCAGTGTCTCCATGTCATTGTTACTGGTCCTAGCATTGCTAAAGTTGCTAGTTTCCAAGATGCCATTGAAAAAGTGGATTTATCCACATTGCTCTGTGTCTGCCATTTTACCTGTGTCCCCAGGAATGGTGGGCCTGATCCTTTGCTTTCTAAACTTCCAGAGTATGTTCTCATTTGACACAGGTCTTTGCAAACACTAATGTTGGAGTTTGAATTCTCAATTGCCAGTG
>NW_012135303.1:3239144-3241960 GCF_000956105.1 Propithecus coquereli | reverse complement strand
CTCCCAGTCATTTGGGGGTCACATTCAGATGTGTGGGGACTTTAGAGACATAGCCAGCTCCTCAAAGGTAATAAAATATATGGAGTTCTCTCAATGCCTTAAAAGAAAGGGTTTATATAAAAATACAAAGTCCTATTTTCAAAAATCAATATTAGTTTTTTTTAAAAATTAAATAGTGTCCTAAAAGGCTAAACTCAGCTTTTAGATTTCCCAAAGAATTGACAAAGGTTGCAGAAATTTTCCTCCGGCATCTAGTGTCATTGATTTCTGATACCCGGTACCATTTCTGGAAATACCATCTGCTAGTCAAAACCCTCCTGAAACTGTCAGCTCACGCTGCTCTGCACTGTCACTTCAAAGGCCTTCTGTAGGCTCTGGCTTACTCAGCTCCTAATGATGGCTTCCTGGTTGTGTTCACAGAGATGACTGTTTTTGATTTAGAGGAGAAATCAACACATAGTGGCTCAAATCTCTTAGGTATAGTGTTCATTTCTTCCAGCTTTTCATGTTTCAGCTTTTGCGGGGCCTGGCATATATCCACCACCAACACGTTCTTCACAGGGACCTGAAACCTCAGAACTTACTCATCAGTCACCTGGGAGAGCTTAAACTGGCTGATTTTGGTAAGTTGCCCCCCAGGTCTCATTCTGGGCTGCGAACAATGATGCCTTTGTGTGCACTTGCTTAAAGCATTGACGAGGCATGGCCTTTGAAAACTGAAGGCCCAAGAACATGATGCTTTGTGAGGATACCAAACTACCGTATAGGAATGTGAGGCAAGAAACAGGGAGAGATTGATAGCTTCTTAGGATTCTGTCAACCCATAATCTAGACAGATGCCAAAAGTTGGACACCCCTACTACCCCACTGCCATTTTTTATAGAGAGACATTTGTAGAGTGAACTGTACTTAGTAGATTTCCCTAAATCTGAGCGGATATACAAATTCTAACAGAATAGATTAAGGTTACCCTAGGATGATAAAGAGGTTAACCCTGGATTATAGCATAGACTCCTGCTAGAAAGGAGGCTCCAGACATCTGCTCTTGCTTGCCTAAGTATATAAGTGTGACTGTATGGGTACCTGAAATTCTTATTCCCATGAAAGTGATGCAGATTTCCTCTAAGTATCACTGTATCTTTCCATTTTAGCATTTATCACAGTTTGTACTTATATTCACACACAAACACACACATACGCATACACACACAAGCAAATATATACATATATACACATGCACATATATATATATATATGTGTGTGTGTATGAGATGATTTTGTCTCTTCCTCTAGACTGTAAGCATTATGAGGGCAGCCTGGGTCTGTGTTTGCTTATCATAGTATCCCTAATGCCTGGTACCATAGTAGGTGCTCAATAAATACTGGTTGAAAAGCTGTCTCTGTATGAGCTAAGGAACCACTCTTCTCTGTTTAGCAGATGTCAAAAGGTGGTACTATAGCTGCACTACTTTATTCTAAGATAGTAGCTTGCATGCTGACATGTAAGCATTTAACAGACATTCATTTATCAATTCTCCACAAGAGCGAACTCATCTCTTAAAGTTTTTCGCAACAATAGATCTTGCAATTCTGTTGAGATAACCAGCTGACTGACAAAACTACTCTCATTTTGCAAAGGAGCACTTGAGAGAAAGTCATCTAGGGTCTTACCAAACTAACTAATTTGGATTAGCAGTCCCCATCATTTATATACTAAACTGGAGGTTCCAGGACTGCAGAAATGGGGGGCAGCCATATTACTTGCGAACTGAGTTCAGTTGCTGTTACAGAGATCTAAAATTGCAGAGATGTAACACGCTAGAAGCTTAACTTTCTCTCACATAACAGTCCTGACCTAAGCAGTCAGAGCTGTGTGGTGGCCCCATGTGTCTTGGCCCAGGCTTCTTCTGTCATGTGGCTCTACCATCCCTAGGATATTCCCCCAACTGCATATTTCAAGATGGCTGCCACCTCCTTCTCATCACAGCCCAGAGGAAGGAGAACAGGAAAGAGAACACTTACTTAATCCCCTCCATTAAGACATGATGTGGAAGTTCACACATCTCCTCTGTTCAGATCATGGAGGCAAGAACTTAGTCACCTGACCATACTTAGCTGCCAACAAGGCCACATCTAGCTGTAAAGCAGGCCAAACTTTGAGAAATTCACTTGATGAAGTGATACACAGGGTCCAGACAGTGAGTAGTTGTATTAAAAGCACCCAAAGTTTGTGTGTTATTTTTTAAATGTTGTTTACTCTGCCAGTCATACTTTTTCTGGTAGAGTGCGTCACTGTACCTCCTCAGGAAGGCCAGGACAATGGGTTCTATGCTTTTCCTCTTTGGGCAGGTCTTGCTAGAGCCAAGTCCATTCCTAGCCAGACATACTCTTCAGAAGTCGTGACCCTCTGGTACCGGCCTCCTGATGCTTTGCTGGGAGCCACTGAATATTCCTCTGAGCTGGACATATGGTAAGAGTGAGTGCCAAGAAAATGAAAATGTGAGTCATCCTGCCCATAAGGGTGGCTTTATCATCTGTATTATATTTTTAATAATAAATTCTAATAATGGCAATCACTAATAATAAGCACACTAAGCATACTGTGCTTTCAAATACACATTTCATTTGATTTTTGTAATCATTCTATGAGTTTTTACAGTTAAAGAAACTGAGACCTAGAGAGGTCTTGCCCAAGGCATCTTCTGAATCTGATGCTCTTTCTACCATGCCCCTCCTCCAGCTCCTCTCTTCAATTCTTTGCCTTTTCTCCTTCTTGACACCTTGACCTCAGAGAAACACACATACACCCCCAAACC
>NW_012135303.1:3236564-3237827 GCF_000956105.1 Propithecus coquereli | reverse complement strand
TATTATTTTACCTGCTTTGGGGCTTTTATAAAAATGGTATTATATTGCTTTTAGTCTTCTGTGACTTAGTTGTTTTCACTCACTGTGTTTCTAAGATTCATCCATGTTGATCTATATAGCTATACTTTATATCCTATTGGTGAACGTTTCAGTTATTTAATTTGGTTTTTTGTTTTTTGTTTTCTATTTTGAACGGGCTTGGTATTTATATTTAAGGATGTCTCTATTGTGCTCACCTAAGGGTAGATTTGCTATGTCACAGGGTATGTGAATGTTCAACTTCATAAAATAGCAGCAAATTGTTTTCCAAAGTGGTCGTAACAACTGATACAGTAGTAGCGTATCATAGTCCCTTATCCACACCTGCACGGACTTTGTACTGTCAGATTTCTTTATGTTTGCTAATCAAGTGGGTGGAATGGTGTCATATCGTGATCTAAATTTGCATTCCCCTAACTACTAATGAGATTGGACATCTTTTCATGAATTATTTGCCATTTGTGTTTCCTCTTCTGTGAAATACTTGTTCATGTCTTTTGTTCATTTTCTGTTGGTTTCTCTGTCTCTCTCTGACTCTCTCACTCTCTCCCTCCCTTTCTTTCTTTATTGATTTATAGGAGTTCCTCATATATTCTGGATACTAATCTTTTATTGGTTATGCGTATTGCAAGTAGCCTTTCCCAGTTCAGAGCTTATGTCTTCACAGCTTGATGTTGTCTTTTTGAACAAAGTTCTTAATTTTAATATTGTTGACCTTATCAATCTTTTTTTTTAATGGTTAGCCCTTTTTGTTTCTTATTTAAAAACTCCTTTCCCTGAGGTCAGAATAATATTGTCCAATATGTTCTTTTAAAGGTTGTAAAGATTTTCCTTTCATTTAAAATCCTTAATACATTGACATTGACTTTTGTATGTGCTAAACAGTTGTCTTACCCCAATTTCTTCAGTGGTGTGTCATGCCAAATCTCTTACATATCAAGTTTCCATAAATGCATAGGTCTGTTTCTGGACTCTCTATTCTGTCAATTTGCCTGTCTTGTACCAGTGCCATACTGTCTTAATTTCTATAGCTTATGATAATAGTGAATACATCATAGGACAAGTCTGCCCGCTTACTTCATCTTCTTCTTCATGGGTGTCTTGGCTATTTTTCCTTTCTGATTTTTCACATAAATTTTAGATTCAGTGTTTCAAGTTTCATGAAAAATCTTAGTGGGATTTTCATTGGAGTAGAAATTGTAGGTCACTTTGAGGATAATTAGC
>NW_012135303.1:3231914-3235544 GCF_000956105.1 Propithecus coquereli | reverse complement strand
AATTTTTCTTTGCCTTTCTTATTATGCAGTTTTCACTATGAGGTGTCTAGTGTGGATTTCTTTTTGCTTACTCTACTTGGTGTATATTGTGCTTCGTCCATTTATGAATTCATGTCTTTCATGAGCCATTTCCTTTTTGAATATTGCCTCTGTTTTGTTTTTCTTGAACTCCAGAGAAATATTATTAGACTGTATTCTTCTATTATCCATCTCTTTTACTCTCTCCTTCATATTTTTAATCTCCTTAACTGTCTGTGGTACATTCGGGGTAATTTTTTCAGCTCATCTACCAATTCTTGAAGTCTCCCTTAAAGAACTTTTTACAACTTATACAAAAAATTGTTAAGTGTTTCATGAATTTAACCATGAATAATGATGACACTTATAAAAATTCAATTAAAAGTTAAAATTATTGTCATTACTCTAATTCATTCCATTATTGTTGTTGTTTGCCTGGTAAAACTAAAAATGTATTCTAGAAATAGAACAATAGGCATCTGCCATTGAGTTTGCTATATTTATTCACTCTCAAAGTAATTGCTAGATATCGGGTGTTTACATTGAGATTCTCCTCCCGCTATTTTTTCTCTTTCTTTTCAGAGTGACAAGAGGGGACTGAGTAGGGAGATTTCCAATTAACAAAGGATGAAAAAGGGGGAAAATCCTACTCTGCTAGGCCATGCAACCCCATAGGGTCCAAACTGAATGCCTTTGTAGGAGGCAGAGGACAGTGGGTGAGCATTAGCCCCTTTGTCTTAGAGAAACCAATTATAACGTGCAATGCAAGAGCCTTTCGTTCACAAGAAGCCTGGTGGCAGCAGTGTCCATGGGGGGCCCAGAGCAAACGAACAGGGGCTCTGGTTAATTATGGAAAACGTGCAAGTAGGACGTATTAGTTGTTCCCAATGCTTACAACCAATGCTCTGTAATCTCCCAATGGCTTTTCTTCTGTCTTTCTGCTACCTTTTCAAACCTTAAAAGATTACATTTGGGACTTTAGTGAGAAAAACTCAATGTTTTAGGGTGATTACCCTGTTTTTTTATTTTTTTTACTTTTTTTGTATTATGTTAAAATATACATAACATTTACCATTTTTAGCCATTTTCGAGCATGCAATTCAATGATATTCAGTATATTCACATTGTTGTGTAACCATCACCACTATTCATCTCCAGAACTTTTCATCATCTGAAACAGTACCCAGTAAACAATAATTTCTTATTACCCCCTCTCCTCAGCCCCTAGTAGCCACTATTCTACTTTTTATCTCTGTGAATTTGACTATTCCTCATATAAGCAGTGGAATCATATGGTATTTGTCCTTTTGTGTCTGGCTTATTTTGCTTATAATGTTTTCAGCTTTCATCCATGTTGTTCATAGTACACTGAGTTTTCAAGAAAGATTTGTTTTGGCACATAAGGTCCTCTATTCAGTACTGACTTTAGATAGCTGCTGGTTTTAGGACTGTGGAAAGTTGTTTCTGCCTGAGAGATTCTTTACTGACAGATTCCTCACTGCAAACTTCCAAATATAAAGAGTGATCCAGAGAAAAGCAAATGGAAATGTCATGTCACTGCCATATATTATGTTGTTCTGAATTCATTTCAACAGTAAAAAATGAAATACTGATTCATTCCTCCCAACAACATTTTTTTGTATGTTCCTTGCACCTCTGAAAAGCCTAAAACTCCTGAGATGTTTTTTTTCCCTCCAGGGATTGCCTAAGGAATTTGAGGAATCTTTTTCTCTTTTATGTAAGAATTTGTTCATGCTCAGAACAGAGGAAAAGTTAGAAAGAGAGCCAGAAAAAGCAAAAAACATGTAAGCTGCCTCCTCTAACGTGACCGAAGAACCACAGTTGGAGTAATAAAATGACCCAGTGCATCCCTCCCTTCTGGAAGGATTCACTGTTTGATGCCACCCGGTCTTTTTGTTCTCCTGCATGTGAAGTTCCCCTTCATCTACATGGGCTGCTCCAAGGGTTTCTCCACAGAGCAGAAATCCTCTGAGAAGCCAAAAGATATGTAGGGTAAGAGGAGCCACAGGAATGAAGATTTAAGAACAAAACAGAAGAATAAAAGGAAATAGGAGCTGGTTCCCTATCTGGACCTGAATGTTCAGAATATTTAAAATGTTTGCTTAAGGCTAGTCTGAGATGGGCAAAATAGATGATAGCCACACAACTCGTATTCTTAAGTTTAAGAAGCGAATTAAAAAAAAAACAATTCTAAAAGGCAAATTAAAAAAAGGCTGATAAATTGTATCATTTTTAAAGAACAATGCTTATACCTAGAAAACATCTTTTATCTTTCAAACTTAAAATGTGTGGTCTTATTTTGTTATAAATGCATTGATATTTATGGTACTTACTCATATTTCAGGTACTGAAATATAATTGATTTAGGGATTTCGTCATGTAACTGTGCTAAAGGCATGCACAAGTGCACACACACACACACACACACACACACACATACCGAGTAATTATATATATATAGTGAGTAACCTTAGACTCTAGATTTGTTACGTAAGGAAGGTTTCATCCTGCCTCAAAGTGCAAATGGAGAATTTCAATCATATAAACCAAATATTGGCATTTTATCTCTGTAACACAAACATCTTGGGTTTTTTCTTTTTCTTTATCTTTTTTTTTTTTTTTGAGACAGGGTGTCACTCTGTTGCCCAGATTGGAGTGCAGTGACACGATCATAGCTCACTATAACCTTGAGCTCCTGAGTGGCTAATATTTTTTAAATATTTTTTGTAGAGACGGGGTCTCACTATGTTGCCCAGGTTGGTCTCCAACTCCTGACTTCAAGTGATCCTCCTACCTTGGCCTCCCAAAGCACTAGGTTTATAGACATGATCCACCACTCCCAGCCTCTTATGTTACTTTGAATAATAGTACTTTGCATAACAGCCTGAATGCTCTAGTTTTTGCCAATATACTTTGCATAATTTTGTAAACAATCCTAGTGCTGTAGAAGATGAAGGACACTAACAAATTGTGTAACAAAAGGCCTTCTTGGTTTCCTGCAGCCACTAGTATCAAAAGACACCATGAAAAGGCAACAAGCTTTTTCTAGACAATGAAAGCCTTTTGGGGGAGAAGAAAAAGTGAACTAAGGTTAAATCTAGGAATGACTATATGTTGTGAACCTTGTTTAAAATACCTTCAAGCCTTCTGGTGGTTTGTGAGCCCCTGGGATTTCTGAAAGGTGTTTGGGAACTGGATGGAGGGTTGGTTTAGGTCTTTAAAAGCCAATACATTTCCATTTCTATTTTATCACCAAGTAATAAACCAATTACATATATGTTTCATACACACATTTGTTTCTCACTTCAAAACAAAATGGTCTGAGCCCTTTCAAGTGCATACGGAGAGAGCAGGGGCAGGGCGGAGACCATGTGGTGGTGCTCACTGACTAGGTTTCTCAGCTGGCCTGCCTCTCAACTAACTCACCGTTGCTATCGACCAGGATGGTTTGTAACCATCTCACAGTATTCCATCACTTTTATTCTCCTTCATATATTGTTTCATTTATACTTTCTTTAAAATTTCAGAATATTACAGGGGTACAAACATTTTGGTTACATAAATTGCTTTTGTACCATTTGAGTCAAAGTT
>NW_012135303.1:3166979-3230884 GCF_000956105.1 Propithecus coquereli | reverse complement strand
GGCCTCCCAGAGTGCTAGGATTACAGGCATGAGCCACCACGCCTGGCCGACCTAGCTTTTGTCTATTTTGATATGATAAGATACAATTCAGTTTTACAATTCAGTTTTCATTCTTTCTTTAATATATATTCTGTCTCCGAACTAGACACAAGATAAAAATTGTTTTTAAACCTGATTGTCAAGAAATCTGCTTTCTCTTATACAATCAATGAAAAGTAAATTAAACATGTGTCTACAGTCATATGGAAAAAGTAAAAATTTATCATATGTAATAAACACATATGAATATTAACGACCATATTTTAAATAAACTTGATAATATGCAGTATTCCTAACATCATTGAAAAAAGAAGATAATAAATCTTTAATAATATGATTATAATAAGATGTTTTACTTAAATTCCCTTCTTTATCATGCAATACAAAAATGGCAAAATGATTAAGGGAGTTTGCAAAATTATGAATTATAGTGAAAGGGATTCGGAGTAAAAAAAAAAAAAAACTGGGACTATAAGGATAATGTCTGCAATCAGTCACCTGAACCATTTTTAACACTCAAAAGACTTATGTAGCCAGGTGCAGTGGCTCATGCCTATAATCTCAGCACTTTGGGAAGCCAAAGCAGGAAGATCACTTGAGGCCAGAGGGTCTCCAGAGGCCAGAAGTTTGAGACCAGCCCAGGACACAGAGCGAGACTACATCTCAAAAAATACAAAAATTAGCCAGGCATGGTGGCACATGCCTGTAGTCCTGGCCACTCAGGAGGCTGAGGCAGGAGGATTGCTTGAGCCCAGGAGTTGGAGGCTGCAGTGAACTATGATTGTGTCACTACAGTCCAACCTGGGTGACAGAGCAAGGCCCTGTCTCAAAAAAAAAAACAAAAAAAAAAAACTTATGAGAATAAAAATGTTCATTATAAGCAAAATAAATCTTACCCCTTCCTGTCCCCCAGGAATTATCCTCCAGTGTGATCACATAGAAAATAAAATTTACAATTTACTCTATTTAATCTATTTAAAAGTGCACATTGTCTGTTAAATCAAGATGCATCTTACAGTCAGTAGCATCTTAGAATAGACACCAGCCAGGCCTCATGCAGTTGTGACTAGTTAGGATTGCACGTGTGTGAATTTCAAATGAACTGGCATCAAAACTTGCATAATGAAAAAAAAAGCAAAACCTTGCAGAAGGGTGTCGGTGACTTGGAGTTAAACCCTGCAAGCAATTCAAGCAAGAGAGCTTTTTTTTTGTTTTTTCTTTTTTGAACCCCTAGGAAGCAAATGGTTGTGTAGAAGAAGGGAATCAGACATGTTTAGCAACATTCTTTAAGCAGGAGTCAAAAGTAAGCTAATGCTACTGAACTGCAAAGCCAGTTTAGGAGCCCGGCACCAATGACTCTTAGTTCTTTTACGGATTATTTTAAGAAATGCTGCATCATCAAACTCTTAATATAGAGGATGATACCATGGTAAACACAGACATCAAAGAGTCTAAGTCAAATGCTGAATGTGAAAATGTTTTAGGAATACCTAAACCAATTTATTTCACTTAAATTTGCATGTACAAATATGATATATAATAAAGCAATCTATATCTAATTAAACTTACAACAGCCCTTTCAATAAGTATAAATAAACATTCTGATCACATCGTAGTTTAACTTGCAGTTTTTTGTTTCTTAATGATAACATAAAATAATGATGCTTCTTACAATGACAGCATCTTAGATTCAGTGAAAAGGGGTATGCAATTTGGGGATGCAGTACTTTCCCCTCTTCTCATAAAACGAGCTTGAATGACCTAAAATGTTGGTTAACTATACTGATAGTTGTATTCCATTTTAACAAAAAGCTGTGGGCTGTTTTTTTTTTTGTTTGACACAGGGCCTGGTTTTTGGCCCAACACTTTTAATATCATGTAGTTCCTATTTAACTGTCCCTAAAGTATTTCTCAGGAGGAGAAATTCTAGTAGTCCGGTTTTGCATGTATGATTTCTTTGAAAGTGTCAGGTTTATTCTTGTTTCCTTTGCTAGGGGTGCAGGCTGCATCTTTATTGAAATGTTCCAGGGTCAACCTTTATTTCCTGGGGTTTCCAACATCCTTGAACAGCTGGAGAAGATCTGGGAGGTAAGAGAATAATTCCTCTTAAGAAAATGAAATATCTGCATTTCAAATTTTGAAACAAATTTGCCTTACAGACAAATGAAGCAGTCCATCTGCTTTGAGATATTAAGGTTGTAGAAACTGTGGTGTGTGCCACAGGTATGAGCCCCTCGGGGATGCGTGGTCAGGAAGCCCCCTGTTGATCCCACAGCAGCCCATGAATCCATCTCGTTGATGACATTTGGGTCTCCTGGGCCCTATTATTACTGTTGTGTCAACCTCCCAGGACAATTTCTGCCATACTGAGCCATGTCCCTGCCTTGCCACCTCCAGTTCTAATTCTACCATTTGGCCCTGGATCTTTGTCAACTGAAGATAAGACACTACATTTTCATAGCAGCCTGATAAGACAGCGGCTTTCTGTGTTAGTTATGAGAGAAGCATACTATTTATCATGCTCATCCGCAACCAAATTCCTAAGGTGTCAAGGTGCCTTTGTGTGCGTGTGTGGTTCATTTCTTTATTCATTATTTATCCTTACTTCATTTGCACCATGATATGCTTTGTTTTATGTCCCTTATGTAGTACTATAGTCATAATATTGTCATCTGTATATTTCCTTTCTTTGGTGATTTTTAAAATTGTACTAAAATATACATAACAAAATTTACCATCTTAACCATTTTAAAATGTACAGTTCATTGGCATTAAGTATATACCCACTGTTGTGCCACCATCACCGCCACCCATTTCTAGAACTTTTTCATCATCCCTAACAGAAGGTCATATTTGAAGAGTTTTCCTAGTTGTTTAACAACATTAGTGAACATTCACCATAAATACTCTACAAGGTCATGTAAGAAGGTATAAACCAATGAAAAAAGAAAAGAATAAGAAAAATACATGATCTGTATTTTCGAATGTTGTTCACTCTAGGTGGGGTGATGAGTGAAGTGTACGTAAATATGTGTGAAACAAACAGAAACTATGTATACATGTAAATTAATATAAATTGTAATACTGAAATAAGATGTGCTATTAGTATATTTGAAAGGTAATATATTTGAAAAGAATGTGAGTATATCCTTATATGCTATCAGTGTTTGAGGAGTTGTATATAAACAGATTTTTAAAATATTTCATACTATTTTTAAATGACCATGCACTTCAAAAGCAATCATTTTACAGTTCTTTGTATTTAGCACAGCACTTAGAAATCACAGAACAGAAAGAGTGGGCTAGATGTTTCCTAAGACCTGATGACTCTCTAGTTATTAGTTCAAGTTTCCAGGACTGGCCTTGGTGACTAATACTGGCCATCTGAAGGATGTTTTAGGCAATTCAGTAAATGAAAGAATTTGGACTTGGATTTGAATGTAAAGTACTAACAAATGAGTGATACACACCAGAAACAAACATGTCTTAGCATGTTAGTCCGACAGTCCTGCCTAGGAAGCCACGTCCACATCTACCATTATCCTGATCACACTACAGTAAATCAAAGGAACTTATTTTGACATTTAAGACAACTCATCACAAATTTAAAACAAGTAAACATATTACAAATAATAACGGCCTGGAGTCAGAATTCATGAGTTTTGAACACAGCTCTAACTTCTGGTATGAGGTAGAACAAGTCATGTAACCAACCTTTTTGGATCTCAGAATGTTTGATTCTCTAGCTCCATGAAACTGCGAGTTCTTTAAACAAAATGTAAAGAGAATATTGTAGCTCCTATCATTTTTTTTTCTTTTTAGAGATGGGATCTTGCTGTGTTGTCCAGGCTGGAGTGCAGTGGCTATTCATAGACATGATCATAGCACACTGCAGCCTCAAACTCCTGGGCTCAAGTGATCCTCTTGCCTTCCAAGTAGCTGTAGCTGAGACTATAGGCATGTGCCACTGCACCCAGCTCAACGTTTTTAGTTTCCATGTGTCTTTCCATATCTGGCTTATTTCACTTAGCATATTGTCTTCCAGGTTCATGTATATTGTCACAAATGACAGAATTTCCTTCCTTTTTAAGGCTGAATAGTATTCCATTATGTATATATACCATATTTTCTTTATCCACTCATCTTTTGATAGACACTTAAGTTGACTCCATATCTTGGCTATTGTGAGTAATACTGCAGTGAACATGAGAGTGTAGATATCCTTTCAACACACTGATTTCATTTCCTATGGATGCATACCCTGTAGTGGGATAGTTATATCATATAGTAGTTCCATTTCTAATTTTTTGAGGAACATCCATACCATCTTTTATAATGGCTGTACTATATTTCCACAAATAGTATGCAAGTGTTCCCTTTTTTCCATATCCTCACCAACGCTTATCTTTTGTTTTTCTCATAATAACCATTCTAACAGGCATGAAATGATATCTCACCATGGTCTTATCCTGCATTTCTCTGATGATTAGTGATGTTGAGCATTTTTTTTTATGTATCTATTGGCCATTTGTATGTCTTCTTTTGAGAAATGTCTACTGAAGCCCTATCTTAGTCCATTTCTGCTGCTATAACAAAATACCTTAGACTGGGCAATTCATAAAGAATAAATATTTGTTTCTCACAGCTCCAGAGGCTGGGAAGTCCAAGACCCAGGCACCAGTGGGTTCAGTGTCTAGTGAAGGCCCAATCTCTGCTTTCAAGATGGTGCCTTGTTGCTGCTTCTTCCAGATGAGATGAATGTTGTGTCTTCGCATGATAGAAGTGCAGAAGAACAAAAGGGCCTAGCTAGTTCCCTCCAGCCCTTTTATGAGGGCATCACTCCCATCCATGAGAGCAGAGCCCTTACAGCCTAATCACTTACTGAAGGCCTCACCTCTTAATACTGTTGCACTGGGAATTAAGTTTCAACATGAATTTTGGAGGGAACACATATATTCAAATCATAACAGATCCTTTGCCCATTTTTTAATGGAGTTGTTTTCTTGCTATTATGTATTTTGGATATTAACCCTTTATCAGATAAATGGTTTGGAAATATTTTCTCCCATCTATAGGTTGTCTCCCCACTCTGTTGATTGTTTCCTTTGCTGTGCAGAAGCTTTTAAATTTGATATATTCCAGTTTGTCTATTTTCATTTTTTGTTGCCTATGAAGAAGCTTGGAAAATTATATAGATTGTGAATAGTTACTGAATTTGTGTTTTACCAAATCTGGTCTACACAAATGAAAATAGGAAACCTATTTCAAGTTCTATGATATTTGATGTTGGAATTTCTCCTTTGAAAGCAATGGGTCCATTCTAAATCTCCCAACCACAATTTTCCTCTCCATTTTTCTAAGATCTCACTTTTAGGAATAAAGACATATTGAGAAGTCCTGAATCTTTATTTTACCGTGTTTCTGAAATGCCTGTGTGTATGTGTATGAGTGTGTGTGTACATCTAAATAATAGCTGTCATCACTTTCTGACCAATTTTTAAGACTGTAATTCTTTCAATAAGTTTTTTTTGCAAATAATCCTGGATTTATTTCTAAAATCAGAAAAAATTATGAAGACTTTAAATCCGTTAATCAAAATGCCTTTAGTTTCCATTCCAACAAAGCCAGATAAACAGTCCCTGTTGCTCACTGTGGTTTAAAACATAGCAGTCACTAGCTGCCTTTTAAGAGCTTTCAGGGAGGGAGTAAATCAACAATTTTTGGTTTTCAGTTTCCCAGACAGTGAAGGGGAGATTTAGTAACTTCCTCAAGTGAAAAATAATTCAATAACTTTCAAATAAAAACTGAGCATCAAATTTCCAAATCAAGTATATTGAATTTTTGTTTAAACTTTTAACATTTCAAGCTTGAAGCTTTGAACATAAGATTTAAAAAACTTTTTGATATCCATTGGCTTTTGTTGTTGGCTTTAGTTAAATATAGTATAATTTTTGGGAATTCTGGGAAATTTCACCTTAGAGAAAACGAGAATGTAATGCTATATATTGTTTTCTCTTCATTATCTTTACTTTCTTTTCATTGTTCTTTGCCAGCTAAGAGGGATGTATGGATACATGGGAATCACAACCAGTTGTTTACACATGCTTCTGTGCAAGTATATACGATGGTAGGTTAGAAAAGAATTAGCTGCCCATCCCCTGGCCGCCTCCCACAAAAGAAGAATTAGTCCCGTTGGTTTTTCAAAATGGATTCCAGGATTCTTAGTGTTCCCTCAGGTTCAGGGTGGTTGATAGGAAAAGCCTATAATCCTCTCAGTTACTGTTCAGTTCATTTAGGGAATGGATCAAAGAAGAAAGATTTTACTGGGTGGCATGATTTTTTTATGTATATGAGGGAAAACAGCACTTCTTTTGTTTGAAGACAAGCTTAACAAGCACCAAAAAGTATACCTCTCAGCCAGAGTCCTAGTTAGCAAGCTGATCAATATTAAGGTTTCAGCTTCTTCATTGATTATATTCAGTTATTTTTGGGCAATTGACTTCCTGCCGTAACAATTGGGCGGGCATCTATATGCAGCATTTTATAGATGGATCCACTAGACTCTGGGAGAGATGCTTCTGGAAAGAGTTACAATGAGATATCCTTCTGAAAAAGTTATATATTGCAGTAGTGTAATAAAAGCTACTAGTGTTTTATTAGAATTTCACCAAACAATGTTATTCTGGCTCACAGATATAACCGGCTATGGGCTTTTATGATTATCTTAAAAGAATGGTAACATAATGCCTACTGGGAAAATCATGGTGACGGCTCCATCCAAAATCTGAGCTGTTTTGGCTTTGTACTCCAAAAGACTTTTATTTTCATATATCTTAATTAAAAACTAGAGTTTCAATTTGGTAATCCAAAGCATAGGCCAGCTCTTTTTCAAAGTGATATTGTTACCATTACAATCCACCAGTGGAAAACCCAATACCATATTCCAAGCTGCTGGCCACAGGGAAAACAAACAGATGAGATGAATTTGATAGGAAGGACTACAGTTAGGTTTGAGGTCATCTTTAGCCAACATTCCACTGCCTGGAGGTAAGTAATCTGAATCCTTTTCATTCTGAGCATATTGGGAAACAGCTGAATGCCTGTGCTGAGGCGTAATTTAAGCTGTCAAGTGTCTCTTGTCAATATACATATGGTCATCTGATATTAGGCAAAAGGACAGTTACTCCTGCTTCTTTATGTCCCTAACTCCCAACATGGCATTCTAATGCATGGTGACCGTGTAAGAAATATTTAGTGATGAGAATATAACTTTAAGCAAGGCCGTATGCTTTGCCTCAGAACAACAAGTCAGTGAGGACACAGGCTCAGGACCATAGGAATACATTATGGTTTTGCCCAAGAAACTACCAGCGTTGGAAAGACTAAATTTCTTTCTAGTAGACATCAGCTGGCATAATGTGACATATGTCTAATTCTTCCTTGTTCCTCCCTGCTCTGTCCTCTGTGTCTCCATACCTCCTCCATCCACCTCATCTCCCCCTTCACCTTTCTTTGTCTTTCTTTGTCTTCATATAGGTATTGGGAGTCCCTACAGAAGATACCTGGCCTGGAGTCTCCAAGCTACCTAACTACAATCCAGGTAATATTGATCTTAGCTTCTGAATGCTCTAAGAATTATTATATTAATAGTAACGTAAGGAAAGCATTGGCTACACTAACAGGGTCTTATGAACTCAACAGCAAAGATAGGCCTAGATGAATTCGTAGATTCATATATTCCCTGACTAATCCTTGTATTAGGAGGACACTGAAATAATGGTTGAGGTTGGATCAGTTCCCCAACTCTGTAAAACATATGCTAGAAGCTAAAGAGAATTTGAAATGACTCTTACTATGGGTTCCATATCCATTTTCAAATATCCAGTGGCTCAAGAGAACAACTCAAAAGATGGTCTCACTTTTGAGCCCCATAACTATTATGAACTTTTTTCTAGATTGTTATACTCATAAAGCATAAACAGAAAATTTGGCCAGGTGCAGTGCTGTGCACCTGTAAGGCCAGCTACTGGGGATGCTGAGGCAGGAGTACCGCTTGAGCCCAGGAGTTCAAGCCAGCCTGGGTAACACAGAGAGAACCTGTCTCTAAAAAAAACATTTTTTTAAGGAAAAAAAGAAAGCTAATGTAACAGAGGGAAGGTAGAGGCTCACTAGGCCTAGGGCAGGCCAGGTAAGATGTCTTTAGATTATATTTATCAAGAGTTCATCCATTGCCTCTAGACATGACAGTCATTTTGTGTCATGTTCAGTCCTCCAAGACTGGCTCCTGGGGGTGGATTTGGAAGTGTTGGAGGTGTTGTTCATGGGGGACATCTTTGAGAAGTTGCTCCAAGGCTACACCAGAGGGACCAGATTACTCAATAGTCACTTTAAGGATGTTCAGACAGAAGGGAGGAGACAAGCAATGAGCGACAGGATGAAGGACCATATCAGAAGCGGGAGAAGCCAATAAAGGCCATGCCAAAGCTGGACTCTCACTGGCAGGATTAAAGGAAAAATAGACATATACAGATACGGACAAGATTAAGATGAATATGCTGCAAGCCAGGTTGTCTAGTCTTTGTAGTCTCACATTGTCTCATCACTAAGAAACAACATCTTCCCAAATTATTGTCATTACTTTGATATGAGATTATCCTGGAAGGATGTCATGAGAGCAAGAAATTGTAGGGAGATTAAAAAGGTAATTAAAGAAGAAAACTAAAGACATGGAGAGCTGGGGCCTTTTTTTTTTTTTTCTTTTTTTCTCTAGCATCTAATACTTTTGTTCAAACAGCTCTACACAGGGATCAGACATCTTGAACCAACCGGGATTATGGAGCCCCTACAGCAAGCTAAAGACTAACTGTGAAATCCTTTCAGCTGCTTTGGCCTTATAGTCAAACGGTTTATGATTTCTAACTATTTTGCTAGAGTTTAGTGCCTAAGAAAAATGCCACTCTTTGGCCACAGGGCTTGGAATAGTGCTTGTTTCCGTTGGTCTGAGATAGAAAAAAGAACAAGCTTCTGTGGAGACTGTGGTCCAGTCTTTGATTGCTCCTATCTCCAGCTGCCACGGTTTCTAGGAGAAACTGGTTCCCATGTTTTTCCACCTTGACTATACTTCTCCCTGTCCGCTCTGCTCTCCGTTTTCCCTCAGCTTCCTAATATGGATGCCAGCAGAAGTTTAGGGTCACAGATGGGTTGCAGGAAACAACTTAGATGATGTCAGCACAAAGCTACTGTGGTGAGCATATGCTGCTCCCCAAACTTCAGACATTTGGGTTTCAGGTTGGTCCGGCCAATAAACAGTGATCCTTAATATAGAAGGTCTTGGTGAGAACAATAATAATAGAAACTTGGCCAAAGTGCTTCCCTGCCAGATTCTGTGCTAAATAAGATAACTGGGTTCCAATAAAACAGAGAGAAATATGTTGCATTTTTAATTTTGCTGTTATTTCAAAATAATGTACAATTTTTCTATTTATGAAGAAAATTATCCAGGCTTAGCATCAATAGGGACTCTTACTCTGCATTGGTTTTCTTATAAGGATTCAATTTAATTTAAATAAGTCAAAAATGTTCAGGCACCTACTATCTGCCAGGCTCTGTGGCATGTGCCGGGGCTGCGTGTATGGATATGGATTCTTGGATCTCTAGAGTTTGGATTTGTGTTCATTCATCCACACTTTCACCAGTTCTCCTTGTTGCTGGGGCACTCACGTGTGTGCCATGCTTCCATGGAAGACATCTTAGCCATAGCCAAGATGTCTAACTCTGCATTTGGAAATCTTAGAAGTCCAGCGTATCTTGGGCGTGAGGTCAGCACTATTGATAACTCAATCCTAAGGACTGTGTTTTAAAAGGATCATCAACATCTGTGTTCCGGGAACATCCTCTTACGTGAATCGTAAGTCCCTTTTGAGTCCGCCCCTCCCGTCTCCATGCCTGAACTGCTGCTGCTGCTTCCACACGCTTGAACCCAGTGATTTAAGTGGAGCAGAAGACAAGATGGGAGCCAAAAAATGTCCCTGATGAGAACTGTGTCAACAAACACCATTCTGGATAAGATTTCCATTCCTTTCTTTTTCTTTCTAAGTACTTGTAAGAGCCCCCGAACTTTGAACTCAGTCAGTACAATTTTGAGGGAACCCAATTGTTCAGAACTTGGAGGACCACACCGTGTCCATCCACGCCCACCCTGCCATTTCTAGGCCTTGTCCGAACTTCGCTGAACAGAAACAGTAATGTTTCTGTTTATACAGGTTTTTGAAAAAAATCACCTGGTGCTGACCCAGCTGGACAGATTTCTCTGACCAGTTAACTGTTTTCTTGGGGCTCTGATGAACAGGATTGTAGGTTTCCTTGCCTTCAATTCAGACTCTTGTGCCTGATTAAATCTGGGCAAGGTAAGAGAGTTGTATCATTTTAGAGACTAGTTCCTTGTTCGTTCATTCCTTCCCTCCTTCCTTCCTTCCCTCCCTCCCTTTCCCAGTCCCCTTCTTCCTTCCTTCCTTCCTTTCTTTCCTTCTCCCCCACTCCCCATTTTAAGCAAGCTGGCTGAGAACTCTGTGTCCTCTACTTCAAAGGGCCAGTTGTCTTATTTTGATGTGGGCAGATTGAGAAGTAGGCTTTGAAAAGTAGGCGCTTTTTTTTTTTGTTTAATCTTTTCTCCTGGGATAGCTTTCAGAGCAATATATCCAAGTGTCAGTGAGGGGGTTCTGACGAGCACAGATTCCCAGACTCTCAGCAGGATCATTCTCTAACAGAAATATAAAAGTGAAATATTAAAGACCCTGGAACGTGAACTCCATCTGCAGAGTAGCCAGTGTCATGCCTGCTTGCACCATGGGAAAAAAAAATCTTGAAAAAAGAGGGAGGAGAAAAAAAAGTGCTTTGAGTAAGAGGTTTACAGGTTTAGTAGAGCATAGTAACATCCCCTCAAAGAAGTGGGTGTTGCTCTGTGACCCCCCAAAACGCTCCTCCTTTGACTCAGCCGCCAGAACACTCACCCTCCCCCGGCAACACACCTCCTTTTCACATGCTAACTGAGGCGCCCCTGATTGGCTGAACAATAAACTGGTCACACTTGCTAAAGGGCTGCCGTCTTTCACACAATTAGCCAAGACACATTAATCAAGCTGGCGGGGACTGGGCTGCGCGGGCCTCCTGCAGTGGGGGAGGGGAGGGAGCGTGATGACCCTTAATAACAGTCCACAGGAAGCAATAATACAGAGGCGTGCTGGAGGGGGTTCCACTACCAGAAAGTAGGGAAAGGGGAAAGCCCCAGTGGATGCCATATCTGGGATGGTCTGGATTTGCTGCGCAGATCCCAGAAGCTTAAAGCAAACTGGGTGTTCATCTTGGCTAAAATCTGCAAGACAGTAGTGTGCATTCAAAAGGTGGATTCCCTGTAGACATTTTTATAAAGTTCCTCGAGCCTTCTTAGTTCCTTCTGCCACTCCCAGGAAAAATCCCTCGTAGTTACACACCCTCCACCCCCCTCCCCATTTTCACTTCGGGGCCACCTGGACAGTGCCAAACCCTACCATGTCGTTTCACCATCACAACTAATAGGAATGAAGCATATATAAGAAGCGGAGAACTATTTAGAGCCAATTAAGAGAAAGTATTAACTGCCAAGGTGTTGGTCCTAAACTAAGTATTTGAGAGACATTAAAAATAGTTAATTTTGAGACAGAAAAAAAGTTAGCATACTTTCTCAATCGTATTTTCTGATTTCTCTTTTCCAAATTTCCTTTAAATAGATTTTTCCCCAATGGCAATATAGAGCTGATAAGATCATACCTTAGAGACTGGTTTGCTACAGAATCGTGTAGGGCTTTTAAGAGAATCAACTAAATATTTAGACATTTCTCAGCTAAAGTAAACAGAGGCCTTACTCCTCTGGAGGTTGTCCAGTCACCATCTCATTAGATGCAAAGATCCTGTGATAAAGAGAAACTTTTTTTCCCTGCCCACATGATTGCAGCCCAGTTGTGGTTTTTAATGTGTCATTGATTGTTTCATCCAACTCCTTTTGCTCCACTGAAAGGGTCTGTCGTAGCTCTGTTTGCTTCCTTAAACACAGTTTCTGAAAGCGCTCACGCTGTGTGAGCTCAAATCCTAGCATTAATGTACTGCTGGGTTCATTTCACCACACTCAAAAGCGCTGAGTTTAAATCCCTCTCAATTCCATTTGAGGCACCAGAAGACTTTATCCTTCTCCACTAATGGTTCCAAGTTTACATCTAGATACTGGGGGTCAAGGACAGGAGAGGATTTAGAAATAACAGTGCATGACATTAGTCAATGCATTTGCCAAATTGGCAATTAGTTCCTGATGTGCGTGCAAAGCATTTTATTCCTGTCTCTTTGATGCTTGTTCCCATAGAGAAGGGAATAGGGTCCACAGAGGCCTTCAAACTTTTAAAGAAATTTCTGCTGAAAATCATGCCTGATTTGTGACATGAGTTCAGCCACGGGGAAGCATCCGGGATTATCCTAGTTCTTTCAGTCCGAGGAAGGAACACTGCACATGGGAAATATTTCCACTGGAGGAACTTAGTGGAAATCAAAAGGCAGGAAAACGGTACTAAAAGCCGCGCAGGGACCAGAATCAGATGTACCGCAAACGACAGGCCGAGGGATCCTGCTGACACCCGGTTGTTTTTCAGCATGCTTGCTTTATCAACTTCTGACCACCAGGTGGAAGCAAGAAACAACAGGGCTAGCAAACTGATACCGGACGGCATTGTATTAATATTACAGTAATGTAGCCTCACTCCAAGAATGTCTTATTTTGACCTGAAATCTAATGTAAGAGCTTCACTGCATCTGACACCACTATCGGACAGATGATGATTAAAATCTAAAATAATCCTTGTCCCCATGGGGATGATAAATAGCCATTATGCTTTGGGCTGGAGGGGTTCTGAGCAAGTGTCTATGTGTTTGCTGTGAACACAAGCGCAGATGTGCATCTGTGTCGGCATCAGCTGTCAGCCAAGGGAGTGGCTCGAACTAAGGGGAAAGATACTGATAAGAGAGGCTTTAACTATGGGCATCAACTCTTACGTGGGACTGTAGTCTGAGCTCCCCCTTTTACTATCTGAGGGAACTTGGGGCAGTTACTTATTTCCCAATTCCCTAATCTGCAGAATGGGAGAAATCCTTTCATTTTAAAAGCGTTCCCTATGTGCCAGGCACAGAACATACATAATTGCCAAGATCAGTGCTGGATGGACTGGCCCAATTCTGCAGATGAGGAAACAGAGGCTTTCTCCTAAACCTACACAGAGGCATTTTGTGGTTGGAGATGGGTCAGATCTGCATCCACACCTTGTTCTCCTTTCATTAATCATCGTGGGTCCCTCTGTCTCATTTTGCAGGTTCGTTCTGAGAAATCAATGAAATTATTGAACTGCATCTGCTATAGTGCCTAACTTTTAGTAGGTGCTCAATGCAAGCTAGTTCCCATTCTATTTTGTACACAGTCTGGAAGTTCAGCTGCACAGTGACTTGCCATGGTTCAGACCTAATGACAGGTGCGTAAGAACTGATGCCATCTCTGTTTCTTATTGTTTAGTTCCCTTAAAAATCTTGGCCTCCTTCTAGATGTCAGGCACACCTCCTGGCGCCAGAACTGACTTTTGTTTTTGCTTGCTTGATTTAAACTTTACTTGAATCTTTACCTCATAAAAGCAGACTCTCAGTTTTCAAACACCTGCCTAAGTCAGTCCGAGGGCTTGTTAAGGCCATCCCTATCTGGTAATGGGTCCATTCTGTCCCCATACCTGATCTGCAGTAAGATGTCTGTCCATCCTTTGCCCACAGGGTCCTTCCCTGGAAGAACCTTTGTTATCTACATCCTACATAATTGGGTGTGCAGTAAAGGCTACTAAATCACAGATAGCATCAGTGTTATTTAATTTCACCCAAACATGGTATAGTGGAAAAAGTGCTAAAGCTTTCTGTAGAGCAAACATAGTGTTTCTAGTATTCAACACATGCCCCTTTACTGATACATAATAGTAGTCAACAGATATTTGTGAAATGAAATCAATGACTAGGACTTAAAAAATCTGGGTTCCAGTTCCAACTGCACCCTCTAGGATTCTAAAAGTTCTTGTTCTGTCTGCCTTGCCAAGAAAGAACACACAAGTTATTATTCACCTTATTACTACTGAGTAATAATAACTACTATTTGTTGAGCCCTAGCTAGGAGTTAGGCACTTTACATATAATATTTTACTTTGCTTCACAGCAGCCTGATCAGATAGGGACACTGTTATCATCCTTGCTTTATAGACTTTAGAGCTGAGGCTTTGAGAGGTGTGTGTCTTGCCTAGGGTCACCTGGTGAGGTAGGGGGTAACCCAGAATATCCAGACCTGTTAGACTCCAAGGTGGTATTCCTAGCAGTGTTCCACTTTACCTTCCAACTAGCAAAGGGCAAATATTACAATCTGATAATTCAAACAATGCCCTAGACTGAGGATCAGCTAATAAAACTTTTCCAAATCCATTTCAAAATGATTATGTCTTTCCACCCAGACTTGATTTTAGAATCTGTGAGCTTGGCGACATGTTTCAGGAACTTAATCTGAGTGAAGTCCCTACCCTGGGACTCCAGCAGCCTCCCTCGCTGCAGCTAATGAAGCCACCGGCGTTCGCTGCATCTGTGAACCTCGATTGGGCTCATTACTGTCTCACTTCTGGAACGTTGCCGAAAGCTCCTGGGGAGTTACTATTAACATCTTTATTAACCCGTCCCCCAAATCAGTCAGTGAAATTAATTTAGATACACAGCCACTTTGATCTTCATTAATAGTTGCTTCTAGTTTCTACATTTATTTTTAGTTTTCTCATCTTTAATTTATTTGGTGTCAATTATTAGTTTTTATTGAGGGGGGAGTAGATGATTTTAAAGTAATTAAGACTAGGAAAAATTGCAAGTGAGTAAAAGCAGGTAAAAAGTATTGTTTCTAAAGTAAAACTCCCCAAATATATATAATTATTATTTATCGGTTAAAAATACACAATTTTTTTAATATTAAAAAGAAATAAAAATCGAGTTAAACTCTGCCATGTTCCTTCCCAGTTCAAGAAGAAAAGAGGCTGTAAGGTGCCAGCTGTCATGGAAATGGCTCAAACCAGAGGCTCCTTCTTCACCTTCATGGCCAGGGCCTCGCACCATCAACCTCTGTAAAACATAGAGCAGGATACACGAGTGGGCTCACTTGAGTTACTTTTACATTTTAAGAATAAGGTTTCATAAGTTTATTTCGTTTTTATTTTTCATCCAAGCATCACCTTTATATTCATTCAGCAAATATTTATTGAATGCTAGGTGCTAGGGACTGGGAGAGTAAAATGTAACTGAGACATTGATACTTGCCTTTAAGGAATATAGTCTAGAAGGGGAAAGAAATAAATAGTATAATGTGGGAAGTGTATTATATCCCCTGAGGACCTTTAAGAACACTAGGAGAAAAGCCCTCTTAATTGGGGGAATTTAGGGATGGTTTTGAGAGAAAGAGACATGGGCTGTGTCTCCAAGATGACTAGAGAAAGATGCCTAGAGGAAGATGGCCTTCTCCAGGTGAAAGAGGGGAAAGATTCCAGACAAAGGAACTGGATGCAGAAGAATAGGAAAACAAGTGTATTTGGTAATATGCCAAGCCCAGGGCAGCTAGGATGTTGGCCTTGTGATGGACCATAGCTGAGGATTAACCTGGAAGGGTAGACAGGGGCCAGATTGGAAAGTGCTTGGTAATCATCCTAAGAATTTGGACTTTGACCTGTAAGCAAAGTGAAGGCATTGGGTGATTTTTTAGCAGGGAGATGATATGGCAGGATTTAACTTTTAGAAAAAGTTGTTTGGAAGGCTATAGAATAGAATTGGCAACAGGCAAGACCAGAATCAATGTGGCAACTGACAAGGAAAGAAGGGAACAGATCTAAAAAGTATCTAGAAGGTAGAGTCCATGGAGGTTGTAACTGATTGGATTTGGGTTTGAAGGAGACACTTATCTTCATTGGGTGAGAGAACCATAGCACCATTCCCTAGGACAGGGAATAAAAGAGGGAAGAAACAGATTTGTGGGGAAGGTAACGAGTATAAGGTTACAACATTTTGAGATTAAGATATCTGTGGGACCACCAAATGGAGATGTCTAAAAAGCAAGTAGAAACCGAGTGCAAGAGTCCAATCTAGAAATCCAAAATAAGTCATCTGCTTCAATCAGTTTTTAAAGTCCCAGGTGTGAATTCAATTGCCCAAGGGAGGGTGTATAGAGAAAGAAGAGAAATCCACGATGGAACCCTGGGGGACCAGTACTGAAGGGCCAGGTGGAGGGAAAGGAGTCTTTGGAAGCTGAGAAAGACCAGCCAGAGGGGCTGAAGGTGACCAGGAGATGATATTATAATAATAATACCACAGAAATCATATGACCACAAGCTTGTGGGGCAGGGCTGGGTACCATGTCTGCGTATTCTCAATTCTGAGCACAGTGACTGCATGTGGCAGCCCTTAGATATTTGTAGAGACTGCAGGGAGTGGTAAATGTTGCATCATCAAATACAATAAACACTGAAAGGCAAGATCAAGCTAGAGCTCAACAATCCTTTGTGGTGGGGGGACAGAAATTAACCACGGTACGGCCCCCCACCCGCAAGAGGTGAGAGTCCTGATGATGCCCTTCCCCGCCAGCTTCTCCACCCACTGGGAGCAAGGCCTGGCCTCTCCTTCCTCTGCAGAGACCCTGGGAATAGGTTTCAGAGGATGGGAATCCATGGAAAGTTTTGATGCAAGGTTAGAAAAGTGATAAGCTGCAAATATGAGTTGGCTCAAATGCCAAGGAGCACCCTTGGTGAGAGCACTTGCTCTTAGAGTCCTCCTAATGCTCAGAGAGGAATCAAAAGCCTGGTAAAGACTCCTGGAGCCAAAGACTGAGAAGCCTCTGAGCCAGCCACCTGGGAGGAGTGGAGCGGACAGCTACCATGGCATGAGTGTCTGTGTGAGTGTGTGCATATTTGGGGTAGGGGTGAGGGGGGTGGGAGAAAAAGAGCTACAGATTTTGGCAGTGCAGTTTTAAAGTTACCGCTTAAGATAGCAAAATAAGGCCAACAACTTTATCAACTATTTAAATATATGGTATCTCAAGAATGCATTGTATTTGGGAAATTCCAGAGGTGTAGTTCAGTAGACCGCACTATAAGATAACCTTAGGGTGATTGTGGCAAGACTATAGTAACTAGAAAATGTTTTACCCTGAGCTAAGACTCAAAATGGTCCCGGTGATGTTTTACCAATCAATCAACAAATCTCTGTTGACTAAGGTTACCATATTGAATCAGTTGTGAAATGAGCTTTATTAAACATTTATGAAAATGGCCTGTTTTTACTATGGTAGCAACGGTTCTGCCCTCGTTTTAATTTCACTCCATTTAGTTTGGAAATTTACATGTTCTGCTCTTTTAGTTTTCTTTTGCAACTTACTTTGCTTTTCCTGCCTCGAATTCCAATTGAACTCAAATGAGAACTCTTTTAAAGAGAACTGCAGAGAGAGGAGATGAGGAAAAATCTGGTCTAATGATGTACTGTCATCTTTGGAAGGAAAAGGGAAACAAACTACCTCCAGACCTATTATTTTTAGAGGCTATTGAAGCCAGAGAAACAGGCTCCTCTTGAAATGGTGCTGTGTAAAATGCCTTTCTGTTTGTGGATCATTCTCTCACTGATCACTTACAGCTTAACTACCGGGAAAAATCAATGAGACAGAGGCAAGGTCATTCAGCATCAGGTTATCTGCCTGAGTGGGAGGGTAGGCCACAAATAGGTACTGGGCTTTGCTTCTGCTCCATAGCTGTTCCCTGACTGACCCTGGACACATCAATCCCTCGATATCAGCTATTATAGCTACAGTGTAGATGTGGAAAGAGAGTCAGCACAGAACAGGAAACCTCAAGTACAAGATGTTACTCCTGGGGTCCTGGGGCAACTCTGACAGGTCATCCTTTTCTGGTGGAATTTGTAAGAACTGAGTTTTCCCTTGTCATGCTTCCTCTTTCACATCCTTGAGCAACATATTAAGTACATGT
The DNA here is from genome assembly GCF_000956105.1 of Propithecus coquereli. Classification (NCBI taxonomy): domain Eukaryota; kingdom Metazoa; phylum Chordata; class Mammalia; order Primates; family Indriidae; genus Propithecus; species Propithecus coquereli. The sequence continues at coordinate 3,212,744 of NW_012135303.1, read as the reverse complement.
GAGACACTATGTTCTGCAATTTTAATATACATCGATTAGTTTTATATACATGATTAATTTGGAAGAACAACCACTTCACTTGAGTTGTTACAGATGAGGAAATGAGCCTCAGAGAAGTGTGTGTCGAGTTGCTGGTGAGTGGTAGACCGTGCCCTCTCTGCTAGAGCAGCCGTCCTCTGTCTTAGCTCCTCACTAGAAACATCTGGAGACTATTAAAGACATAATAACAGTACAACACCCAACCAATGCCTGGGCCGTCCCCAGACTAGCTGAATCAGACTCTAGGGCTTCCTTTCTTCTAAAAACTCCCCAGGCGATGCTAATATTCAACTCTGCTTGAAAACCACTGTGTTAGACCATGCTACCTCTCCAAAATGAGAGGTGAAAATAAGAAAAAGAAAAGAAAAGGAGTGAGACTAACACTTATTGAGCCCCTACGACATGCCACATGCTTAATCTTATCTAATCCTCCTGGCAACTGGAAAATGGGTCCCCTTTTACAGATTTGGAAATTTCTCAATTAATTAACCAGAGAGGTTAAGCAATTTCCCCAAAGTCTCAGAGCTCATAAGTGGCAAAAAGAAGATTTAAGCCTGGGCTTGTGTTCATGTTACTGTACCACACGGCTAAGAAACACACCTCTGGCCCGCACTGAGGATTCAAAAGAAATCAAGCCAGACATAAGAACTGGAGCTTGGAGCAAGTTAGAATGTCAGGAGAAAAGAACAGTTACAGAAGGTTTCCAAGGAGAACAGTAAGGCAGAAATACCTGAGAGGAGAGAGAGAAGCATGCTATATCAGATAAGGGAAAGAAACAGGAAAAAAAAAGAGAGCAACAAAGAGTGAGAAAACACTTATATTATACTTACTATTCTAATTCTCACAGCTCTATGCAGTGGGAACTATTATTATCCCTCTTCCACAGATGAGAAAACTGAGGCCCAGCGAGATTAAGCAACACCTTCAGGTCACAGCTGGTAAGTGGCATCATGTGGATTCAAAACCTGGGTCCTAGATCCAAATGCCCAACCAAGCCTTGTTTACACTGACCATTACTTTTCAAAGGAAGAGAAAGAGGAAGGAAAAGCAAATAGGAATTATTCTGTTCAGTGGTCCAAGCTGGCACTTTACGTGCATTATTCCGTTGGATTGCTTCAGCATCCTCGTGAGGTGAATATTCCAGCTTGTGTTAAGAAAACTGAGAGTCACCTTTGGTCAAAGGATCTTGAGTAAGGTCTCAGCAAAACTGAAGCAGCTGAGTCAGTATTCAAACCCTAATTCAGCTAACTCCCAGCCCATGTTCCACAAGAACAACACTAAAGTCAGAAATAGTATTAAATTTTTAAAGGCCAAAAAACACAACACATAGAGCTCTCAGAAGGGAAAAACATAAAATGGGAGAGGATTGAAATAGATTTAATTATGTTGATTGGAAATTGGGATATGACTGAATGAGGAAATACTTTAATTTTGTTTGGCCAGCGAAGAACTGTAAATAGGCAGCAGAAAGTGGTTTGGAAATAAACATACTAAACAAATGCCAGATATTCTTATTTTTGCTGGTTATTTTGAACTTCGGCACAATCATACTGAACAGAAAGTAAATAACCTGTCTATATTAGTACAAGTGCTTCCCTAATGCCCACCTGGGACTATAAAACACCAGCAGACGGGTCCCATTTGATTGCATTTGACCTTGAAAACTCACTGAAATCACTTTCTTTGATCACTTCTTTCACTCTATAACTCTTAGCACTGTAAATTAAATTTTTAATTGAAATTACTTTTGAAATTATACAATAATACTATATACTCTTTTACTAAAAGAAAATTTGAGAAAATAGGCATAAAAGTAAAAAAGGTTAAGCCACTCACTAGTGAGTAGTCTTCCAGGTCTTTCTATGCACATGCCAACATAAATGTCAGTATTATCAAGATAATTTTTTGCCCAACTATGATTAAATTCTTTGCTGTGATAAACAGTCTTCCTTATTCTGTTCATATAGGAGTTGGAGGAAGACTTTTTTTTAAACCAAAATACTTACAGTTCAGGCCTTAAAAAAAGTATAAGGCAGAAATATAATTTTAAATGAGAGTTGAAATATTCTTTTCTCAATTTGGAGTGAGAAATAGAAGGATTTTGCACCTCCCAAAACTCCTCTTATGGCCATACATAGATTCAGCATTCAATTAGTAATTCTAGAATGAATGAGAAATTGTCACCTTTCAGGGTGGTTTTAGTTTGGGTTAAATAGTGTCAAGAATAATAGAAACACATGTATGCAAATGTAAATGTTATGGAGTACTCCAAAGAAAATAACAAATTTTTATTATCACCTATTTTGGACAATTCAAGCCACAATCACTTGCATTTTTACTGCAAATGACATATAAAATTAGCTCCCCTCACTTTTTACCATTTTTGAGTCTTTGAGACTTTGCCTCATCATCTGTCACATTTCATGTGTGTATGTTTTGTTCTCCCAAATGAATTATAAGCTCTGCAAGCATAGGGAGGTTTCTTTTGATTTCTTCTGTGTTTTCCCCAGCATCTGGCACACGCTCTGCACACAGTATATGTTAAATAAATATTTGTTGACCTTACTGAACATTTTGACTGTATTAGTTTGCTGGGGCTGCTATAACAAAGTACCACAGACTCGGTGGCTTAAACAGCAGGAATTTATTGTCTCACAGTTCTGGAGGCTGGGAAGTCTGAAATTGAAGCGTTAGCAGGGTTGGTTCCTTCCAAGGGCTGCGAGGGAGAGTTTGTCCCAGAGCTCACTAGTAGGTGGCCGTCTTCTCTTGTATCTCTTCACGTCATCTTCCCTGATGCGTATCTATCTCTTTGTCCAAAATTTCTGTTTTTATGAGGATACAAGTCAAATTAAATTAGGGCCCACCCTAATGACTTCGTCTTAACTAACTATATCTGCAACAACCCTATTTCCATGTAAGGTCAGATGCTGAGGTACTTGGGGTTAGGACTTCACATATGAATTTGGGAGGCACACAATTAAACCCATAATACTAATCTTTCACCAAATCATAGAAATTCAGAGTGAAAAGAGGCTTTAAAAATCATTAATTAGCCTACACGATAACCTGAACCTCCTTTACGCCAAGCCAAGAAGAGCTTTCAGAATTTTAACCATATTTTTGGCAACAAGATTTTAGGGTTGTTTTTGTTTTTTAATGCTTGTCTGTGTTCTTTCCAGAATGGTTCCCGCTGCCTAAGCCTCAAAGCCTTCAGATTGTCTGGAACAGGTGAGCACTGGCCTGGGACTTCATCTTTAAGCAGGTTGAGGAGACAGTTCCCTGGACCTCAGTCCCCTGAAGACCAGCCCCTGAGCACCTCCATCTGGGGGCTCGAAGCCCCAGGAAGATGCCTCTTGGAGAGCCAGCCCCCTGCCAGTCTGTTAGTTTTTCTCTATGAACCATTTTACTTTCAGTGAGTTTGGTCATTAAAATTGTTTCGTGTCCCTCAGCCATGCCCCGGGCCCTGAGAACGAGCAAGTGTTGGCCTGCAAGAAAACCTAGTGGGTTTATTATTCTCTGACACAGAGAAACCAACTAACATCATTGAGTGGCTATTTGGGGGGGTGGGGGAAGCTTGATTCATGGAGGTCATACTTTCCCAGGCCCTCTCTACGCAGTCTCGGCTCAGACCAGGGCAGACTTTTATTACCAGCTTTCAACAAATCCCTAGTTTCTTTTGCAAAGTAAAACAGATAATAGAGACATTCCGGGAATAGTTAGCTAACTAAGCTGTGCCAGGCAACCTCGGGGCTCAGAAGAACTCAGTGTTTTCGGACAATGACCAATTACAATAACCAGTATTATTTGATCTGAGAGTAATTAGCCGAGCCTCTGTTCTTTTTGCTTCAGTGAGGAGGCAAAAAGGGCAGTGAGGAAAACATCAGAGACAGGGGGAACGAGCTCAAATGTCAAAGAAAAATACACTAGTGCAGGTGGGGAGATGTGGAAGAGTTTCACTAGCCAAGATCCTAACTGAACATTTGAACGTTGTTCCTTCCTGAAAATGTGGTGTAGTTTAACTTAACCAAATGTCGCCTGATTCCTCCACACGTACTGCTCATATGCTTTAAGCAGTCTCCACGTGGAGTGAATACCAGGGTACAAAGAGTGAACTAGGTCGGTAACATGGAGCTACGCACTAGCAAAGGATCTTTTCGGGCAGGGACAGGTCTCCCAGGATGCCCGCACACTCCACTCTTATTTTCAAAAGCACCGATACAACCCAAAACTCCCCATTATTTCGGAGACAGGTTCCGGGGAACTGCTGTTTATCATTTCATTCAAGATGTGCAAACTCTCTCTTGCCAGCATGGTGTGGCTCCCTAACCCCTAGCTAGAGATATGTGGATTTTAGCACTTCCCTGTGGCTTTCGTTTCACTATTGGTTTCCAAAGTAAATGGTTAACTCCAAACCTGCAAACCACCTTAATACTCACCACAGCTGCTGCTGTCGCCACTGCCACATGGCAGAAGATAGTGTCACTAGCCTCCGTCCATCACCCACCAGCCCTTCCTTCAAGGGCTGAGCATGGCTTGAACCCTCTGAATATCCGTCTAGCTTTTCTGACCACCATCTCTGCCCCTTCCCTGGCCCCCAGCACCATGTATTCACCTTTGCACAGACTTCTGGCTTCTCTCTGCTCAGATCCTCAAAACAGGGAGTAATATCTAGAGCTGTGCTAACGTAGTAGCCACTAGCCACATGTGGCTATTTAATTTTAAATTCATTTAAATTAAATTTAAAATTCATTTGTTCAGTAGCACTAGCTGCATTCTAAGGATTCAATAGCCACATGAAAGTAGTGGCTACCATATTGGACAGAACAAAAATAGAATCTCTCTACCATCATGGAAAGTTCTGTTGGACAGCGCTGGCCTAGATTATCACATGAGAAAATTCTTGGCTCTGCAGAGGGCTCTGCAAAATGGCTAATGGTAGCTGGGATATGGACTATGTGCCGAGCAAGGTGCTGCACATGTTGTTACGTTTAATCCTTACAAATGTCATTCCCAGGTCAAAGAGGAGGGAACTGAGGCTCAGAGAAGTAAGGATCTTGGCCAAGGTAGTCCAGCTAAGTAAGCTGAGAGTTCATTTGGTACACAGGTCTCTGTGGATTTGTCAGGTGAATCAGGTTACAAGTGTGGTGAGTTAAGAGCAGCCGAGGTGTCACTGGCTTTTCTATATGATTCTTACAGAGGGGCAGTGGAACTGTGCCCAGGCCTGTAAACGAATCTCAGGGTCTTGCTCGGGTTTGATAGTCACCTTATTAATGTGGGCCTAGTAAGTACACACTCACTTTTTAGATTGATTGGCAAATTGTAGGACAGTTTCTCTGATGTTTCTTCTGAGTGTTGGATGTGTTTCTTATTGTGGATATCTGCTTTACCATGTCCTAAACTGAGAACATTAAAAAAGTACCAATTCTATTCCTGCCCCTTTCCTCTTCCTGTGGATCTGGGGGAAAAAAATCAATCCCGTTGGGCTCATGGTGACCAGCCTGTCCTGCACCTTGGAGGTCAATGGCAGTACTGCGTATGGCAGATTTTTATACTCAGAGCGGGGCTGTGCTAGCAAATCAAAACTGTCATCTCAGACCTCTGAGAAAACCAGATTTTAGGTATGTGTAGTGATGAGTTAGTAGATGGTGTTTTACATAATCACAAAGCTTGATTTTGATTTTTTATTATTGTTTGTGTTTCTATTCTGAACTTTTAAAATTAAAGCTAGATGTCCTGGCACCCAGACCATCTTTTAGGATCTATACACAATTTTAATTCTTTTTATGACTTTTATAAGCAATGGGTGCTATGCTAATTTAGGTTGACTGGAATGAATTTATTATCCTTGCACATAGGGGTGAGCATTCTCCCAGGCTGCTGGTGGAAAGGGGAATTGGTGCAGCTCTTCTAGCTGGCAGTATAAGTCAAATATTAATACTTTAACATGTTGTATATCCTTCCACCTAGGAATTTTAATTTTAAGAATTTATCCTAAGGATATAATTGCACAAGTACATGAAAATTTCTCTGTGAGGATATTTGTTATAGCATGATTTTGGTAGTACTACCCCATCCCAACAAAAATGGAAACAACTCGGATAAGAGTCTGGCTATATAAATTATAGTATGCCCACATAATGGGATGCTATGTAGCCAGTAAAATTATGTCCTAGAAGGCTATTCAAAGTCATGGGAAGATGATCAAGATACAGAAGTATAAAAGTATGTTATAACTACTATGTAGTTGTATGATATGATCCCATTTTTTTCTTGTTAAACAAAAAGTGTATCTGTGTAAAAATAAAGGACTGAAGGAAAAAAAATGAACACTAAAGCAATGGGGATTATCTTTGAGTAAAGGAGATTATCTCAGAGTGATGAAAGAGTTTTAATTTTCCTTCTCTGCATTTTCTAGGTGTTCTAGAGTAAGTATGTATTATTTTGACAATGGAACACTTCTCACTTCTTGAAATGTTACTAGAAGGAGTGGTTTATCACAGGATTCTTTGTCTTTAATAACAGACTCTCATCAATTGGGTAGGTGGGTTCCCCTAACTCTGCAAGATACTCCTGGTGTGTTCAGTGGTTAACATCACAAGCCTAACAATATCCATTAACATTTAGTCTGGGTGGAAAGGTGCTGGTAGGCAAATTAGCACTTGTGATGTTCATTTTTCATACCAACTTTCATTTCTAAAGTAGAGGGTGAAACCGGTGGAGAATCATTCCAGTAGGCGTTAGAGGCAGTGGCAAAGTGTAGAAATGTGACAATAAAGGCAACGGGTAGCAAGCAAGGCTGCAGGTAGCAGGATGAAGCAGAATGATGTAAACATGGAAGGTGCCAGTAAATCAACATTCATACCCAAAGAAGCAACATTTGTATTCCTCAAACTCTTCTCAGCTCCCAAATAAGAGTGTGATGTGCAGTAGCAAGGCGGTGATCACTGGGGCGCTTGCCAAAGGCCCAGATCCAGTGGTCCCACTACCAGGGCTGCCAGGGAAGGCTTATGTCCAGGAGGTGTGGAGGTGGCTTGTACAGGCGACACCAAACGTGGCTCACGGGTTGAGGAGAGTTCATCTGTCTATTTGGTCTTGGTCACCACCTCTGACAGCTGAGGAGAAGGAAAAGTGGTGTGTGACAGTCATAGTTCAGAGCCTGTGAGATTGGAGCAAATCCGGAAACTACTAGAAGCCCTGATGCAACCATCTGGGAAGGATGAGGGGAGGCTCTGTTAGTTGAAGTGGAAAGTCCTAAAAAAGAAATCTTTATATCACTGATAAATACCTACTCTTCTTTCTTTCATTTGTCTGGTTAAAAAGAAAAAATGGCCTGTTTTTATAAGAAAAGGGGCTCCCCTAAGGCCCCCCAAAGCTCCATCAGCCTTTCCTGGCTTCCCCAGACACTCTACATGAACATAGTCTAAATAAAAACAGTATGCCTGTCGTGCTAACACAGGTGTGAAACAGGTCCCTGGCCTTCTCTGTCAAATCAGATTGCAGCCCCTGAGCCCCCACTGCGGGGCAGTTCTGGAGCCACCACTGTTACGGGCAGATGAGGCGGGCGGTGTGCTGAGAGAACAAGTCGCCGATTGGGGTGGGGCGGTGCCCTGCTCCACACCACCACCACCACCTACCCACTGCCCTCTGCACACGCCGGAATTCGTGCTTAACCAGAAAGCCTGAAGGCTGCAGAAAGTAGATTCAGGGCCCAATTTTGGCACACAACCCACCCCACCGCCCAATAGTGTGGGTGGACCAGCTGAAAATGGTTTCATGAGATTTTCCCTGAATCTCCTTCCAGACTGATACCAGGCTCACTAATAATGATTTGTACCCCCAAACCTCTATTTCATGGGCTCTAAAAACCTCTGCCTGGACAGGATACCCTGGATGGAGAATTTACCTGCCTGTCCTTCTTCAGGCCACAGGTAATGAGCAGCTCTCCCCGCCAGATTCCTTTCTCTCCTAACTGGCCTGGAAATTTGCAAGGACTGGGGATTTGCAAATTTCCTTTCTATCTTGTCTGTGAAGCAATTATTCCTGAGTTTTAGGGTAGTTGTCTGTTTGCAGAAACCGTTTTATGTCATGGGAATCAGATACCTGAAAGTTTCTTATGCAAATGTTATGCAAAAATTAGGCAAATTACTATTCTGGGCCAGAACTTCCAGCATCCCTGCATCATGGCACCTGGAAGGGAAAGAATATCTTGCTCTTTCTTGCTTTAAGGCAGTATGTGTACTTGACATTAAGTAAGCCCATCTATTTTTGCTTAATTGGGGATTCGCTAAGGTATTTCATGGCCATACAACTTAATTCTGAAAGTCAGACCTCAGTCCTGTGGTTAATTGCCTTCTGGGATCTGTATAGCTTTCCCTTTTGTGGTTTTCCACTTGTCAACGTATCTGTGGGTTGTAGAGATGGGTGCACTTAAATGATTGGCACTAGGTTGGCAAAGGCCTTTAAACATTGTCAGTAAATAGGAAACATGGAGACCAACAAACCACCTTCCCCAGCTTCCTATTAGGCCCCTCTCCCTTTCTTTGTCCTGAGCCAGACAACTAGCCTTGATTCCCTTCTTTAACATTTACTCTTCTCCCTTCCAGCCCAGGGTCTCTCTGTTGGCAATGCCTGCCCCTTGCCTGCCCCCAAGTCTTCAGCTCTGAGCTCACAGGCCACTTCCTCAAGAAAGCCTTCCCTGACCACCTCCTGCTGCCATTCCAGGTCAGCCATCAGGGCTAGCTTAGTTCAGTCTGCTATAATAAAAGACCTTAGACTGGGTAATTTATAATCCAATGGAAATTTATTTCTCACAGTTCTGGAGCCTAGGAAGTCCAAGATCAAGGTGCCAGCAGATTGGGTGTCCGGTGAGAGCTCCCTGATTCACAGATGGTGCCTTTTTAACTGTGTCCTCACAGGGCAGAAAGGGCAAAAGAGCCCCCTCAAGCCTCTTTTTTGAAGGCACTAATCCCATTCATGTGGGCTCCACCCTCGCAACCTAATTGCTTCCCAAAGGCCCTGCCTCCTAATACCATCACTTTGGTGATTAGGTTTCAACATAGGAATGTTGGGGGGACACAAATGTCAGACCCCAGCAGGGGCCGTCTCTTCACAGTTGTACTTACACACTTGCGTGATAAGTTGTTGAGTGACTGACTCCTCTACTAGACTAAGCTGCCAGAAGACAGAGTCTTGCCCTGTATCTCCCAGAGCCAACCACCTACTAGCACATAGTAGTTGCTCAATACATGGATTTTCTCATCTCCAAATATATAATTCAATATGAGGTCAGCTCAAGGACTTGTCCTTACTATGATTTGGATACTTAATTATCTTTCTTCCTCTGCTCCACTTCAGGGGAACCAAGAGAGCTTCTTAACTAATAATCCTGGGGGCTGAGCTTCAGAAATGCTGTAAATAGTGTATTTTCTGCCTAACTTCACCCTCCAGAATCACCTCTCTCCCTCTCCCTGCCCAGGATTCTGTGCTTGCCACCCCTGGAGTCCAGAGCCTGGAACATATTTTCAGTCAGGCTTTTCTGCTTGGTTGGGGCTGCTGTGTCCCTCCAAGAAGAATCCTTAATGATATATTTCTGCTTCTATAATTGTACTTCCGTGCCTTTTATGTGTACATGATGCTCAGAGACACAGTGGAGGGCCGGGGAGCTGAGTGGTAGGATGCCGAGAGTTTTCTCCTTCATCTTAAGTAACAGCAGGGGTGAGCGTTTTTATATGGGGGTTATTTTCCCACTTGCCATCAACTTTAGTAATTCCCAGGAAAATTCTACTGAAAACATTCTTCGAAGTCTAGCCATCTCCTTTGCTTTACTTCTTGCTTTTCTCCTTTACTTTTTAGAAGGGAGGCTGCTGGAGAAACACGATTTTTGTCTCCCACTTTTCCAGGCTGGGCAGAGTTCCTGAAGCTGAAGACCTGGCCTCGCAAATGCTGAGAGGCTTTCCCCGAGACCGTGTCTCTGCCCAGGAGGCACTTGTGCACGATTATTTCAGCGCCCTGCCGTTGCAGCTGCACCAGCTTCCTGACGGTGAGTGTGTGTGTGTGTGTGTGTGTGTGTGTGTGTGTGTGTGTGCGCTAAGTCTTAGTGTCATAAGTGTCTTCTTTCAACACTGGAGAATCATAGCGTTTGCACCCAAGAGTGAAATTAGAAATCGCTTTGCCTGGGAGAAGCAAGATGGGACCTACTCTTGCCTGAGTTTTGCATGAGATTCTATCAAACTCTAAAGCACTGGTGGGAAGAGGTGACAAGGACCTCCTTGTAATGATCTGATCATTTCACATATACACACTTACACTTAGAAATGGGACGATGTGAAAGCTGCCTCTGGGTTGTTTGCTTTAGCTACCATCTGCTAGGAGAGGCAAAACCAATGTTTCTAACAAGGCCCTTCTCTCTTTCTGTGGGGAGTAAGATGATCGGTGACACGGATATGTTATGAGAGGAGAGCTGGGCCCTCCTTGATTGGTAATATGATGCTGCAGAAGGAAGCGCCGCCAAGGTGGGGCACTGGGGGAGGGCAGCATCCCCCAAGCTGGCCACCACTGGAAACGCAAGTTACCCTGAAATCAGCCTTTGCTGCCTGGGCCTGAAGTCATCCTCCAAATCTGAAATGTGCAGAGGGATCATGCGGTCGAAGCTCTCCTTGTGTTTCCAGAACATGGCCAGGAGGGACTACGGGAGGATGTGGGCAGTGTGGTCATGGGAGGACTGTCCTTAGGTGGAGCTTCTGTGAAAACATCCACCATTCAACTGAAAATAGTTTTTAGAAGTCCTAAGCCAGAGAAAAGAAAGCTAAGGAGGAGGGCCTAGGGGCTCGGCCTGGGAAGAGGGCACTGGGAGTGGGTGGGATAATGGGGCTGGGACACAGTACGGTGAGGACAGGGCCAGGGCCAGGAGCTACTGCCCAGGAGGCGTAGACACAGTCTGGCCCACCTGGCAGGGTTTGCAGACGCAGCTTCACTCGATCTAGGACACTGTCCTGCAGCAGGACAAAGCTCTTCGTTTGAGACTTGTTGAGGTATTTTATTGTTAAAGTGAGTCATTTAGAATCTCCAAAAATAACCATAGTCATACAACTGGGGTTAACGTCTTACTTAACCCTGTAGGAAGAGTCAGTCATTAGTATTTATTAACTTGCCGTTAAGTGTCAAGAACTTACTAAGTGCTATAAAAAGTTGAGGAAAACAAGAGGCTTGTCCTTGGCCTCAAGGATCTTATGGAGTGGGAGGAAAAGAGGGTGAAGAAGAGGAAACAGGGCGCCCTCGTGCACGTATCAGCACAAATCACATCCAAGCAGCAAAAATCTGTGTGTAATCAACTGCAGATGTGCAGAGACCACGTGGAAGAGCTAGAATACTTCGAGTGAGATGGATTGGACTCGAGGTGACTCTGAAGTGGACTTTGGAAGGGGGGAGGGACACACTTTGGCACGTGGGTGGGACAAAAGAGGTTGTGGGCACCCTACAATTCTCACTCCCTTGTACCTCTGCCCCATTCCAGCCGCACCACCCGCTTTGCCAGCCCAGTCCCCTCCTCCCCGGCCAACGCCCGCACCCTTCCTTCTTAGCCTTCTCCTCTCAGGCCTGGGACTTCGAACTCTCCCACCTCATGCAAGTGCACACACTTGAGTGTGCGAGTATGCACGCACGCACTCACACACACACACACACACACACACACACACACACACACTCCCTTCTCTTCACTTAAACTTCCCCATAGGCCCTCCTCCTCCAGGGTCTGTTATGCTACATACTGAGAATCGCTGTGGATCTTCGAAGTTTTCTAGGCACCAGATCTTGCCTGACAAAGGGTAATTAGAAAGAAACAATCAACTGTCCACACCAATGTGTTCTTAGAAACTTGGGTTTTGATTCTTCTGACCTGATCCGAAGCAAAGCCACCAACAGAGGGGCTCTGGTGCATGTATGTCTGGGGGGTGTGTGTGTCTGTGTGTGCGCGGGTGTCAGAGAGAACGATCTGTATTCCTTCTCTGTTCACCCAGTCACAGAGCCCAAATCTACTTTGACACTTTTAGAAAAATGAAAAGATGGAATCTTGCAGGAGCCTGCCTGCACTGGGGGGAGACGAGGAGTGCTCACAGCAGGAGGGAAGTTGACTTTTCTTTATACATATAGGGGTTTTTCCATGCAGAGTTTAAATTATGCCTGATAAAAGGAGTTTCGTGGATGTTTCAGTTCTTTCAAATTCTCCTGGCTTCCTCCCAATTAAATGAGGTTTGTCAAAGCCACAGGGCTCTGCTGCTGCTGCCTCGGCGGACAAGCACTTCCTGCAGCGACATCTCGAATCCCCAAGGGAGAAGATGAAAGGGCCGGCGCCAAGAGACAGGGAAGGGGGGGATTGGGTGTGTGTGCGCCTGTATATGTGTGTGTGCTCGCGCACGCATGTGCACACTCGTGCATGTGGGGGCTAGGGGCCGGGCTGTAGAAAGACTTATAGAAGCAGACTGGCAGTTAAGACAAGGAAGAGTAGACAGGAAAAGGAATTCTACCAGGGAAGAAAAACAGAGGAAGAGAGAGAAGCATCTGGGGCCGTTTTGTGCACCTTCATGACAGTGGCCCTCACCAAGGGCACATTACTACTAAGGGCTGCATTCCCTCGGCCTGGCAGTGCCAGCCTGGTCTCTCATTGCCCCTGGCAATGAGCATTTATTAAAAGTCTCCTTTGCAGACTGAGAGCACCAGCGGGTAATCACAGTTCCCAACCCGCAGGGACATAGAATCTCCATCCCGGAGGAGGGCCGCCCCAGACATGAGAATTGTGCAAAAATAAGACACGCTCCTGTGAGTGATATGTAAGGAGAGTTTCTCTACCATAATTATGCAAGAAATTTTGCTCTCTGGTGGCATTTCAGTATGGAATCATTTAGAGGCTTATATTTATATCATTTTATTATTCTGGTTTTATTCTGGTTGCAGGATAACAGAGTTGTCACTTTAAAATATATTCTGTTTCCCCTTTGATCTGGAAGATGCCAGCTCTTATTGTCTGCCCTCTGAAGAAGACAACTGAAGCATAAAACCTGTGACTGGGAAATGTGTGGAGAGTGGAAGGACAGACTAAATCCCAGGGGAAGAGTGGTATAGAAATTCCCCACAAAATGCAAGATTGCTCCCGTCCATCTGTGTCTATTTTCATGAAGCTGAGAAGTCCTGAACAACATTTTCCCTAGGTCGTGGCAGTCAGCCTAGAGCCAGAGGCAATTTATCAAGGGGTTATTTGCCATGAAAACCAGGAATTCCAGGATTACTTCCCTTTTGGAGAGCACTCTTAAGTGGAAAAGTGTGAATATTAGAATGGCAAGCATGTGGGAACTTCTGCCAAGTTCTGACATTTTCCCTTATTGACTCGTGAACACCTGAAGAAACACTTGTTGAAGGAGAAATTATTGGTAGTGCCTCTCAAAACATGCCCAACAGCAAGCTAATTGCTTTTGCAGATGGCCAGGGAGCGGTTCTTCCCACTCAGGCACCGGCTTACGCCACACTTGTGGTCCTCATGGCTGAGCCAGCAGTGCAGGACGTCAGCTGGGGCAGCGAGGACCTAAAATTAGGCCCTTGGCAACTCTCTAATCTTAGCTGCAGGTTCAGCTTCTTGGTTTAATTCCCTTTGCCCTCAGCGTGAACTTGGGCTCTGGGAAAGGAACACTGTTTAATGATTTGGGGGTTGGGGGAGTAGAAAGTCATTAAGCTGCCCCTTCTAGAAACTGGCTCCACTCCGTTCATGCAGGAAGCCTTCCAAATGTTACCCTTGGAAAGTTAAGACTGATTTTGGAACCTAGCCATTTTGAACTACAGACACTGATCCAGAAAAGTATTTTTTATCTGGGCAGTAAATGCCACGTGATTTAAGAGTCTGGTCCTTAAGCCACGGTCCTTGATCGTCAGGACATCAAAGGCCGTCTCTCTCTCTCTGCCTCTCTCTCTCTCTCTCTTTCTCTCTGGGTTGGTCCCATTTTGCTAGCCAAATCTCATGCTTGAGTCTCCCATTCTTCCTGGAGTAAATCCCCTTCTCTTTTAAAACAGGTTTTAACATCTTCGAAAAAAAAATCTTAAAATTCAAAAGCTTGCAATTGTTTCACAAGTAATTTTGCAAAAACAATGTACCATGGGCAACATTGTTACTGTGTACTTAACATACACATAGGGATGGAAGAAGGCAGGGCATTTATACGGGTACCATTCATCACACCACCCTAATATCGATACTCTGATAGGCCTCACTCATATTGCCCTACTGAAATCTGAGTAAGATTTTGTTTTGCTCCTGTAAGAGAACTTCAGGACTTCTTTGAATATTATCTCCTTGTTATATTTTAAAATTCCTCTGCTATCACTTCCCCGAAAACCACTTTCTAGGCAGAATTCCTTTAACCTTTTTTTGTTTCCAAATATAAATTCTGTTTCTCCTACTTTTTTAGTTGTTTCATTGTTCTATTCTGGATCTGTTCCAATTATTCTGCATGTCTCTGAGACTATGGTCCTGCATAGACTCCGATTTCTAGCATAGTGGGAGAATTATGTTCCAGTTCATTCATTGAAGATTTACTGAGTGTCTATTAGGTGTGATATTGAAGGACACAAAAGCGAATTAGTCATGGACCTTGTCCTCGAAGTGCTTACAATCCTTAAGGAAATGAGACAAGTATATCAACAGCTACAGATCAAGAGCACATATCAAATGCTCTGAGTGTTCAGAGGAGGTAAAATTAACTCCAGCATGATTTTGTGAGCTGGTCTTGAAAGATGATGGGTCTGAATGGTTGAGGAGGAAGGGCACCCAGGGAGAGAAATGTCTTCCTCCTCTTAATACGGTATAAGATCATTCTGAAATTGTTTTCTTTTTAGTATCAGTGGCACAATCTTAGCTCATATACCATGGTAGTTTTATTCCTTATCATTGTATGTCCTCTTGCAACAATTTAAACATTCTTTAACATGTACTGATGAAGCTTAGTTTAGCTCTTTGTAAGCTTCCACATGATTTCAAACCTATTTCGTTTGTTGCTTTTATTGTCTAGTCTATTCAAAGTTTAACCAGACTATTTTGTTATTCTGTGAGGCCAGGGTTTCAGGGGCTGGAGATGATGGGAAGGAGGGAAGGAAGATTCTCAGCCAGGTGTCATGACTCTGTGCTGCTCCTAGGTGTTTGTAACATAACTCAGACCACTCTCTCAACCTTCTGAATCCTCCATTAATCAGTATTTGAGAAGCAAGACATTAATAAGCCAATTTGGAAGTGACCCCTATAACACACTTCTTCACTTTCTGTGCTTAAAGTTGTCCTAACCCATTCCAATACATTAGAGGAGCTGCTGGGTTGAGACATGGTTTGTGGTGTTGCATATCGTTGTGATGCTGGATAAAGTCCCTCAGCCTAACCAAGCCCTTAAGTTAGTTGAATTTGTTAGCATCATGAGCTGAAACAGTCTGCGAGTAAAGATAAACCATTCAGAAAAGAATTAGAGACCATTAGAGTGGGAAATGATCTTAAATATTTGTTCCATACCTTCATCATATAGATGAGTCACTGACATCTGGGAAAGAATAATAGTTGCCTTTGATTGCACATCTATGTGCTTTACATAAATTCTCATTCAATGAGTATACTAATTGGTGAGGCTGGAATTATTATCTTCATGTTACCGATTTTAAAATTGGAACTGAAAGAGTCTAATTGCTCAAAGTCACACAGCTAGTAAGTGGCAGAGTCAAGATTTGACTTCAAATCAGACTCCCAAGCTACAGTCTTCCCACTATTCATTGCTCTTGCTAAAGATCACGTAGGAGCTTGGTTGCAAACCCAGGATTAGAACCAAGATCTTGATGCCCAGTCCTGTGCTCTTTCCACTGTCTCATGCACTGGGTTTATTTTAAAACCTTCCTGAGAAAGATTCCACATGACCCCAGGTAACATGTTTAATATCTCATAAGGGGACTCAATTTTATGTTGAATAGAGATTCATGGCCCAGTACCACCAGTCTCTTCCTCACTGCTATCTTATCTTACCTTCTGTTCTTTTTTTTTTTGGTAATAATGTACACAATAATCCTTGGGTTTTAAGATTGCTTAATCAATGATAATTATTATTTTTGTTTCACTCTATAACTCATTCAATTTTATAAAAAATAAATCAGGCATCGGATGGAAAATGGGACAAAAGCATAAAATAGCAATTTATGCGAGAGGAAACAAAAAGAACATACCAACACATGGAATAAATAGCTTTACTAGGGATTAAATGAATACAAATAATTGTTAAATTAGTTATTTTTTCTTTATTCTAATGACTCCCAGTGTTGGTGAGGTTGTGGTAAAAATGATTCTCTGCTGATAGTAGTGTAAATTGGGGCAAGCTTTGCAAAGCATCACAGCACACATATCAGGAGCCATAAAAATGGTCATATCCAGTCAGGCGCAGTGGCTCATGCCTGTAATCCCAGCACTTAGGGAGGTGGAGGTGGGAGGATCACTTGAGCCCAGGAGTTGGAGACCAGCCTAGACAACACAGGAAGACCTCATCACTACAAAAAATAAAAATACTAGCCCGGCGTGGTAGAACATGCCTGTAATCCCAGCTACTCTGGAGGCTGAGGTAGGAGGATTGCTTGAGCCCAAGAGCTTGAGGTTGCAGTGAGCTTTGATGATGCCACTGCACTCCAGCCCGGGCAATAGAGTGAGACCCTGTCTCAAAAAAAAAAAAAAAGAAAGAAAGAAAGAAGAAAAAAATTGAATGGGGAAAAATCCCCCAAAACCTAGATTAATGAAAATGTTCATTGCAGTATTGTCTATAATGTTTTAAAAATTATAAAATAAAAATAAAAGAAATAATTTAAATATTAAACACCAAAGAACCAACTGGACAAATGTTGGTATATTGACTCAGTACACAATACTGCATAACCATTTTAAATGATAATTAACAGGAGTATGTAGTGTTATAGAAGTATTTATGCTACAACATGAACTATAAGAAACAGGAACACAAAATTGCATATGATAATGTACCTGTGAAAATTAAATGTATATGAATAAAACTGAAAGGTAGTGTACAAAATAAAATGCTCTTCTCCTTTAGGAGGATTGTAGGTCATTTGTTTTCCTTTTTCAACATTTTCTTTGATGTTGGTGTTATATTGTCTTTATTGTTTAAAAGAGTAAGTTAAAACAAAATGGTACAGGGAACCTCAATTTCTCCATCTGCATGATGGGTTAACACTGGTTTCCTTTACCCTAGATTGACAGATGTTTATTTTATAGATTTTAACTCATTGACCACAGGGGTTCCTGTAAATTCAGTCCTGGGAGAATGAAGGATGGGAGGGAGAGGAAAAAATAAATAGGTACTGATTAAATTTAAAAGGAAGGATCATATGCTTTAATCGGAAGAGTATATGTACTGTGTCCCTAGTCAGAGTTTTAAGTGCACTCTGTGTTAGTTAGCAACTTCAATTAAAAGTACTGTGTGATCCTTTGGGCTTTGAAGATATGAAGCCTGCATACATACACATGAGCTAAAATTACCGCGTAATCACCAGGATGTGTGCACTCTGAATAATTAAATGCACTAAGCAGCTCCAGCTGATGGATTGATGCTGTGTAAGAGCAGTGCAAAAACCACGTGACAAGGGAGATTACAAGACATTTTGAAATGATAGTTTAATTTCCAAGCTTTTTTATTTTTTTGAACTTGTGCTTTCTCTTTTAGCCATTACGGGCAAGCAAAGGAGATTTGATTATCTTGTTTCCTGTGAAAGGTTATTTAGCTCCTCAATCCCATTAAGTCACTTTCTGCACTCCAGTGCACCAAGCCTTCACCAGGTTATCAGCCCAGGAAGAGTAAATGGAGACACTAGGATCAGATTTCCAAAGGAAGGAAAGTTAAAGCAAAGTTTGAAAGGGGTGACAGCCAACAGCCATGAGCTTAGGAACTCAATTAGACTGAAAAGACAACTATCTCATTATCTCGTTCTGAAATGATCTAAATACATAAGAATCTAAAAGTTTTAAATAAACTTGTCCTGCTGACTGCCTAGATGGCTGAATTTCCCTTCTCAAAAAATTTTTATACACCCACTTTCGTATTTATTTATTCTAAGCGCGAAGCAGCTGCGATAATTATGCTGTCAGATTCAGTAAGCTAATGAGGAGTCACCAGAGTGGAAGGTTTTGCATCTGCGAGATTGCTGAAGGAGAGAGCCACTCTGCAGCTTTTTCCGTTCTTTCTTTTTCTTTCTTTTTGCCCCTCCTTTTTCTTTTTCTTTTCCTATGAGTTGGGAAGGAGAGCCTGGCAGTCCATGACCAAATTGGAATCCTTTTGATTAACTGGTTGCCTTCCCAGCATGTTCTGCCAGATGATGTGTCTTTCTTTCTCCTTCTCTCTCTCTCCCTCCCTCCCTGCTTTTGAGGAGCTGCTGCTTTTGAGGGGCAAGGAAGCCTGAGGGAAATCCCAGCTTTTCATGCCACTGTCCCCAAGGCAAGAGGATCCTTCTCCCTGAGAGAAGTTCCCAAAATGGTTTGGATTTGCATTGATTTGAGAGTAATCTGTAAAGTGTACACACTGTTTATTTTAGCTGTTTAACTGTTTATGATATGTAAGAGCTAAAAGAAAGTAGAATACGAAATTGCATATCATAACGTCCATGCAAAAATGTCCTACATATATCATCAAGTGATACGATGGCCCCCCTTTCCAGCCCAGCATTTGGAATATGTAATTCCAAACCCAAGAAGTTGCGACCACAGTTTACCCAGCATCTGAGGCAGAAGTCTAGGCCAAGCAAGGCAGAGCCAGCACTGAAGGTTTATTTCTTCCCTTTGGGTGTGACTAGCTTCCGGCAAACAATATTATTAAGGCATTTTAGGCTTTTGGTGCGCCAAGGATAGAAGCTTCTCTTTTTGTTAAATTGTGAGATATTTTGAGCAACCTGGGTTTGTGCAGACTGTAAGCATTGGAAAAGCAATGGCCAAGTGGAAGGATGCCCTGAGCAAGTTTTGTGGATGTGCTTTGGTGACAATGTGGCTCCTGCTGCCTCTCGATGTTTTTCTTAGACATCTATGCTAATACTTGTAACAATGGCTACTATTTATTGAAAATATATTGTATACCAGAAACTACACAAGGTGTTTTGCATATATTATCTTCCTTAAACTTACAATAATCTGCCAGGAAGTTTTATTTTCCCCATTTTTCAGAAAAGCCCCTTAAAGTGTTCACTTTAAGGACTTGGCCTATAGCTTTTGCATAGTAAGCACTCAGCAACAGCAGACACTTGACAAACACAGGCACTTTTGAAAACGCAAACTGCCAGTATTCTAAACTAACCAGATACATGATTTGGAGGTCAAAGGTAGCATATAGATATATTTCCAAATAGTTTTTTTTTAATTTACAGAAGTTGTACCTTGGAGTCTATTTAAATAGGTTGCCTAATATATCCAGCAGGATTTGAAACTTGCTGAAACGTATCTAGCCCAGTCTAGTCTGGGACCAAAGTCAGACTCCTTGGCATGACATTAGCTCCCTTCACCATCTGATTCCAACCACTTCTCCAACTTTATCTTCCAGGCTGTCTTGCTCTAACCATGCACAATTACTTGCAGTTCTCTCAGACACTTTTCTTCCTCCATGTCTTCACTCACGCTGATCCCTCAGCCAGGAATATCCTCCCCGGAAGTCCTTAACTAGCAAGAGCATAAGTCATCCATCAAGGCTGAAAGGGCACCTGTCTGTGCTTTCCCCGTGTTCCATAGCAGACTTGCAGCGAGGGGTTATTATAATCCCTTGTGTGCACATCACTTTTGGCCCTGGTCTGTGTGTGTGTGTGTGTGTGTGTGTGTGTGTATTTTATTCCTATTTTTATTTTATCCCTATTTTATTCCTGTTTTTACAGTCTTCAACACCTAGCATGATGCCTTGCCCAAGTGTTCATTTGGCAAATACGCATCGAATTGAGTTAAATAGGAAGCGCTTGATATCTATTAGTAGATTCAGGGAAGTGAGTCATCTGTGAGTCAGTATAAATTATTGGTAAATAAGTCTAGCTCATGTTTCCACATCTCTCTGGGTAACAAATATTACAACAGACATAAAAAAAAAAAATACTGTGAAAGAGCCCAGGGAATAATATGTTGGTGCTTTTCTCTCCTTCCTACAGAAGAGTCTTTGTTTACAGTTTCGGGAGTGAGGCTAAAGCCAGAAATGTGTGACCTTTTGGCCTCCTACCGGAAAGGTCACCACCCCACCCAGTTTAGCAAATGCTGGTGAAAAGAAAGAGTGAGGTCACCAAGACCCTTCCAGGTAAGTGGTCCCAGCAGTGAGGGATCTTATGGACAGAGCTGAAAAGCAATTGCTGCCGAGTGGAGAGAACATTGTCCCCAGGTTTAGAGCACCTCTGTTCTGTGTCTAGCTCTTCATCACCAACTCTAGCGTCTTCAGGCCTCCATCTCCTGAGTTGAGAAAGAAGATAGTAATGTGTACCCTGTGTCACCCGTTCCCAGAGAAGTGGTGGGGCTCCTGACACAGAACTTGCAGGCCACTGTGAGACCTCCAGCTGGCACCAGTGGAATACAGGATTACAACTGACCTATCGTTTTCCCTTAACTAGTTAGTTCTCTCTGTCGACTGAGAAGACAAAATCAGAGGTAAGGGTGACCAAGTGTTCCAGTTTACCTAAGACCGAGGAGTTTCCTGGGATGCAGAAGTTCTGTACTAAAATTGGCACAGTCCTGGGTAAACCAGGATGGTTGGTCACCTTAGTGGTATAAATTGCTTTCCAAGATAATCTTAAGGAGGAAAGCTGCTATGGAAGATTTTCCCAAAGCTACTGTACCCTTAAAGTGTTTCTGCTAGCACACACAGGAAGCCAAAAGCCACCATAGTATAGACAGCCCTAGATGTCACAAGAGCACTTCCCATACCGGACCTTCTCTGGTGGGTAGAAGGGACAGTAATCTAGACAGAGGAACCAAGGCAGAACCCATGCCACAGAGCCCACCAGCCAGCTCTTTAGGTCAGTGGTCCCCAACCTTTTTGGCACCAGGGACCAGTTTCATGGAAGACCATTTTCCACAGACTGGGGTGGAATGGGGGGATGGTTTCAGGATGATTCAAGTACATTACATTTATTGTGTAGTCAGACCTCTCTGCTAATGATAATCTGTATTTGCAGCCACTCCCCAGCACTCACATCACCACCTCAGCTCCACCTCAGACCATCAGGCACTAGATTCTCATAAGGAGCGTGCAACCTAGATCCCTCGCATGTGCAGTTTACGGTAGGGTTTGCACCCCTGTGAGAATCTAACGTCACCACTGATCTGACAGGAGGTGCAGCTCAGGCAGTGATACAGGCCATGGGGAGCAGCTGTAAATTCAGATGAGGCTTGGCTTGCTCATCTGCCACTCACCTCCTGCTGTGTGGCCCAGTTCTTAACAGGTCATGGACTGGTCCCAGCCCCGGGTTTGGGGACTGCTGCTTTAGGTGACCCTGGCTATACCCAAACCCACAAGCATTATCCTATGATTTGGCCACTCAGTTGGCAACCACAGCTTGGCCATGCTTCCTAACGGAACTTCTGGGGCCTAGGTGGCAATCACTGGCATACTCCCTACACCCACTCCCAGTGTCACTCACATGGCAGGATTCACTCTGCCCTTTCTCTTGGATCGCTACCTTTGACTGTCCCAATTAAAGGCATACACACGACAAGGACGTCTGCCTCCTGGCTCTTCTAAAATCACTGTCTCCTAAGACAATGATCTTGTCTTCAAAAAATAGGGAAGTTTAGAATTATAGCTGTTCCCCAGAGCATTTTATGAAATACCAAAGTTTGTATTTTTACAATATACATTTGGAATCGCAATTGGCAATACAATAATATGGTATTTCCCAAGGAAAGTATTTTCTAAGTGCGGGAAATGGATGAATGTTTACTGTGTAATTATACCATTTTAAACCTACTAGTTACGAGAACAGGATGAACTTTAGCTGCATTCTATGAAGTGAAGGGTTTACCCTTCATAAAATCATCAAAGACACTCATGGAAACGGTCTCAGATGGTGGCGCTCCATAAGCATTATTATTATTTCTATTGTTGCTATTATTTCATTTTAGTAAGCAGCCAGAAGGTAGTGAGATAACCCTGCTTCTCTGATCTACAGTAACCTTCCACAAAGAATTGTTACCTGTAGACATAAATTGGTCACAATAGAAAATCAATTACATGCAGTGTGTCAAGCTTGGTGCTTGTGCCAGCAACTGAAGAAGGGAGAAGGCAGATTTCGCCTTGTTGGAGTAATCTCATGATATCCCTAGGCCTTGGTACAAACGTAAGGAGATAAAACCAGTCAGAGATGAACCACAAGAGGGAAAAGCTAGAGCAATTAAACTGATTAATAAATGGCTTGGGATCAGCAAAATCTGAGAGTGCTGGAGTTAAAGAGACTAAAAGCCATAATCACATGGACTCTTGGGGCCTGTAAGTCTTTTCCACTGAATTGAATTTATGTTAAAATATTCACTTTTCAGGAGAGTCAAAATGTAAATTGGGGTATTAGAACTTGGTAACTGGCAGCAATGCCTCAAAATTAAGACTCTTGAAAGATCTTCACAATGTCAGTTTCAGGCATGGAACAAATGTGTACTGATGTCTACAACAGAGAAATAGAGGGGAACTAAAATTTACTAGATACATACCACGTGCCAGACACTGTACTAGGTGCTTTACACATATTATTCCAAAGCTTGGCGTGTTTCGAGTAGTGGGTTGCAGCAAGTTACAAGAATAGTTTGTACATCTGGAGATAAATTTTTATTATTCTTAAAGCTTTCTTAGTTCTTATTATCAGGGGTAGGAAGCTGCCTCTCTAACACTTTATTATCACTTTTCTATCAGTATATATAATTCTATCAATAACTTTGCAATAATGTTTAGCAGGTTTTCCTTAGTCTATATGCTGTTACTCATTATTTTGATTTTGTTTGTTCATTTACTTCCAGGGCTACATTTCTGCTGTTTGAGTTTTCATTTGCTTCAGCTTGCTAAGAAGCTTCAAATCTAACTCCACACTGGACCAGGGATTTTATGCCATCATCTGTGACCTGGAGTATTTTAAATATGATGTTCAAGGCAACAGTACATAATACTTGAAGAAAAAGCAACGGGAAGTTATTTCCATTGTCATTTGCCTAGAATTTAGCAGTGATTGTCTCAAAAATTAGACACAGACTAAGAGAGTCTGAGAAGAGGACTTCTGAGTAATTTCATTCATTTTGTCATTTGATAGAGAGATCCCTGGGCCAGAGGGATGATTTCCCAACAGGACAGATAAGAGACTGACAAATTGAAAGAATTTGGAGACAGCAGATGCTTATGGAGGCCTGCCACTCCTGTATTCACTTAACAATTTCCTCCAACAAAAGGACTTCTGCAGCAAGGAGAGGATTACTCTAAAGTTTAGAAAAGTCTCCAGGGAAGATGGTTTATTGGATAAAGTTGTCAACAAAAGGACTTGCTTGCAACTATTTGTTATGATTTCCTAGGGGGCGCTTTTTCCTTCACTAACCGGATTATCAGAACACTCTTCCGCTTCACCTCACCCAGGTTTTAGGAGTTTGGATTTAGCTGCTATTTAGAATTAAATTTCAGTCTATCTCCTTCTACTGAATCTTAATTGTCTGTGCTGATGGCAAAAATGATGAGAAATCTAAGCTCTGATTTGATGGTGGAGATACTGCATAGATAGGAGCAAAGAGTTCCAAGGATGAAATTCAAGCCCTGTTGCACCATCAGACACACACGCACACGCACACACAGAACCCTAGAGTAAAATGAGAGATCTGTCTTGGCTAACACGTGTATCGTTTTATACAATGACCCCTTCTAAAAGAAGCCAGGAAAACTCAAATTACTTCTGTCTAGGGATCATCTCAGGAAATGTAGTAGCCTAGAAACCAGAGACCTCTATATCTCCTTTGGAAGAACAAGGAGGAACTAATTAAGAGAATTAAAAAATAGTAACTATCCACCCCAGTGTCTGAGATGGAAGAAGGAAAAACACATACAGAGAGCCCAGAGAAGTCTGCCTTAAATGAGTATTTGATTTTAGCAAGGCACTTGACAAAGCCTGTCCAGATATACATGAAAGATGAAACAGCATGGGCTGGATGGTGGAGCAGACTTGTGTGCTCAAAGAACAGTGGTTATTCAACCTAGAGAAAGGCCAACAGCGGTGTGGCACAAGGTTCAGTCTCAAGTCCTATTCTGGTCAAATATTTTTATTAATCACTTGAATAAATCAGAGAAGGTGCACAACCTATTCATACAACTCATTGAAGTACTATTATTGTTGATTTATTACTTCCATTTTACGAAAGAGGAAACTGAGGCTCAGCAAAGTTCAGTAACTCCTTCGTAGTAGTGTGCCAGAGTTAAGATGCAAACCTCAGGTCTGGCGGTCTCCAATGCCTGTGATCTTCCAAAATACACATCTTGGAGAGCCAGCTGCTATTTAACATTGGATTGTAATTCAAAAGACTGAGACCTTCCTTGCTAGAAGATAAGAAGCAAGAAGCCAAAGCAACACTTACTCCAATCATATTTCATCCGATTTGAATTCTTACACTTTGGGCTATAACTTAAGTAAGACTGACTTAGTGGAAGTTAGCACTTTGGTACAATATGAATTAATAATGTAATCTGGCTGTCCCCCAAAAGATAACACTAATACTTTTAGGCTGCATAAATGAAGGAATAAGATGATGCCCCGGAGAAAGGAAATAGTTTACTCTCTACTGATCAGACCACATCTAAATTACTGTTATGTTCAACTTTACACATCACATTTTGAAAGAAGCATCAAATTAAAGTAAATATTTATTGTGCCCTTATTCATTTACAGATCTAATCCTGTCTAATCCTCTTAACAAGACTAAGACATAAGTGTGGTTAGTACCCATTTTTACAGAGAAGAACGTTAAGAATCAAATGTAAGTAGCTACAATTTGATGCTCATACTGCCTGTCCCCAAAGGCTGTGATTTCCCTGCCCCACTTCCAACTCTGCTGCATGCTCCACGGAGGGCTGCCAGGAGAAGAGAGACCACTGGAGCCAAGGTGCAAGGAGGCATTGCTGCAAAAAGAGAAAACCCAGGGAATAGAGAAACTCCCTCCAGAGGATTAAGGGCTCTCACAAGGCCATGAGGCTGGCCCTCTGGTGGGTGGCTACAGAGCTAGGACAAACAGATTGAAAGCTCAGAATGCTACTTTTGTTGACAGCAAGAAGAGTTTTTGAACAGTTTCACCTGTTCACCAATAGATTGAGTTCCCACACAGTGGTGGACTTCCTTCACTTCCCTGAAGATATGGAGAGCTGTAGGAGGGATTCCCATGTTGGAGGTTAGAATGGCTGACCTCTAAGGTCCAGTCTAATTCCAAGATTCTCTAATAATGACTTTTGAACAGCTGTAGACAGACTATACTTGGAATTATGGTAAAATCCTATTATTGCAAGAATGGGTAGATTCATTTTATTTTTTAAAAAAGGATTTTTAAAAAGCGGAAATTGACAAAATTATCTTTAATTATAATGGAAGATAAATTATGCTTCTCTTTTCTTCTTTAATTAGGGGGTTCGCTGTTCAAAAGCTTAATAAAAATTACACATAAGACTCTAAAACATCATTTAAATCTTCCTTCATTCGTTGATTTTTTTTTTTTTTGAGACAGAGTCTTGCTCTGTCGCCCTGGCTAGAGTGCAGGGGCATCATCATAGCTCACTGCAACCTCAAATTCCTGGACTAAAGCAATCCTCCAACCTCAGCCACCTGGATGGCTGGGATTTCAGGTACGCACCACCAGGCCTGGCTAATTTTTGTATTTTCTGTAGAGATGGGATCTCACTATGTTGCTTGGGCTGGGCTCAAACTCATGGCCTCAGACAATTTTCCAGCCTCAGCCTCCCAAAGTGCTAAGATTACAGATGTGAGCCACGCACCTGGCCCATTCCTTGATTTTGTAAAATGAGCATTCCTGGTATTTGGACATATGTTTTTCCTCCCATGTTTTTGTTGATTCCTTCATATAGACACACATCTGACTTTTTAAGACATAATTTATTCTTGTTCAATTTGATGTATTATTTATTTTATTGATGCTTACTTATTTAGTCATTAGTGCTACTCACCTAGTATTTCTATCTCCTAGGCATCCATAATTGGATGGCACTTCTTGGCTCTCTGGTAGGTGGATAGGACCATGTGATTACTTCAGGCCAATGAACTGTGAGTGGAAGTGACATGTGTCACTTCTGGGCCAAGCATTCACTTGATTGCCAGTACACAGTCCTCTAAATTTCCTTTTATTTTTTCCCTCTGTTGCAGTGAATGGCAACATTCAACACGGCCCCAAAAATGAGAAGATGTAGAACAGAGTTCCCAGATGACATATGATGAATGTTTAATGGGAAAGAGAAATAGAACTTTATTGTTTTAAGCCATAATATTTTGGGGATATTTGTTACTACAGTATAACCTACCCTATCCTGACTAGTACTGGGGCACATAAAACATAGACCTGTACTGTCCAACATGGTAGCTACTAGCCACATATGGCTATATTTAAATTTGAATTAATTATTAAATTGACTTTAAAAATCAGTTCCTTGGTCACACTGACCACATTTTAAGGGTTCAATAGCCACATGTGGCTAATGGCTACTATATTGCATGATGCAGATGTAGAACATTTCCACCATTGCAGAAAGTTCTGTTGAACAGTGCTGACATAGAGTATTAGGATTTTTATGAGAGTTAGTAATGATATCTTCTAACATTTTTTGATATTTTAAGTGTGTGCATTTAATACCACCTTAGAGTTAGCTTGAAAAGTTTTTTCTTTTTTCTTTATTTGTTTTTGAGACAGAGTCTCACTGTGTTGCCCGGGCTAGAGTGCCGTGACATCAGCCTAGCTCACAGCAACCTCAAACTCCTGGGCTCAGGCAATCCTTCTGCCTCAGCCTCCCGAGTAGCTGGGACTACAGGCATGCGCCACCATGCCCGGCTAATTTTTTCTATGTATTTTTAGTTGTCCGATTAATTTCTTTCTATTTTTAGTAGAGACGGGGTCTCACTCTTGCTCAGGCTGGTTTCGAACTCCTGAGCTCAAACAATCCGCCCACCTCGGCCTCCCAGAGAGCTAGGATTACAGGCGTGAGCCACTGCGCCCGGCCAGTTTTTTCTTTTTTAAATGAAATTTCTGGGAGCATCCAGTGGATACTGGAAGAAAATACATCACTCTGAACAGTTACATTTGTTGGAACCAAAGAGCTCAGAAGGTCTTTTCCTGAAGGTTACATTGACAGAGGAGATTAACATCTTTTTGTTACTCTTGACAACTTTCATAAATGAATTCCTGGAGCAATTTCATTTTAGTCTCTCCTTTCTGAGGCTCTTCCCATTTTCTACTTCTAACTGTTCTCTATTCCTAACTGGGTTAATGTGCACCTGATGTAAAATCTGATGTGCTCAGGCCGGGCATGGTGGCTCATGCCTGTAATCCTAGCACTCTGGGAGGGCGAGGCAGGAGGATCGCTTGAGGTCAGGAGTTCGAGACCAGCCTGAGTAAGAGTGAGACCCCGTCTCTACTAAAAATAGAAAATATTAGCCAGGCGTGGTGGTGCACATCTGTAGTCCCAGCTACTCAGGAGGCTGAGGCAGGAGGATCGCTTAAGCCCAGGAGTTTGAGGTTGCTGTGAGCTAGGCTGACACCATGGCACTCTAGCCTGGGCAACAGAGAGAGAGACTCTGTCTCAAAAAAAAAAAATATCTGATGTGCTCAGTAATGAATTCATCCAAGTTTGTTATCATCCTTGTAAGTAATTGTTTCTATTGTAAGAACTATCATTGAATATTACAAAAAAATCTTGTGGGAGACCAAAACTGAACCAAGATATAAAATAACCCTTGCCATTTATTCATTAAGTCATTCAACAAACATCTAAGCACTAGGAATACAAAGATTAACAGTTTCCCCAAGGATCTTACAGTCTAATAGAGAGTTAGATGAAAATAAATACAAGATCCAAAGACAGCATATCAATCTGCCCTATCTCAAAGGAGATGATGGGAAGCTTTGCCTTGAAAGAGAAGTTTGCCAGGCAGGCCATTGAGGGGATAAGAGGATAGTCTTATGTGAGGGAAATTTACAATTTACTTATTTATGATATTTATTGTTTTTCTCTCCCCTGGTAGAATGTAGGCTCCATGAAGATGGGAATTTTTGTTTTATTCACTGATGTGTCTCAAGCACCTTGAACAGTCTCTTGAACATAGGGATCCTCACTAACTGTCTTTTAGACAGGTAAAGTGCAGTGGTGTCAGCATAGCTCACTGCAACCTCAAGCTCCTGGGCTCAAGAGTCCTCAAACTCCTGCCTCAGCCTCCCGAGTAGCTGGGACTACAGGTGCACACCAAACCACCAGGCTAATTTTTCTATTTTTAGTAGAGACTAAAAATAGGAGGTCTTGCTCTTGCTCAGGCTGGTCTTGAACTCATGAGCTCAAGTAATCCTTCCGCTTCGACCTCCCAGAGTGCTAGGATTACAGGCGTGAGCCACGCATAGCCACCTGGTCACTAACTGTCTTTTTTTTTTTTAATTTCAGAATATTATGGGGGTACAAACACTTTGGTTACATAAATTGCCTCTTCACCACCCAAGTCAGAGCTACAAGCATGCCCAACCCCTAGATGTCATGCACCATACCCATTAGGTGTGAATTTACCCATCTCTTCCTCCCCACTCCCACCTGCCTGATCCTCAATGACTGTTACTTCCATATGTTCACATACGTGTTGATGGATTAGTACCAATTTAACGGTGAGTATATGTGGTGCTTGTTTTTCCCTTCTTGTGATATTTCACTTCGAAGAATGGGCTGAATGAATTAACTCCTCTATCATGTTTTCAACTGCCACCCAGCACTCTTTTTCTTCCTTGCCCTGTTTTGTTTTATTTTGTTTTGGGGTTTTTTCAGATATCACATACCAACATTTCACATTTTTTTTTTATATTTTCCGTATCCCCCAATAGAAAGTTAAGCCCAGCAGGAGCAAGAATTTTGATATGTTCTGCTCACTGATATATCCCAAGCACCTAGAATTATGTTATACATAATGCATAGTTGGTGCTTGGTAAACATTTGTGGAATAAATTAATACATCACTGAAGATTCAGAGATTGAAGGAAATATGATTAAGAGCCTATGTTTGCCTGGGAGAGGATAAGAGATGTGTGTCCTCTGAGACAGGAGAAAAGGAAAAGTACTCAGTTACAGTTTACAAACATAATAAGGCCATTAAACAGGGGTGCAGAATCTGGGGCCAGAGTGCTTCTGTTCAGATCTGGTGCTGCCACTTATGAACTGTGTGACCTGGGGCAAGTTAGTTCACTTCTCTGTGCTTTCACTTCCTCCTTTGTAAGATGGGATAACAGTATCTATCTTACAAAATTGCTTGTAAGGATTAGATGAATTAATGCATTTTAAGTTTTAAAATCACTGCCTGGCACATAGTAAACACTATAAAAATTAGCTAGCAGTGCTGGTGGTAGTGGTGGTGGTGGTGATAGTCATGGTTATAGTCAAGTGAAAGAAAAAGGGAACAGGGGAATTATACATGCCAAAGTCCAGGGGTGCTACCTGGCAAGGGACTGCAGGAGGACAATATAAAACCAACTTAGATTCAAGAGTTAGGTTAGGTTTGGGGACGAAGTCGCAGGGGAAAGTTGACAACACCTGATTTGGATTCTATATGGGACTATGGTTCACCTTGGTGAGCCTGGCTAATTAGAGTTGCAGGCACCTTTATAATGAAATCCACTTGCGTTTCATTAACCTCCTGCTCTGATGAATAGATTAAAAAATGAGAGCCAGTGTTTTAAAATATATTTCTATTTATTTATTTATTTAGAGACAGAGTCTCGCTCTGTCACCCGGGCTAGAGAGCCCTGGTGTCAGCCTAGCTCACAGCAATCTCAAACTCCTGGGCTCAAGGGTTCCTCCTGCTTCAGTCTCCCGAGTAGCTGGGACTACAGACGTGCGCCACCACACCCGGCTAATTTTTTCTATTTGTAGTAGACATGGGGTCTTGCTCTTGCTCAGGCTGGTCTTGAACTCCTGAGCTCAAGCGATCCTCCCGCCTCGCCCTCCCAGAGTGCTAGCTAGGATTACAGGCATGAGCCACCGAGCCCAGCCGAGTGTTTTAAAATATAGATATTTTTCTCTCCAGACAAATTCCAATTCCTGCAAACTTGTATAAATAGAATAATGACACTGATTTTTTTTCTTCCCTGAGATCTTTTTGGGTTTTGTTTTAGTTTTGTAAGTGTTTTGTAATTTATTATGTTTAAATAATGTTTGGGGAAAGATCTAGGGGATTCGAGGCAGGAAACACAAAAGGCCAGTCTAATGGCACCGACAGAGCCCACCACAATGGCTGCATAGGGCCAACCATGTCTGCAAAAGACAATTCCCCAAAAGGGTGGCTGGCAAAGGCAGATAAAAGGCCCAAGTTGGGTCATGTGACAGGTGTCACTTGAGTAAAGATACTGAGGCCGGAGATAAAAGCCCACTCCTTCTGGTCACATGACCCAGCTTCATTACACTCCCAGCGGGGGGCTAGAGAGTCTGGATGCCATTTTTACTTATTTATTTATTTGTGTTTTTTCCCCTTATTCTGTGATAATGAGAAAATGTTTAAACTCCCATCTCTGTGTTTAAACATTTCTTCCTGCTGACAGCAGCAGGATGCCC
Source organism: Propithecus coquereli (assembly GCF_000956105.1). Taxonomy (NCBI): domain Eukaryota; kingdom Metazoa; phylum Chordata; class Mammalia; order Primates; family Indriidae; genus Propithecus; species Propithecus coquereli. Next base: position 3,181,863 of record NW_012135303.1, on the reverse strand, counting down.
CTTGATCAACTGTCAGACTGGAAAGTACAATTTTCTGGGAAGTAAACAGCATGTTAGCTAGTTGGAAATAATTTTCTGTTTATTGGTAGCTGTTAGCCTAGGAGTGATGGAGCCCCGTGACAGCACTTGTCAAATGAAGAATAAGAAAGAAGTTTGGAGATAACTTTAAGACAGCTCTGACAATAAGGCCTTACTATTTTTTGATAGAAATGTACTCTGAAAAAGTTAAATTAAAATGGGCAAAAAAAGTTTTCCAGTGTTGCCAGGTCTTGGAGATCTTTGTGGCAAAGCTGACGGAGAATCAAAGGCAAACTCATGGAATGCTGGGGTTGGAAGTGTCCTTGGCAGTCACTAAATCCAGCCCTCTTGTTTTACTGCTGGGGGAACTGTGGCAAATGTCTTGGATTCTACTCACAAATAAGGGGAAAACATAGCAACTATCAATATAACAATGAAATAAAAGTTTTGTTGTCTTTTAAAATTCATGCATGAAGATAAATGGAAAAAACCGGTGGAGGCAGTTTTGACTAAGTATAGTTATTAGTAACGTTTGACCCTTGAACAATTTGCGGGGTAGGGGCACTGACCCCACCCTGCACAGTCAAAAATCTACATATAATTTTTGATTCCTCCAAAACTTACCTACTAATAGCATACTATGGACTGAAAACCTTACCAATAACATAAATAGTCAATGAACACATACTTTGTATACATATAACTATGTACTATATACTGTATTCTCACAATAAAGTAAGCTAGAGAAAATAAAATGTTATTAAGAAAATCATAAGGAAGAAAAAATATATTTACTATTCATTAAGGGGAAGTGGATCATCATCAAGGTCTTCATCCCTGTTTTCTTCACACTGAGTAGACTGAGGAGGAAGAGGAAGAAGAGGAGGGGTTGGTCTTGCTGTCTCAGGGGTGGCAGAGGTGGAAGAAAATCCTCATAAAAGTGGACCCATGCAGTTTAAACCCCTGTTGTTCAAGGGTTAACTGTACAGTGTACGTCTGTGTGTATATATGATCTTTTTTGCAGTAGCTAAAAAGATATCATAATAGTCTTTTATTAATTAAATATATTGTCATCAGAATCAAATGTTTCTAATAGAAGTAATATATATTCTCAAGCTAGGTACAGTCATCAGTCCATACCTATCTTGAATTAGGATAAATACGAGGCTCTGATTTGTCTCAGAATTGTCCTCACTTTTTCCCAATAGCTGAGAAAGTAATTCCAGCTGCTGACTAGGTGCCTTCACCTAGATGTTTCTAACAGATATGTCAAATTCTACATATCCAAACTTCTTCTACCCCTATCAAAAACAAAACAAAAAAGGATTCTACATTCCCATTTTGGTAAATAGCATTGCCATCTACCCAATTGCCTGATTCCCTTCCCCTGTCTCCTAAATACCTTTCAATCCATTTTCTTCTCTCCACCTCCAATGCCAGAACGTGGTTCTCAGATGTGGTCCCTGTACGAGCACCATCAGCATCGCTTGGGAAATGGTTAGAAATGCAAATTCTCAGGCCCCACCTCACAGCTACTGAATGGAAAACTAGGGCATGGGGCCCAGTAGATCTGCATTCACTAAATTTGAGAACCACTACTCTGGCTCTGTTCTGTAGGTCTTGCCTGGTAGCACCCTAACTGGCCTGCCAGCCACCAATTTCTTTCTTCCCTAGAGTATTCTGCACACCAGTGGTTCTCAACCTTGGCTGGAAATTGGAATCACCTGGAGAGTTGAAATCACCTGAGAGTTTTTGAAAATCCTGATGTCTGAGTCTCACTCCTGGGGAGTCTTGGTGTACAGCAAAGACATCAGGATTTTTCAAAGTTCTCCGTATTATTCTAATGTGTAGCCAGGGATGATGATCACTCCACACCGAAGCCAGGGTTCTCTTGTTGAAAGTCAAATCAGATGATGTCACTATCCCCCCCATAAAACAATCTCCATCAGTCATAGGATAAATTCTGAATGGGCTATTCAACATAGCCCCAATGATCTCCCCAGCTAGCTCCATCAGCTTCGGTTTCATTCAAGCCTTCTACACTCAGCCACGTGAAATTTCTCACCATTCCCCAGCTGCACTATTCTGCTCACATCTCTAGCCATTTACACTTTCTGCTCCCTCTGCATGGAACACCCTGCTCCTTCTGTTCTGCCTGGTGAACTCTTACTCATCCTTCAAGGCTCAGCTCAAAGGTCCTCTAGCCCAGGGTTAGTTGCTCTTTCCTCGGGGATCCCAGAGCACTGTGTTGCTACGTACATCATAGTAGGGTGCCATTTCATCGCAATTATTAGTTGATACTTCTTTGTAAAAGCTGATTGGAGGAATACTTTGCTTTTTCATTTTATTCCCAGTGTCTAATGTAAGTTGGACAAAGAGAAGATGTCCAATCAATGTTGGTTAAGTGAGTGAATGGAAAACATATCAATAACACTTGCTGCCTTTCATTGAGATCAAATCACTATGCCATTTTTCTTTTCTTTCCAGAATCAGTAAAGACGCTGTATCCTATATCGTATATATGACTTGGGAATTACATATACATTGACTAGGAGCCAGTCAGGTCTAGGTTCTGTCTCTCGCTGGCCTTGGTTTTCTAATCTTTAAAGTTGGATCAATAATACCTATTTTGTACAGAGAGTGTGAGGATTCATTGTATAACAGCCAGCAGCATGCCTGACACAGACTATGCACTAAATAAATTAAAATTTTTATTATAAGAAGAAGTAAAACTAACTGAAAAGGAAGTTAAAGTGAGCAGCGCTTCTGTTTGTGCGTCTGTCTCCCGTTCAGAGTGTGAGCTCCTCAAAGGCAGAGACTGCCTTATTTGTCTGTGTGTTCCCTGGGGTGAGAACACAGTAGGCATTCATTAATTAATTCAGTTGCTCATTCAACAAGCATTTATTAAGCTAATGAATGAAATGAATAATATTTGGGTTAGAATGATGCCTTGCTGTTCGCGGCACAGAAAGACTCACACATTTGCCCGTCTTACAAAACGGAACCACGAGCTTGGCAGCCGGAAGGTGTCTCAGAGGTCATCTTTCAAGCTTCTCATTTACAGATGAGGAAATGGAGACAACCAGGCAGGAAAGCCATTTTAATTTCAATATTTGATAAAAAGTTTCTAGGTTACAAATTGATGCTAACCAAGTAGGGAAAGGCAGTCTGCGTTTGTGAGAGTTGCCCCTGAGAGTGACTTGCTGGGTGGGTGATACTTAAGCAGGACAGCATCCAGTTTTTCACGTGGTGAGAGACTGGGAGGCTGGGACAAATTTTAGGAAAAATCACTTGGAGGCACCTTTGAGCATCGTCCATTTCAGATTATATAGTTTCTCTCATGGAAAATAAAGCAGCTTCTACCCAATATGCATTTAAATTTATGTTGCTCTGTCCTTTCAAAAGGCAGGTAGAAGGCACAATTTGGGTCATTTAACAGATATTATTCAAGCGACAACAAAGAACAGATAAAAAAGCGTGTAGCGGATGTAATCGTGTAAATAAGCCTTTTTTAAAACATGAATCACCTCAATAGACATGTCCCCAAGATCTGAGTCACTGCCAGGAAGTCCGAAAGCCACTTTCAGGACAGACTCGTGTGGAGTCTCCCAGGTGCGGAAGAAAGATAAATGAATGAATTAACGAAGGCTCCAGACCAGCCAGAGACTAAATGGGGAGTCTACATTAGGTTTTCCTCTGACCGTTCAGACTCAATGTGACTGTGTGAGAAAGCACCATTTTGGGAGGGGGTCGGCAGGCAGCCCCCAGCCCCAGATAACAAGCTGCTCTCTAGGAACGTGTGTTAGGAAAAGTGCTTGATCAGAGTGTCAGCTTGTGGGCTGAGTGGGAGCACTAAGTGGTTTTGTCTGTCACCTCCACCCCAGCTGGAATTCGGCCACAATCTGACAGAAACACTTTGCCCACTTTCAGGAGAATTTTCCACTATCAGTAAGGCTGTTTTTCATACTTAGGCTATCGTGAAAGGCTTTCAGAACAGAGGTACTGCTATCACCCAGGGGAGGACTGTGTCTCAAGGGTAGGGGGTGGGTGACTAAAGCCACTCTGAGCATGGAATGTTCAGTTAATTGAGGTTTTCACTGGCATCGAAGCCCCTGTTTCCTTAGGACCAACTGTGCGCTAGATGCTGCTTTTATAGCATCTCTTCATTAGTCCATGGGCCGCGTGACAGGCAAATGGGTGACCTGGGATTCAAACTCAGATCCAGCCCTTGTGGTTCCAGTGTCCCTATTCGAACCCCTACCCTGCTGTCCCCATGCACTGTGAAAAGGACCAACAGGGCTTCGTCAAGCAGCTGCATGGGAAAGGGTTCAAGGCACCAGCTTGCAGCTTAACGCCTTTGAGCAGGTTACTTAACCTCATTAGGCCTCAATTTCCTCATCTGTAAGAACGGGTACAATAGTAGTATCTACCTCTAAGGGAGTTACAGTAAGACTTGAAAGGGTCTGACCCTCCAGGAGTATTTGATAAATAATAGTTACTAGCATTATCATATATGTCACAAATGTAATCAATATTATGGATGTGCTCTCACCTAGATATGAGTAAGCATGTATGTTTGTGTGTACACAATGCGACAATGAAGAAAAACAACAGCCACTACTTACTGAGCACCTACTATACATCATGTAGGAGACTAGATGCTTTCCATACATGACCTTTGGCTTTCTATGTATGACCTTATTTATTCCTCATAGCCATCTGTGAAGTAGTTAATATTAAAATCCTTCTTTTCGGGTGAAGAAAATAAAGCTCAGACAGGTTAAGTGACTTGCCTGAGGCCACACAGCTAATAAATGGTGGAGCTGAGCCTGGATTCCAGGACTGACTGCAGAGCCTAGCCTTCTAATCACTCTGATACAGCGCCTCTCTGAAGTAATAGACTTAAAAAAAAAATTCCAAAAGTTGCTACCTTCAAATGTGTGTTATCTTTTAAAGAAATTGCTTTGAAAAGTGCCAACTTACTCCATCAATGCTGCCATTGTTCTGATTCTTTGGCCCTCAGAACCATACACAAGCCTCATGAGAAAACTAGTCTCATTTAATTTTATCACCCTCATCTTTTAATCTGAAATGGTATTGCTTAACTTGATTATGCACCTTATTCCCCAGACTTTGATCTAAATGAATCCTAGCTGTTGTTAAAAATCAAATCCACCTTTAAAGGATAAATATTTGTCCTCATCAAGATACTCCATTCACGTCAGTGTCTAAAAAGGAACAATCCGGAGTGCTTTTAACAGCATCTTTGGAATAAGTGATTCGTCTTCCAAGGAGATTGCTTTGAAGGGGAAACTCATGTGGGATGCATAAGCTCTGGTATGTTTATTTAAAACATACCTTAAATTTCCTTACATATATTCACAAGGAACTTGCCTAGAAGCTCCAGAAATCAACTCTGCTAAGGGAGGGTAAATTGATGAGGTTACCAAGTCCTTTTTGAATTGTCTTGCCTGGACTTTAAACTCTCATTCAGTGAATTGTAAACATGAGCAAAAGGCTTCATTGAGGAAGGGGACCCTGCCTAAACAGAGACACCCATACACATCCACCCCGACCCCTCTCTGTTCTGCAGTGCTGAGCCCTAAGCCAGGAATGGCAGTCAGTAGCTACAGAGAGTTTGGGGCTCTGAAGAGACAAACCAGATTACTGGACACAGCTTTTTGGATAGGAAGTCATCAATTTCCCCTTTCATGCAACGACCCTGAGCTTAACTAAAATGCCTCCCAGTTGCTAGAAACCTGGTGTTGCATCTGAGCCCAAACAGTGCCAGACAACTTTTGACAAAAGTTTTCAATTTTTCCATGGGATTTTTATGTGGCCTGCCATTTAATAATCAGTTTAATGTCAGACACATGGGACCACCTTTCCATAACCTTTCTCAGTCCCCAACACTTGATGAGTTGGGGAGGCTAACCCAGCCCAAAGACATTCTAGCTGGGTTTAGTCATTACATCAGACGTTACTTAAATCCCTCCCTGCTAATTTACTCAAAGCACAGCCCTTCCACTTTTTGCAGTAACATAACTTTGGTTTCTTTAAGCTCTTGTCACTTTCAGTTTTGCCTACACTGCCTCCCACTTCCTCCCAAAGCACCCCACCCCGTCACCATTCTGTGCTTTCCAGATGTTCACAGTCCTGAAATATCCCATATGACAAAATGTATACATGTTGTAATTGTCCAAGTGAGTCTATCTTTACTTACTTTGGTCTGGTTCCCATTTGTCTTATTGGTTAAATAGTAAAACTTTGATTAGTGTGGTTGACAGAATAGTGCCCCCCCGCAAAGATGCCCATGTCCTAATCCCAGGAACCTGTGACTATGTTATGCTGCGTGGCACGGGGGAGGGAAGGTTGCAAATTAGCTAACCTTAGTGCAGGGCCTGCATTATCCAGGCCCAATGTAATCACAGTGTCCTGTCGACTAAAGAAAAAAAGTCAGGCATTTAAAGAATTAAAGTTAGCTTTATTCGGCAGTCTTACTGAGGTCCATAGACTAAGGCCGATAGCCTGGGGGCGGCCCTTTAGAGCGGTTCTGTAAGAATGTTCCTGCACAGTATTTCAGGTGGTGGAAGTCCAGTAAGTGCAAAATCAAACTTGCTCAGAAGTTACATTAAAGCAGAAACACATCAAGGTTTGGGTGTAAGAGTACAGCTGGTTATAGATTACAGAGACATAATCACTAACCCACCAGATTTTATCTTATGTGTAGGAAAAAGCAAAGACTAGGGTCATTTATCTTTTAAGGCAGAACCACAAACACTCCAAGAAGAGATTGCTTTAAACCAGTGGTCCCCAACTTTTTTGGCACCAGTGACTGGTTTTATGCAAGACAATTTTTCCACAGATTTGGGGCGGGGGTGAGGAGGAAGATGGTTTCAGGATGATTCAAGCGCATTACATTTATTGTGCAAAGCTCTCTGCTAATGATAATCTGTATTTGCAGCCATTCCCCAGCACTAGTTCAGATCATCAGGTGTTAGAGTCTCATAAGGAGCACACGACCCAGATCCCTCATGCATAGTTTGCAGTAGGGTTCATGCTCCTGTGAGAATCTAATGCTGCTGCCGATCTGACAGGAGGCAGAGCTTATGCTGTGATGCAAGTGATAGGGAGCAGCTGTAAATGCAGATGAAGCTTCACCTCCTGCTGTGCGCCCCATTTCCTAACAGGCCATGGACTCATGTGGGTCAGTGGCCTGGGGTTTCGGACCACAGTTTTAAGGAGTATGATGACTCAGACAAGAGACATGGGATGGCTGTGTGCTCTACCCTATTTTGTCTTCAAAGCATCCTCCTGGAGAGGTACATGTGGTCACGGAGTCAGGGGCTTTGTGAAATTATGCTGGCAAGCAGAAATGAGTGAACATTGCTGCTTTCATTTGTTGCTTTGTCTTACAGTACTTAAAAGTGCAAGAGGAAGGCAGAGTAATGTGCTGGAGAACTGCACCTGCCATTGCTGGCTTTGAAGGTGGAGGAGGAAGGCCGGGAGCCAAGGAAGGTGGGCAGCCTCCAGAAGCTGGAGACCTTGATTTGAGCCCAGTAAGACCCATTTTAGATTTAGTAGCATCAACAGAAATCAAATACAATTAGCGAAGACCTAAATAATCAGAAAACACAATTCACTAACATTTTTTTCTGTATATCACTTTTGAGAGAGATAATCATATCTCAAGAAAAGCTTAAATCAACAATTTACTTTTAAGCAAGATCTTTCATTGGATTTTCTTGAATCAGACTCTGACAGAGAGTTGGGAGCCGTGGGTTTACTGGGGAGAGCTCTCAGGTGAGGAACGCAGGACCTGGCAGAGGGAGACACTGGCCTGCGATGCATCTGAGGCTTTCACCAATTTTACAGGCCACTCTGGAGCTGGGATGGCCATTCAGCGTTGTCCCAAATTGAGGCAAAGGGGCTGAATCTTTGTAGCCACATCGTGCAATTTGGGAGGGAGTATAACCTTGGGTGAGAGCAGTGCCCACCCTGGGACACACTGTGCGCCACCAGTGGCTGATATTCCCACCTGCTGCTAGGGGACAGGTGGGTCAGCCCTGAGGAGAGGATCTGGGCTGGCACTAGAGTATTCACTGCAAGCAATCACTGCAAGCAATTTCTAGGGTATGTGCTGAGATCAAAACCTGTCCCATCTTATCTTGATGTGACAGAAAAGAAGCAGCACTATTATTATTAATAGTTTAGTGCTGCCTGTGTAGCAGATCCTATGCTAAGGACTTTATATTCATCACATCTAGTCATAGCAAAGTAACTATTATTATTAATAGTTCCATTTTACAGATGAGGACACTAAGGCTCAGAAGCTTAGACTGGTGAAGCAATTTGTCCCAGGTCACCCAGCCAGGGAAGTGGTACAGCTGGGCTTTGACATCAAAGCCAGCCCCCTTAATCCCCAGTTCACCACAAAGCACATGGAACACATCCCCAGGAAGAGAATGAGCATTGGCAAACACCAATCTGACACCACAAAATTCTCGGTCCTCAAAGAACAATAAGATTTTATTCAGTAAACTCTGCTTTCTAAATAGGAAAAGGGGCCTGAGACCGATTGTTAAGATAATAAACAAGGGTTGCAATGAAAAAGAACTTCTAGTGGCCCAGAACGGTTGAGGAGATCAAGGTTTATACTACACAGTAAATCAAAGTTAATTACATTTCTGCTCCATATTGTACGTGGTGGATTCAGTCGTGATTTTTACTTATGCCACATTGTTCTCTTTTCGAGTGGAAGCTCCTAGAGGAAAAGTGTCAAGACATTCCAACTTTCCTCATGTGACCCCTAGCACCATGTCAACAAAGGACAGCGCATAATAAATACCGTCCGATGATTTTCCGCCCTTACACTTGTAGCCCTAGCCCCTGTCTAAACACCTAAGATGCAATGTCGTTCACTGAAGCAACTCTCCCTGTGGATTGGGACCAGAGAATATGGTGCTTTGGAAAACGCTACAAAAGCTCTCTTCTTTAATAGGGATCCCAGTGTTCTGTGATGAATGCTGTAAAATCTGGAACCGGCTGGTGTGTTCATAGCCACATGGGCCCATTAACAGCGTCTGGTCCTGTGGTAACGTACCTCATATCCAAAGTGCAAAAGCGAAAGCATTTATTACAAATAACACGAGGTGACCCTGGAGTAAACACAGCTGTGCCCTCGTGATGTCTTGTCAGTGGTGCTCCCTCAGTAGATGAAAGAAATCCATGTTTTATGGAGCCATCACTTATGCTGTATATACACAGAAGGCTGTTTTGCTATCAACCCGGAGCTCGCTGCATATAAGGTTTCAGGCCCAGGAATTATATGAAGCTGAGATGCTTCATATAAAACGTTTATTCTTGCACGTTCTTATATTTTCAAAAGGGGATGAGGGTCAGTTCCTATTTGTTCCTAAATGATTTACACAACACTTCAGGCTCGCACAACTTGTAGCTGCCCTCGTGATTTCTTGCAGACTCCTCCATGCGTGCCCAGCGTCCGCCCCTACGGCTGGCCTGGTGGGATGGCATGAGACTCTATCTAGGAAGGTTTGGACCCAGCTCTTTCATCCACTAGCTGTGGGGCTCGGGGCTATTCCTTTAACTCACCGAGCCTTATTTTTCTCATCCTTAAATGTGGGAAAATGAGCTCTGCTTCCTGGAATTTGTGCTAAATTAGGTTGGTAGCCCCCAAATTAGGGGGCAGAGAGTGGTAGTACACAGTAAGACCCATTAAGCTACTGGAAAAAATTAGAATATATAAAAATAGTATCGTATTTACATAATATTATATTATATAAATATTAATAAATATAAATTTTTGTTAAATGTGTACATTTAAAATTATGCAAGGATTATATATTATACAGTTGACCCTTCAATAACAGGTCCACTTATATGCGGATTTTTTACAACCAAATGCAGATGGAAAATACAGTATTTGGGATATGCAAGACCTGTGTATAAGAAGAGGCAATTTTTCATACGTGTGGGCTCTGCAGGGCCAACTGCAGGACTTGAGTATGTGAGGATTTGGGTACACTCGGGGGGTCCTGGAACCAATCCTAACATATACCAAGGGACAACTGTATATGCATATGTAGGAGTGTGTGTGTGTGTATAAAACCCTTGCACAATTTCATGAATATAGCATGGCAGTATACACATAATTTATAAGTAAAGACTAAACACATATTGGGGTGAGCTGGCAGCATCACGGAATGGCTAGTTCCAAACTCACACTGTAGTTTGTGGTGATGAACCAATGGCCATGTGGTAGTTTTCTCACAAGATTTCCATCACTTCTCCAACCACTTCTCCTCATTGGTCAGAATTAGATCCAGAGAAACTATATCTTTCTTTGTCTTCTCTACCTTCTGCAAACTGAGATGCTCAAGAACTTTCTGTAACAATGAAGAGGATGATCCTGGCTAAGGACTTCCCTCCTCAGGGATTAGGGAGGAGACTTCCCTAATAAGGTGGGTGATGTGTCCATATTCCACACAACAATTGGATTTTTGTAGAAAGAGCTATTGCTGGAATGAAACCAAATTCTTGAGGGTTCTTTCTATACATGAACTTGGTTGCCTCTTTCCTCTATTCCAAAAGAAAAAAAATCATATTAATATAACTTACTGAAATAATGCAGTTTTACTGTCACAAGTTCAGGGCCACTGAGTGTTTCATGTGTGTTTTTGGGGCCCACTATGTGTCAGGCATGTTGCTAGACCCTGGGAATTCATAAATCTCCCCAACCTCAAGCCTGCCCTTGAGCTGCTCACAGTGGAGTGAGGAAGATGGAAGAATCAACAAATGTCTTAGCCTGTTTTCTGTTGCTTGTAACAGAATACCCGAAATCTGGTAATCTATAAAGAAAAGGGAATTTGTTTCTTATAGTTATGAAGGCTGAGAAGTCCCAGGTCAAAGAGCCACATCTGGTGAGAGCCTTCTTGTTGGCGGGAACACTCTGCAGAGTCCCGAGGTGGTGCAGAGCCCACATGGGGAGGAGGCTGAATGTGCTAATGTGCTCAGGTTTCTCTTCCTCTTCTTTTAAAGCCACCAGTCCCCTTCCATGATAAGCCATTAATCCACTAATCCTTTAATCCATTAATCCACGGGAGCAGCCCTCATGTTCCAATCACCTCTCAAAGGCCCCACCTCTCAATATGGCCACATTGGGCATTCAGTTTCAACATAACTTTTGGAGGGGACATTCCAACCACAGCATCAAAGAATCACAAAACATGTGTCAAGCGGTGAAACATATGTAGAGTTATGAGCACGAGTCATCTGCCTGGGAATCCAGTGGGGGTTCTCAGAGGCTGGACCTTCCTAAAGAGTGAGTTGAATTTTGGCAGATAAGGAAAAGCAAGATGGATGGGAGCTGGGCACTGAGGGCACGGGATCCTCATTATGAAGGCCTGGAGGTGTGGGAGAGACAGGAGGAGGGCAGGGGTGCATCATTCTGAAGGACGAGTTCTAGAATAGAAGGTGTTGGGGAAGTGTCAGGAGGTGACCTGGTAAGTTAAGCAAGGGCCAGTCGTAAAGAGTTGTACATGTTCTGACTTTATCTTATAAGCAAAGGAGAGGGATTGAAGACTTCTAAGTGGGAGACGGGCGTGACCATGTAGTGGTCTACTCCACCGAGGAGTAAACGGATATTTTCCCCTTTTTTGTCAACAAGAAACGTGTCAGCAAACCACAGTGGGTTTATCAAGGTAGCCTTCCCATGTGTGTAACCCGAGGACTATTGTGGCCTCCCTAAGAAATACAGATATTAGGCGCCGTGGGAAGCCTCCATTTGAAAAGGCCCAAATGCCTTGGAGCCACTGAATATAGCTGGCGCTGGACGCAAGGCAGGGGCCAAGGGAGAGAGGGGTGCAGAGGCAGAGAAGGCCCCGTGTGTGTTGGGAGAGGTGGCCCTGCTGCTAAAGGGAAGAGAGGGGGGATAGATCTCGGTGGTCAGGGGCTGGTGGAGGAACAAATCCTGCTCAGAACTCCTGGACCGGCCTATAGGCCAGGAGGAATTGGCTGTGTGTGAAATGAAAGGATAATTCTTGCAAAAGGCCTCATTCAGGTGTCTGTGAAAGTCACCAGAACAGAAGAGTCTTTCAGACAGGCTTTCAAGGCCAGGAGCTACTCAGTGTTAGGGGAGCCTTCTCATTAGCAGGGACAAGAAGGAGAATTGACCTGGTTTGAGCTTCTCCTGTGAGACAATTACAAGCCACTTCTCACGACATTTAACAGGGTTAGCATGAATATCAGCGGGTGGAGGACATGGTGTGTTGAGGAGTGAAGGAATTGGGGATAGGCTAATAACTTTTTTATTATTTCAATCACTTTGTTATTAGTTAACTTTTCTGATAGGCTTCTGAATTCCTTCTCTGCGTTGTCTTGAAGTTCGTGAGTTTCTTCAGGACAGCTATTTTGAATTCTTTGTCTGTATGGTCACCTATCTCCATCACTGTGGGATTGGTCACTGGTACCTTATTTAGTTCATTTGGTGAGGTCATGTCTTCCTGGATTCCTGGATGTTCTTTTTTTTTTTTTTCTTTGAGACAGAGTCTTGCTCTATTACCTGAGCTACAGTGCCATGGCATCAGCCTAGCTCACAGCAACCTCAAACTCCTGTGCTTAAGCAATCCTTCTGCCTCAGCTTCCCAAGTAGCTGGGACTACAGGCATGTGCCAATTTTTTTCTATTTTTAGTTGCCCAGCTAATTTCTTTCTATTTTTAGTAGAAATGGGGTCTCACTCTTGCTGAGGCTAGTCTCAAACTCCTGACCTCAAGCAATCCTCCCACTTTGGCCTCCCAGAGTGCTAGGATTACAGTCATGAGCCACCACACCTGGCCTTCCTGGATGTTCTTAATGCTTCCTGGATGTTCATTGATGTCTGGGCATTGAAGAGTTAGGTATTTATTTTAATCTTTATCTTTAATCTTCTGGGCTTTGAACCCATCCTTCTTGAGAAGGCTTTCTAGATACTCAAAGGGAATTGAGTGCTGTGGTGTAAGTCTCTGGTCCCTGCAGCCATGTCAGTATTAGAGGTGCCCCAAACCCAGTAATGCTGTGACTCTTGCAGACTCCTTGGTGAGCTGAGTTTTGGTTCTTCTGAAGGTGTTTGCTTACATCGATATTTGCTGAATTAGGTGTTTGTGCAGAGGGACAATCACCAGAGGTTTCTATTTAGCGATCTTGCTCCATCTCCCTCACCCCCAGTATAAAGGTTTTTTAAAAACCACTTTCTTGAGCTATAGTTCACCTACCACACAATTCATTCATTCAGTGGCTTTTAGTTTATAGATAGAGTTGTGCAATCAGTACCACAATTAATTTTAGAACATTTTCATCTCCTCAGAAAGAAACCTCACCTCCCTTAGCCATCGCCCCCCAGATCTCCATCCCCTTCGGCCTTAGACAACCTCTAATCTACTTTCTGTCTTTGTAGATTTGCCTATTCTGGACATTTCATATAAACAAAGTCATACAATTTGTGGTCTTTTGTGGCTGGCTTCTATCACTTAGCATGACGTTGTCAAAGGTCATCCATGTTGCAGCATCTATTAGTACTTCATTTCTTTTTGTGGCTGAATAATATTCCATTGGAAGGATGTGCCATTTTTATTATCCATTCATCAGTTGGACACTTGGGTTTTTTCTACTTTGGGCCTGTTATGAATAATACTATTATACTATGAACATTTGTGGACAAGTTTTTGTGTGGATGTATGTTTTTATTTCTCTTGGGTGTATACCTAGCAGTGGAATTGCTGGATCATATGGTATACCTACGTTTAACATTTTGAGGAACTACCAGACTGTTTTCCAAAGCAGTGGCACCATTTTACATTCCCACCAGCAGTGTACAAGGGAACCTATTCATGTTAATGTCAAATTCCCCTTTGGACAGAAGAACTGGCTCTTGGCCCTTACTCCTGAGGGAAGAGCCAGGCAGTGGTTACAGTGGCAGCTTTTGCTTTCAGCCCTGCTTGGAACTTTAGAGTATCTAGTCCATCCCTTTTGTTTCAGGCAGCCTTGACCTCTGGGACACTGGAATGTAATGCTTACTTTCCTGTTTCTTAGGAGTGTTTTGAGGAGAGAAATTCTTTGGGATCCTTGGAATGGAATAGCACGATTTTATGAGGTCTGTTGGTGGTGGTTGCCACAACAAAAGGAATAGCTGTAATACTTAAAACTATTGAACGTTAGCTCTAGAATGGATAGTAAAGAGACTATCTAGCCCAGGCATGGTGAGCAAGCAGCAGCTCACAGAACATCTGATCAATTCTAGGTGCTCAGGCTCAGAGAGCTCTGTGCAGGCTCAGGAAAAGGACCGTGATTGATTAGTCATGTCTGCCGTGGTGACAGGAGGACATCAGTGGTGGCACATATGCTACCTACTTGCTCTCCCTGATTGGAGGCAGCATGGTAACCCTGAGGAAATGAGGTGAGGAAGCATCCAAGGTCACATAGCTGGCTAATGACAGAGTTGGAACAAGAATCACTTCCATGGTTTTTTCTCTGCACCGTACTACCCCCAGTTCTGAAAAGTGCCTCATAAAGGGAACTGTTTGGGGACAGGAATAGGGCAACCCAGTCAGAAGGTCAGTTTCTACCCTGCTGTGTTCAGACAGTTCTCATCAGTGCCTACGGGACTCACTCCATCAGGGTAATAGTTAATGATTATAAAGGCTTGGTTAGTGCTAACTAATAAACAGGGGCCATTCCCACCTGCTGAACCCTCATATTTCCAGCATCCGTGTGGATCGCCCTTTGAAGTCCACGGCCTTGATGCACTTGGACATTGGGAGGCTTGAGGGGAATGGGTTTGGACCAAAGAAGTTAAGCCCTTCTAATCTGAAA
>NW_012135303.1:3140725-3166461 GCF_000956105.1 Propithecus coquereli | reverse complement strand
GGTACATAGAACTCAGAGACCTCTTGTAACTAGTTCCTTTTATTTCTTTTTAAATGTTACTGTATAAAAATAAAAAATAATACAAAAAATGATCTCCCTTTTCCTCTTATCCCTCTACTTTATTTTTTTCCTTCGCATTATCACTTGAGCACCTATTATATGCCCTCCGTTGTGCTGATTCCAGTGAGATTCAAGTGAGAGAGTCACAGTCCCTGCCCCTGACGAGCTCAGTCAGTGGGGCCTGTGCTTGTTCCCTGCCCAGGGGACGGCCACAGGCTGCACCACAGCCTGGAGGGGGAGGCAGAGACCAACTGCCTCTGAGGAAAGGCAAGGTGGCGGTGGGGAGGAAGGGTCTAGAAGACAAGTACATGGCCACTGGGCAGAGAAGCAAGAGAAAAGCATTGCAGGGTAAGGATGCACATAGGCATGGAAGGTTCCAGAACAGCAAAGTGTTGACGATCTGAAGCATAAAGTGAATGTGGAGGAGGGACATTGGAGGAGCATATGGATCTCTCTTCCCAGGCCCCAGGAGGGAGCCTGGTTCCACATCCCTTCTGAGAAGACTCCTGGTTTTTTCATTAAACTGTCAAAACTAAACCATGAAAGCAGGCCAGTGAGTGTCTGCATGTGTGTGTGTGTGTGTGTGTGTGTGTGTGTATGCATGTGCATGTATGAGAGAGAGAAACACAGAGAGAGAGAGAAAGAGAGAGGAGCTTGTGATGAATACATTTGTTAGAAATTGGAATTCATGTCTAACTGTTCCTTCAGATCTCCTATTGCCTAAGATATCATTTATTTAATTTGACAAGCTCATGACATCAACCTCAAAGGTGAGGACTGCCTCTGTCAGCCAGAGATTTGTTTAAATGTTTCGTGAGCAACATCATTATATTTTTCAGACGGTCTCTTGGATGACAATGGGATGTGTAAATTTTCCACCAACAACACCCCATCACTGTCCCCTCTGTCTGCCCCAAACCCACTTCCCTCTCAGGTCAGCGAGTGTCCCCTGGCTCTGGTGGGCAGGATTTGGGAACCCACCGATGAAACAAGTGACAAGCCTGAGCAGGGTGGTGGAAAGGAAATAGTCTTCGGGTCACTGAACATTATGAGTGTTCGGCATGGGTGTCTTACGTTATCCACCTATCTCCTCCTTTTTTTTTTTTTTTTGAGATACAATTCACAGACCATAAGATTCACTCATAAGAGTATATAATTCAGTGTTTTTTAGTATGTCCACAGAGTTGCACAACCATCACTGCAATCAATTTTAGAACATTTTCATCACCCAGAAAAGAAACCTGACCCTTGACCCTAGGCAACCACTAATCTACTTTCTGTTTCTGTAGCTTTGTTTATTCTGGACATTGCTTATAAATGGAATCATATACTATGTGGTTCTTTGTGATTGGTTTCTTTCACGTAATGCTTTCAAGATTCAGCCACATTGTAGCATCTATTAGTACTTCATTCCTTTTGGTGGCTGAATAATATTCCGCTGTGTAACCAGACCACGTTTTATACATGTATTCATCTTCTGATGGACATTTGGGCTGTTTTCATTTTGGCCTGTTATGAATAATGCTGCTATGAACATTCATGTACAGGTTTTCATGTGGCCCTGTGCTTTCATCTCTCTTGCTTATAGAGAAAGTGGAATTGCTGACTTACATGGTAACTGTGTTTGACATTTTGGAGAACTGCCAAACTGTTTTTCCATATAACCTTAAAGTCTGAATTGAAAGGTAATTTTAAAACTTCAAAACATATAGCTTCCTTCTAACAGCTGTACACAGCATCTGTGCTCCTCCATGGTCATGTGTTTATTTTATCAACAGGACATCATACTTTTACCCCTGTAGCTCAGGGCTGGAGCATCCTGGGACCTGGGCTGGCCTAAGCCTAAAGGGGCCGCCACCCCTCCTCCCAGGAGAACCTCAGGTTAGTATCTCAGTGTCATGGAGGAACAGTTTCCTTCCTGTTGATGCAAAGCTTGATCAGTCTCTTAGGTGCTGCCCTCGCCTTCCCCCCATACAATTACCAGTGTCTACAGGATCAATTAGGTTAAGGGTAAAGGCCTAGATAGTTCTGGGGGTTCTAATTCCCACAGAAATACAGGCAAGAAAAGACCAAGCGAGACACTCATCATGACCAGAAGGCATAGGCAATACTTCCTGGACTGGTTGGGTCCCAGTAGTCCAGACTGCGGAGGGCAGTGGGATGAAGGAGGGTGTCACCGAGCCAGGCAGCAAGCGGTGTGGGAGAGCCTGGCCTGCCAAGCTGATTGCCCACCCACTACATATCAGCTGGTCTAAGTCTGGCTCCTTATTTAACCCCATCTTTACAGAGAAGGAAACCAAGAGCTCAAGAACACTTGCCTAGTGCCTCACAGCAGCAGAAGGCAAATTGACTTGAAGACACAATAGGCCCAAGTCCCCAGATTGGCCTCAGTCCCAAGCCACCTTCCCTACAATCCAGAGCCTAGATGCAGGGCGCAGGAGCAAGGGCAGGGCTCCATTTACCTGGGCATCCATTCCACGTCATTCATCATTCAGTGGCCTTCAAACGCCAGCACCTGGCCCTGCCCAGCAGAGCAGCATGACGCTATTTTGGAGGCAGTTATATATTTTTAATGACCTGCAAAATCTCCCTGTGAGAATGGAGGGAGAGTTGAAATTACAGCCAAGCAATTTGCATTGCAAATCAACTTATCCTCCCTCCTGCCCTCCAAGAATATGGAGAAATAAATGCCTCCTAATGAACCCTGGGGGGCTGAGGCTTTGATATGAATTCTGCTGGAGGCGTAAAGAGTTCTAGGCAGACTGAGACCCAGCGTGAAGTTGGAGCAGGAGGGCCAGGGCAGTCCCTTTCAGCAAGGGAGAAAGGAAATTGGATTATCTTGCTAGCAGTTGGAGTTTTTCTATCGCCTAGAACCACAGGCTCCCCTCCTTCAGATGGGGGAAATTAGATTTAGCCCTAGTTGACCAGTGGGCGCCTCACCCCCATCCATCTTCTCTTCCCTGGTCTCATAAGCCCTCACTCCCAGGGCTACAGAGAGCAGGAGCTCCAAAGCCTTTGTCTTTCCCAGGACCTAAGAAGACCTATTAAAGACAGATGGATGGAAGGATGGATAGATAGATTGACATGCAGCCTTTCTATCTGAAGTCGGGTAACCTTTGGTTCTGGCTGCCACCTGGAAGACACCAGCCCTTCCCCTCCCCATGGCCTCCCGCGTCTGTGTTTATTCAGCACAGGCAAGTATGTGCCTGCAGGACTGAGCTGTGTGGGGCTGGGTAGAGCCCTGGTGTGGGTCTGAGGGCATGTGGATGTGGTATTTGTGTGGGTTGAGAGTGTGTCGTAATAATGGTTGTGAGGACTCGTGAAAGACGGGGGTGGGGAGGCCTGCTCGCTGCCTCCCTCGGGCAATGCGTGAGGATGGGCAGAAGCCCTGGGTGGACAACAGGAAGAAGTTCCCAGCTCCCTGTGGGCAATGCCTCTGGGCTGCCTCCTTGCCCTAACCTTTCCTACTGATCAAGGTTTCTCCTCCTCCCCTGCTGGTCCCTCTTGAGAGGAGCCTGGGAGCCCAGCAAACCCCCTGGATGGAAAGCAGGGCTTGCATGGAGAGGCAGGTCTCTCGGTGATTATGCAAGTGAGGCATCCATCAGACACATGGATTCAAAACCCACATCCACTGATGAGGATGAATGGAACGGACTCGTCTATCCCTCTACCTCCTCACTTGAAAGCTGGGGATAGTGAAGGACCAATCCTACTGGCTAATTCTTATTATGTGCTAATAAACATAAGTTAGTATCAGGGTGAATGGATTAGTAACTACTCAGCACTCTAGTGATAAGGAAAACCCCCATCTATTACCTGGCACATCAGCCACCTGAGACCCCCAACCCTCACGGAAGACCCGCATCAGCATAATACTAACCTATTACCTGGCCCATCAACTAACCTATTACCTGGCACATCAGCATAATACTAACCTATTACCTGGCCCATCAACTAACCTATTACCTGGAGGCGCATTAGCCACCTGAGACCCATCCCTCAGACCACCCCAGCTTAATAAAAGTGGGAAAAATCGGGTAGAGGGGGCTCAGAATTTGGTGGCGAGATCCCTCTGAGCCCGCTGGCGAATAAACCTTGATTCTCCAACTCTCCGACTCTCCGTGTGCCACTCGGTTTGTCCTCGGAACCACTCGCTGTAACTCTTGCCGTAACACTAGGATCCCACCATTGCAACCAGTGTTGCACAAGATGACTTAGCCTTCTTAAGGCATCTGAGGGCCAGAGGGCAGAGCCCTGCGGGGTAAGGGCACACCCCAGGGAATAACGACTGGCTAAGGAAGGTGTCTGCTTGTCAGTGATGGCATAGCGTACTTATGTTTGGGGAACTTGTCTACACCAAGATGCCCCTAAGAAATAAAGAGAGAGAGAAAGGGGGACTATTAGAGATTTTTTTAAAAAAGTCATATTAATCAAATGCAATTGGGAGCACTGATTGGATGCTGATTTAAATGAATCAAATATAAAGATATTTATGGAACCATGAAGAATATTCAAACATTGAGACAATATTAGATAATTTTAAGGAATTATTATTAATATTTTTAGATATGATAATGGTATTGTGGTTATGTTAAAAGACCGGATAGTCTTTATTTATCTCTTAGAAAATATACTGAAATATTTATGGGTAAAATGATATAATGCTTTGGGTTTAATTTAAAACAATCTAGCTGGTGGGGGCAGTTTGGAAAGCAGGGAGAAGCAGATTAAACAAGATTGGCAAGGTGATGGTTCAAGGGGTTCCATTATACCATTTTCTCTAATTTTGTGTGCTTGGGCATTTCCATCATCATTAAACTATTAAACAGAAAAAAAAGAATCCACTGTGGAGCTGCCCTTGGAGGGTGTCTTCTGCCCTCCCACAATGTCACCAGGGCAGCACTCAGGCCCTTGGACCGAGGGAAGGGCCACAGCTGAGCAGCGCTTTCTAAGCCCTATAAATCAACAAGCACAGCTGAAGCCATTTAGTAGGAAGCTTGTTAATAGGAAAAATCTGGTCTAAATGGGTCATTTTTATTGGAGAGAGGGAGCAGAAGATGATGGAGAACAGGGCCCCCCTGGCAATGAGGAGGGTTGTAAGCGGTGCCAAGCTCTCCCTCACAGGAAGAGTTGGATTGTGTTAACTCTGTCGCGCCTCAACCCTTCTCCAGGAGGATGGGGAACCCGAGGTGGGTGCAACAGGAGTTGGGGATGGGCCCAGAGAATGTGTGGAGGGGAGCGCCCCTCGGGTTATCTACCCACTGTAGATGTGTGAGTCCTTCGAGGGACAGCAGGGAGCTTTTGGATTCTAGGGAGACCACATCTGGGATAGAGCACAGACTCTCATGCACAACCCAGGGCAGAAAAGTGAAGGAGAAAACAGTCAACCTGACAGCAAGAAGTTTTCCAGTAGGGTGGGTAACTTGAGTCACAGAGAGAAGGAAGTCCTGCTGAAAAGGTGGGACTTTGAAGGACAATCTTAGTGGGAAAAGAACCCAAGAGGGACCCTGAAAAAAAAATAATGTAGCCAAACCAAGGTGAGGACAATGGTGGATAAAAGGCACTGAAAAGTGTTTTTTGGGGATAGTTGTCTTGGAGGGCCGTGAGACTCAGCCTCCTGAGCTCAAGGGCCAAGAAGACCCCAGCATCTGAGTTCAGGGCTTGGGTAATGACAGGCCAAGGCAAGGGGCCCTGGAGGAACTAATTTAATTTGCCAGTGACTGAGGAGCACTGCAGGGGTCATAGGAGGAACACTGAATTTGTAGTCAAAAGATTCAAGTTCCAGTTCTAGCTTTGCCATTTCCTGGTGGTAAAACTGTGGGCAATGAGTCCCTTGAACCATCTCTTCCTGTTTCCCTACTGACTAACGGGATGAACAATGCCTATTTCACAGCAGTGCGATAGAGCTCTGTTTGTGCAATAAAAATACATAGGATTGGGAGTCAAGGTGCCCTGGAGCCTTACGCACAGGCCTCATCAACCATGAGCACTGTGACTTCAAGCCTCTGAGCCTCAGTTTCCTCATCTGAAAAATGGGAGAGGAACACCAGACTAGCGCAAAGATGGAAGGAGAAAACGTAAATAATCATCTTAGCACAGTGCCTGGCATGTGGTAAACAACCAATAAATGTTAGCAATTAGGATTATTGATAGAAAATATAAGAATATCAATGAGGTTAAGTGTGGAAAGTCCCGAGGAATGGCACAGAGAAAGCACCCTGGGGTTAGAGAAGGAAGGTCAGATCTTTCCAGACTTCTGGTCAAAGTGGTACCTTCCTCATCTGAGCATTTAGCTTTTATACCTTTTCTCTTTTCCGTTGGAGGACAGGGACTGCCTAGTTTTAACGCAGGCACGGTTCTGCTTTGCCATGCAATAGACACAGTAGTGTCTGTTAGGTCAGTAAAGACTGCTAGTTGATTGAGATCTTTGTCCATATGGGAAAATGTACAGAAACTACAGCATGGGCATGAGTGAAGTTTAGGAGACGAGAAAGGGAGCTTAGAAGTTGGGAAAATAAAGGCAGAACGTTGTTGTTTTTAATCTTGTGTTTAACTGGGTAGCTTCAGCAAAATTTTTAATATGTACAGTGATTTGTAGGTCAAGCATCTTAGCACAGAAGCAAAAAAAGAAAGAGTCCTATTTGCATTATTAATACTCATGGATATATATGGATCTTTAAATAAGGGCATGCAGTCATTTTTCCCAGAGTTTGTACCTTGTGGTTGCTGAAGAGACAGTTATGACACTACCCTTGCTAAATTAGACCTTGTCCACTTCACCCACATTTGTTCTCAGCCCCTGCCACGGTAACACCCTTCCCTCCCCCGGCCCTGCTGGCTGGCCCCCAACCCTCCCACGGAGCAGGAGGCGACCCCAACCACATCGCGGGATGTTTTCCTTCCCGTCTGACCCGTTGGTCCCCGTATGGTAGACGCCCGGGGTGTGAAACTGCACACCTACAAAGTTGGCCTTCTGGTTTGGGAGACCTCAAGAGGAAACCAACAGTCCCTCCATTTCCTGTGGATGAAGGATTATGTGATTGAAACAAATCACCCCCTCATTCTTCTTCCCGAGTCACACATGCTCAGTGGCTAGGAGTTAAATGAGCATGAGACGCCAAATCAAGGCTGGGCCGAGACCCCAGAGTTTAAAAACAGGAGGCCCCAACCCTACACTTCCCTCCTGCTCAGTCCTTCTCTGGGGAAGGGAGTGGGCCAGACCCATCCCCTGTGTGCAGAAAGGGTTAATTCCTTCTAGGGTGAATTTTATTACGGCACTTGCTTGGTTCCTATTACTTTGCTTCCACTTTCTTCTCTTCTCTTGCAAGCTGATTAAAAGCTCTTTGGGTTTGAAGGGGTTTGTGTCACAAGAGCTCTGCCATGCCAGCTGGGTGCCAGGCAGGAAATATGCATCGCATTGAAATGGGACAGCACAGGCCAGAGTGCCTGGAAGGGCCCAGAGGGCTTTTTACATGGAGATGAGCTGCCACTTGGCTCCTTCTGTAGCTAATCACCACTGTTGTTGAAATATTACTACTTCTGTTACAACCACTAATGCCTCCAAATGAGGAACAGGTGCTTTGGGGTACCACCAAATACAGAATGGTCCCTTTTCACTTGGGATCTCCTTGGCCTCCCAGTGAAGAGCCAGGGAACCCCAGTTTGATTGCTGCCTCTGTTTGCTGAGTGGGAGCAATGCCAGGAACTGTCTCCTGTTTAAACCAGGGCTTCTCTAATGAAGTTTTTGAGGTACAGAACCTGAAAAGAGACTTATGGTGAAGTAAGTGCAAAGAACATTAGCCCCAGACCACTCAGCCTGAGTTTGAATCTTAGCTCCACCTCTCAGTAGCTATGTGACCTTGGACCATTATCTGCCCTCTCTGAGCTCCTTTCCTGATCAAAGAAATGGATATGCTAATAATATCACTAATAATATCAGGGTTGTCAAGAGGGCTCAAGGTAATGTAGGTAGGTGGTTAGCACCCAGCAGGGGCTCCCTAATGAAAGCTATTATTGCAGTTTTGTTGATCTTGGTGTCTCATGCCCTTCATAGACTGATCCCCTCCACACAAGCACACACGCACACACCATGCACAAACACACACCCATTGCCCTTAGCAAAGTATCTAGCTTATGATTTACACCTCTCCTCACTGGCACTGGGTCCTGGGAAACCAGGTAGAGATCACAGCCATGACAATGACCAGCCTTTGCATTCCTCTTCCTAGATTATAAAGCACAAACACCCATACTCCACTATTTAATCCTCAGATCTACCTTGCAGCGTATATGTGTATCCTTATGTTTTTGTTGTTGTTGTTGTTGATATTGTTTTTCAGAAGAGAGAGCTAAGCATAAGGAAGGTTAAGCATAGTGCCCAAAGTCATATAATTCACAAATGGCAAATCTGGGACTGAAGTTTGATGTTCTTTCTCCCACTCCAAACAGCACCTTGCCCAGGCATAGAGTCTATGCCTCATTTTCCCCAAACAATGCTACCATCCCCAGAGGGCCCAGCTCTTTGCTAGGGAATTCCCTAACTTATCTGTGCTAATGTAGAAGCAGTTGTCAAAGGATTACCCAACTCAGGTAAAATATTTGTATTTTGGTGGGTGTCCTCTGTTGACCAGGCCTTGATCCAAAGGACTCAGTGGGTATTTTCAGGTCGTGTGTGATAAATTACATTAACCCAGAAGACTATTACCTTTTCCTTCTATGTATAAGATTTGTCACACACCTTGAGGCTATGGCCATAAGAAATAAAGGGGAGACATCACAAAATTGTAAAGTTGTCAGCAATCTTTAATTCAGTCGGGTGTAGCCCAGTGACTGGGCCATGGCATCCTACACGTAAGCCCATCTTCTCACCCAGCTAGACTCTGCCTCTGGCTCTGGGCCAAGGGGGACCGGTTTAAACTTTCTGGGATGAGCTGAGAGAATAGTGAGCTTTTCAATGACATCCACGTCTCCTTTGATCTTGAGAACCCTGTGAGGTTGTGTGTGGTAGGTGCCATTTTCCCTTCCTAGAGGAGGATGCTAGGAGGTTCAGAAGGCTGAACTCAGGTGCCCAAGATCCCAGACCAGACAGCAGCGGTGCTCAGACCAATCTCATCCAAGCAGCGCCTCTGCTACTTCTTCCTGCAGACCCTGCACGTCCTGGATAGTGAATGAAGAAACCGTACGTCTGCCCTTAAGAAGGCTAGACACTGGCCAGTCCTTGATTCTACAGATGGGACAGTGGATCACAGAGACTGGTAGAACCCACAGGGACCACCCTGTCTACCACCACACTGCATTTGGGTGGGGACCCTGGAACTCCACTGTGGTGTGGGTTTGGAGAGGGCCCAGGGACAAATCTCTCCCAAAATGGAAGCTGTGAGAAGCCCTTTATAGGGAGAAGGGAAGGAAGATCGGGGGTTAAACTAGATATACCCTCTAAGAATGCAAAGGGTTAACTGTGGCTGCCAATTTTTCCCCAGGACAAGGCAAGAGATTACGGTTTTAAACCATAGCAGGAAGATTCGGGGTAGATGTTAAAAGGAGCTTTCTGACCATGAAGGCTACAAAAAGCTGAAGTAGACTCATACAAAAGGAGAGGAAGCTGCTTCTTTAGAATTTATACGGAAAAGGTTAGCCGCTGAGTAGGGTAGCACAGCCCATCATGGAGATGAGGAGAT
Source organism: Propithecus coquereli (assembly GCF_000956105.1). Classification (NCBI taxonomy): domain Eukaryota; kingdom Metazoa; phylum Chordata; class Mammalia; order Primates; family Indriidae; genus Propithecus; species Propithecus coquereli. The sequence continues at coordinate 3,156,724 of NW_012135303.1, read as the reverse complement.
TGAAGTCGACGTAGATTTCCCTTTGAGACGCAAACTGCTAGAAGACACCATATAAACACAGTACATCTACACTTATTTTTAATTGAATAATCATTGTTTCCAATTTGGGATGACTTCAACAATGCTTCTTGGTTGTATTTCTATTTTGGTTCTCTAGGGGAAATTTGAAGTTTCCTGATAATATATAATTTTAACCACAGTTTTCCTGAGGCAGTAAGTTTATATGGGAAAATAGTTCACTCTGAATCTTAAAAAAATTTTTCTATGGTATAATTTGCCATCACACTAAACACACATGTCATTATCTCATAAGCTTATAATTGCTGACTCCTCTAACCCTGACATCTCCAGAACAGGTAGTTCTCCTTCAAAGAACACATCATTGCAATACCAGTACAAACTTTAAGTGCCCTTGTATGACAGGTAGAGAAGTGGGAGGGTGAGGGAAGGAACTGACACCAGGAATAGAGAAATAAAGGACACTCTGTGACTCTGGACCTCGATGTGCCCTCCTGTCCTTCATATATGCAGATGAGGTGCAGACGTGTTCCCACAGGGCGTGTGCTCCACACCCTTTCTGGTAGGTGATAGGTTTACATGGGTCCAGCCCGCTCCTGGCCTCTCTCCCCTGTTTATGAGATGGCTCCCCGAGGAGCCAGTGTATCTGAGAGGCTAAATCACCAGCCTGCAGGGCTAAACCTGTGGCAACTTTATCCTTAGCTAGCCAGACAGCACAACAATATAGTAACTGACCGAATCATCCATCATGACTACGTTACAGAATAGAGCAGCACTTCCCAAGCTTTCTCACGTCGTGGCACAAAGAGAAGATGATAATGCAACATAAGACACCCCAGGAGAAACAAATGAGGTTGTTTGCAACTAACCAAGTGGCTCCAGCCACTCCAGGCCTTGCCTGGACACCCAGTGGCTGACGGGCCAATGCTTGGTGCCATCTATTACGAGGTCTGGAGTAGAGCGAAATGGTTAGGGCGGAGCAGTGTGTGTGGGTGGGAGAGGCTCTGAAGTCAGAAGGTTTGCATTTGAGTTCCACTCACTCACTTATGACCTTGGGAGTTACTTAATCTCTCCTTGCCTCAGTTTCCTCACAGATGGAATGGGTTAATGATAGTACCTACTTCAAGGGGCTGTTCTGGGGATTAAATGAGTTAATCCATGTCAAGTGCTCAGAAGAGCATCTGGCACAGAACATGCACTGGCGCAATGGCAACTGCTGCCTCCGCCGTGTTGGCTCCCGAGACCCGGGCGCTGCTTCCCAGCAGGGAAGAACAAGTGTAAACCGTGTCGTGCTCCAATCCAGCCAGAAATCGTAGTCAAATGATTCATTGCTTTCTCAAAATCTGTTCCTCTTCTGTTGTTTTCTCTCACCCTCTCTCTCTCACCTCCCCTAATGTGGCTGTGGACACCTAAGAAGCAGTAGTAAAAGAGGAAAGAGAATCGATCTGGGAGCAGGGATTCACATCCCAATTCCAGTTCTTCTTCTACTCACTAGCGGGTTCCTGCTGGGTAAGTCAACCCACCTCTGGGCCTCAAGCGCCTCATGGGCTGAGCAGTTGGCCAGATGACCGCAAAGGTCTCTTTCTGCTCTAATGTGTCATGGCTGTTCTGTGATGCAGAATTACATGCCATAGGGTGTGTGTGTGTGTGTGTGTGTGTGGTGGTGGCTGGTGCCTGAAACCACAGCACTGATGTCCAGGACAATTAACACACATCAAGTTAATGGTTAATGTTTTCTGTGAATCAAAACACGCCAACACATCCCCCCTTGTGGTAAGAACACACCTTCAATTTGCCAGTGTTGCCCTCCAATTGCTGCATTCTAAATTGGAGCCTTTTCTACCTAAAGAATAAATCCATATAAATATGTCTCCTAGGTAACATCTTGTTAGCTTTGTTACTTAAAGCTCTTGAAAATAATAAAACTGCCTTTCTTTTTTAAAATAGTAATTCAAACATCTCGCTTAGGCCTCCCCGTCGGCTAGCCTGAATTAGTAAAGTATGTTCATTTCTGCTCACACGAGGACACTGGATAAATATATACAGACTTACATTCATCCATAAAAATACATTTTAGAATGCCATTTCGCTGCATCTGGGGTTATTCTTCCCTAACTCCATTTTATTTAGAGGTAGTTATAACATGTACATCCTTTTTTTCTTTTTCTATGAAGTGCGGTTGTAAGGAGGAGTGCTTAGTTTCCTTGTTTGTCTTTGTTGAGACAGAGTCTCACCCTGCTGCCCTGGGTAGAGTGCAGTGGCATCATTGTAGCTTGCTGCAACCTCCTACTCTTGGGCTGTAAGTGATCCTTCTGCCTCAGCCTCCTGAGTAGCTGGGACTACAGGTGCGTGCCGCAGTGCCTGGCTGGGTTTTTTTTTTTTTTTCTTTTCTTTTTGGTGGAGACGGGGGAATCTCACTCTTGCTCAGGCTGGTCTCGAACTCCTGAGCTCAGGCAATCCTCCCGTCTCGGCCTCCCAGAGTGCTAGGATTACCGGTGTGAGCCACTGCGTCCAGCCCGTGTACATCCTTCTTGCTATTAAAAATTAATACTTTAGTCTGAATAGTCACTCGTAAACAACAGCCAGAGCAACATCTCAATTCAGTGCTGATCCTGATGAGGAGTCTCTCCCACCTTCATGGTTTGAGGAAAATTCTCTCTCCGTTTCTTTCTCCCCCGTCCTCCAGAGGGGATGGTCCTCTGAAGCCATTTCTCGCCCTCCTGGAAACCAGCTGTGGTGCTCTTGCATAGTCACTCAAGAATGTCCTGGCACAGCCAGGAAGGGAGCTAAGGCAGAGCTGTGTGGCCTGAAGGATTTGGCAGAACGAAGCCCCAGCAACCAGAACCCTGCAGTTTCATGTTGTTTGCGCTGACATAATGCCCTTCCTCTGTGAATCCCAGCGCAGGCCTGTGTGAGACAGACTTTCCTGGAGTTTGGACATCTACCACAGGCTCAAATGACTGCCCAACGAGTAGGGCATGGTCTTTGAAGCTTTGGAGAGAGCTCTGACCTGCCTCTAGGGATGGACGGACCGACAGCCTGGGGCAGAGCCAGCCAACAACTGGTATCCTCACCGGCTTCATGTGTCAGGCTGCGGGGGCCCGGGGCCAGCAGCAGTGGCATTGAGTCTACATGCCGGATGGGGACATGAGGACAAGATGAATGGGGCCAGGATTTTTATTGCCTGCGGCCTTTGACAAATGACAACAGTTAGGAGAATGAGTTCACCAGAAAAAAAAAAAAACTTCAACTCACAGAGCAGCCATGGAGCCCTTTGAGCAGAAGCGCATTCATCTCCCCTGGTGGCACAGCCATTGTCCAAGGCAGAGAGAAACAGGCCCCTGGCAGAGAGTGGCCTGGACCCGCCAGGCTTCCCCATGACTTGGTGTCTGTGGCAGGCTGAATAAAGGCCCCTAAAGGTACCCAGGTCCTCATCCCTGGAACCTGTGAATGTTACCTCATATGGCATAAGGGACGTGGTAGACGTGATTAAGCCAAGGATCTCGAAATGGGGAGATTATCCTGGCTTCGTCTGGGTGGGACCTGTGTGTAATCACGAGTATCCTTATAAGAGGAAAACAGAGGAAGGTTTGACTACAGAGGAGATGGTGAGGTGAGGCCCGAAGCAGAGCTTGGAGTGATGCACTTTGAAAACGGAGGAAGAGGCCAGGAGCCAAGGAACACAGGCAGCCACTAGAAACAGAAAAAGACAAGGAAGCAGATTCTCCTCCAGCGCCTCCAGAAGGAACCAGCCCGGCTGACACCTTGACTTTAGCCCAGTGAAACTGATTCCAGACTTCGATCTCCAGAACTGTAAGAGTATAAATTTGTATCGCAATAAGTCACTAAGTTTGTAGTCATTTGTCCTAGCAGCCTTTGGAAACGCAGACAGTTCCCAAGAGCAGGAGGTGCCCCACTTGCAGGGCCTCCCTCAGTGGCAGAGAGACTCCTGCCAGCCAAAAGGGAGCACAGTGCACTTTGGGCAGATCTTCCTACAGACCTGCATCTTTGGCCAGTACTGGACGTGGTCAGGGCAGGGATAGGGGAAGGGAATAGACATTTATTGAGCACTTACTATATGCTTCACAGTTCACATACTCTTCTTTAACCCTCACAGCAACCTTGTAAGGCACATGTGAGCACTCCATTTTCCAATGGAAGATAGTGAGCTAAAGACTTCTGGCCACCTACCCAAGGTCACACGGTTGGTCAGAAGCATGTCCCCTGGGGAAGTTTATTTGTGGCTTCCCTCCAACCCCACCCTGTGTACCCCTTCTTTAGGAATCCTCCAAGGTGAGAGATTGGGTGAGGCAGTTACTATGGCTACAGTTCCAAGGAGTTCACTCATTCGCCTGCTCATTCACTCACTAAACATTTAGCCGGCACCTCCCAAGTGTGAGGTCCTATGCTGTGGGGAAAGGCCCATCCTACCTCAGGTCACATACAAGCCAGGAACAGACTTTTACAAGACAAGCTATGTCAGCATTTCCCTCTAAAAGTCCACAGCCCATCCTGGATAAGCACAGAGCACAGAGGCCCACACATAGTCACAATGGGAATTATTTTATTTTACCAAGGAGGAGCTAAAGCTTGGCATTGTTGGTAACTTGTTGGGACAGAAGGAAAAGGGACTGGCGTTCTTCAGGCAGAGGACAATGCTACTGTCTTTCCTGGAGGTGTGCATGAGTTCGCACTGGGCCCCAGCACTCCCTCAGTCTACTCCCTGCATACCAAGGGCGAGTGCTCGGTAGTGCATGGCCGGTGTGTGAGTGCAGGCTCTGGCCTGGAGAACAGTTCTGCCAGCCTTGCTCCAGGCTTTATCTTGGACTTTGCTTCCCTCACCTCAGGCTCTGCAGAAGCAAGAGCAGGACCTACAGCTTGTAGCTTCGTCAGCTGCTCTGTATCTGGGTATAACGGGAAGGCACCTCTGGCTTTTGACCGGGTGTCCCTCTCCTTATGTCCGTCTCCAGCAATGATACTGACTTTGTGTCCCATTTGGTTTTCTGTTGTTGGCTGTTTCAGAGAGGATGCTTTCAGTTGCAAATAATGAAAAATTCAATGCAAACTGACTCAAATAATGAAGGTATTTATATGGGCTTCCTCTACCAGGGGTAGGGAACCTGTGGCCTTGGGGCCGCATGTGGCCTTCTGGATCCTTGAGTGCAGCCTTTTAACTGAATCCAAATTTTACAGCACAAATCCTTTTAATAAAGGGATTTGTTCTGTGAAGTTTGGATTCGGTAGAGGGGCTGCACTTGGGGACCTGGAGGGCCACATGTGGCCTTGAGGCCGCCGGGTCTCCACCTCTGCCAGCTAAACTAAAAGTATAGAAGAACAGCTGACCTCTAGGGAGGACTGTTCTAGTGCTCAAACAAGGCGACCAGGCTGGTTTTGTTTTTCTCTCCATTTCTCAGCTTCATTTCCTCATCAGGCTCCACCCACAGCAGGCTCTCTGCTCAGGACCCAAGAAGGCTGCCAGCAGTCCCCAAAACCGAGTCTTGGCCCAGGTTGGCCCACCTGGGAGCCAATCAGGGAGGCCAGGAGAAACGATGCACTGATGGGCTGATCGGTTTTTTGTTTTGTTTTTTTTAGCACCGATCAGGGTCCCTGCCCCCCGCTGGGGGGAGAAGGATGACTTCACACAGGAATTGGGAATATTGTCAGGAAGGGGAAGGGGAGAACGGATAGACATCGGAGAGCCAATCAATAAATGTCTACTAAATATCTCAAAACCCAGAGGGTTTTGTTGTTGTTTTGATCTTAAATGAACAAATTTTCTCCCCTTCTTACGACTTCCTAGGAGTGAATAATCTTGCAGGCGCTTCCTTAATTGGGTACTTAGGATATCTCAGACTCCTGAACACTCCGCTGAACAGATTTCTTCATTAGGGCTCCGGGAGCTTGAGGTGCCAGCTCTTCCCTGTGTTGTCTGTCTGCCTCCCCTGAAGGAACCAGGGCTGCAATATTGCCCTTGATTAATCGCAGGCTAATTATCTAGTTTGTGGATTATCACAACCCCTCCTTTTCTTTCCACATCCTGCTGCCTTTTAGCCACCCCCCTGCTCATTAACAAGCCTGCCTGAAAGGAGGGGACAGGGACAGGGTGGAGGGGGAGTACGTAGAACTCCAAATCAGTCCATTTAGCTCCTTACCAACCCTGGCACAAATTTTTGAGGAGGAAGTTGGAAGGAAATGGTGGTTTGAGATGATCTTGAATTTCCATTATCTGTGATTACATGATTCACTCCTGCCCCACGCCCCTTCCCCCCCAGCCCATCCTCCTTAGAGATGTTGAAAACAGCTAAATCCAGAAAAGGCACTTTCCTAGACACACAGACATTTCGATGGTTCCATTCTTGTTCTCTCATTTCCTAGGTATGTCAAATAACTTTTTATAGAAACCTTTTGCAAAAAATTAAGACAACTGTTTTTGATACCTGTTGAAAGGATAACAGCTCAACCCCCTGTCCAAGTTGAGAACTCAGATCCCACCTCTCAGTTTCCCAGTGGGTAGGAGTCAGAGAAGCACAAAAGCCCTTGCTAAGTCAGGTAAACAAAGTGAAGGGGGTTGGGGACAGGGCAAGGACAGATGTCCCTCCCAGCAAGCTGAAGTGCTTACATCACCTTCACTGAGCATTGATCACTATTTCCACCCACCACCCACATTGAACTAGATTCCCCCTAACTCTGGTACAGGCTAGACAAGAATTGGTAATGACCTCCTAAGTTTTTGATCTCCTTAGTAGAGTTCAAACAAAAGGGAAAGGATGTCGTTCCTAATTTTTAGAGAGCGATTTTTTACTCCAACATCTAAAAACAAAGTCCATTTCCCTATGGGTTTGCCTTTCTCCTGACCATACCTTGTGGAACAGAGACCTCCAACTCAGCTACTAGGTGAGAGTAGTCAGGTAGTCATTAGAGAAATCCAGCTCTTTCATGCCGCAGGATGAGAGCAGCTTAGAGGTTTTAGGTTCAATAACGAACCTGGGCCAGGCGTAGTGGCTCATGCCTGTAATCCCAACACTTTGGGAGGCCAAGGAGGGAGAATCCCTTGAGCCCAGGAGTTTGAGGCTGCAGTGAGCTATGATGATGCTACTGCTCTCTAGCCTGGGCAACAGAGTGAGACTCTTGTCTCAAAAAAAAAAAAAAAAAGAAAGAAAGAAAAGAAAAGAAAAAAGAAAGAGAGAAAAAAATGAAAATGAACCTGATGGAAATGTTTTCAAATCCAAGCCACTAGCCCCACATTCAGCCTGTAAGTCTAGATAGAAAGCAGGGGTTAGGGGCTGGCACTTCCTTTTACCAGCACCATGGCCTGGCCTAAGTGACCTGCATGTTTATAGGCAGAGAGTTAAGTTAAGCATTGACAACCTCTCCCAGCAATGTTTAGAAGGGTCATAAGCAACCCAGCCCGCCGCCGGCAATGCTAGTGATGACTGTTCTCACCGCAGCGTCATGTAGTGCTGGGCTGAAAAACAGAAAAAGTGGGCTCCAGATCCCACTCTACACCTAACCCTGTGGCCCACTGAGGCAAGCAACAGGCTTTCTGGGCCTTAGTTCTCTCGACTGGAAATGTGAACCTCAACAAACCTCACGGGGTGGTTTTGAGGATCAGATGCACTACGGTAGTCTCCCTCACCTACTGTTCCACTTTCTGTGGTGTCAGTTACCCGCAGTCTGAAAATATTAAATAGAAAGTTCTGGAAATAAGCAATTTACAATTTAAATTGCACACTGTTCTGAATAGCGTTATGAAACCTCCCACCACCTCGCACCCTCCTTCCGGGGACGTGAATCATCCCTTTGTCCAGCGTCTCCACACTGTACCTGCTCCCTGCCTGTTAGTCACTCGGTAGCCCTCTGGGCTGTCAGATTGACTGCCCCCGTTTAGCCGTGCTTATGTACAAGTAACCCTTATTTCACTTAATAATGGCCCTCAAGTGCAAGAGTAGGGATCCTGGCATATTGTTATAATCATTCTATTTTATTATTGGTTGTTAATCTCTTACTGTGCCTAATTTATAAATTAAACCTTATTATAGGTACGTATGTACAGGAAAAAGCATATGCTATATAGGGTTCAGTGCTATCCTTGGTTTCAGGCATCCACTGGGAGTCTTGGAACGTATCCTCTGTAGGTAAGGGGGACTATTGCATCTGGATACAGATGTGTTTGTAAACCACTCCAAATTGGAATCATAATAATGATGGCGATGATGATTTTGAACACGTGCCTTCATTTTAATGGGCACAAATGGTCAGTGCATAAGCTTGGGACCCCACAAGAGGCACCTACAGATGCCTGCCCTCGTGAGGATGGTTGGCTCCATAAAAATCCAAGTTTTAACTCTGCTCAAACTTGGTTGACTTCACAGCTGTCTCCCATCTCCACTGAGGGACAGCCGTGGCCCCCATTGCCCAGCATTTATAGATCCTTCTGCCAACTGGGAATTGGAAACATCTGCCTTTGGCTCTGTGATTTCATTTACTTCTCCAATCTCATTATTGCCCCAATAATAGGCACCAGGCACTGTGCTAAGGACTTTACATGCACCACATTAGACAATCCTTATTTGTAGGTGATAGCAGAATAATAGTTGTTGCTGTTATTATTACCCCATTTTCACAAGGAAAGAAACTGAAGCCCAGAAAAGATTAGTAAATGTAACTTTCCCAAAGTCACATAGCTAATAAGGGAGAGAGCCAGATCTCAAAACAACCGGGACTGCCTGCCTGCATCATCTAACCACTACGCTTTCCTGCCTCTCCACTGCCTTCCCTAGAAGGCCACAGGGGACAGTCAGGCCTGCCTTTTCTAGAGAGGCAAAGCTGTCGAAAGGCTAGAGCTTCCTTTCTGGATTTTGGTGCTTGCTCCTTAGCGTGGTGTGGTTCTCTGAGCCTCGTAAGTTTCGCTCCAGACCTCTAGATGACAATCTACTCCCCGCGACCAACAGGTTCACAGATGAACCGATGCCCAGGAGGGGAGCAGACCCTTCCATCAGCCAGGTCTCAGAAACCTGAGGATTAATTGCCCTGCAAGCAGCTTGTTAGAGGCTGTGTTGGCAGATGAGGAGAGCAGCAATAGAACCAGCCAATTAAGCAGCCAATGGTGCTGAACTAAATGTGACCTCGGACTTAATTGTGGATGTTGTTTCTTAGCAGTTTCTCACCAGTCTGGGTTTGGGGGAAAGAAAGGGAAGAGTGAGGGGAGGGTGAGTGTCAAAGGGAGGGTCCTGTCTGTAGGGGCGCAAGACTCCCATTTCTTTCTTTCTTAAGGGGACAGTAGCATCAAAGATTCAGTGATTTCCAGCACAGGAAAGTTGAGGACAGGTGGCCTTCTCTCTGCCCTATCCCCAGGGCAGCAGGCAGGTGGAAGGCCTAGGCTTAGATGACAAAAGGACAAGCCCTTGTCAGTTGAGTGAAACATTTCCAGACAGGCTGGAGACCCAGACTCACGGTCACATCTCTAATACGGAGGAGGAGACACGGCTAGAGGCAGGAGCCGGCCTACACTTTACAGAGAGCTCACACACAGTTTTGGAAACTTTTCTTTCCTCTCTACTCATGTCACCAGCTTGGTGATTAGGGAGCCCTAGGTCCCCTCCATACTTTGTCAGTAAAGTACCTGGAGCACCATGTCCAGGTTGTGGGCCTGGAGAATAGTGGGACTGGGGGCTCAGACGGAGAGGGGGACAGTAACATCTCCATATCTAGGGGCACCAGCCAATCCGGCTGCTTCCCACCGCCTTTGTGCATCTGTGGGGGTGTGCTGCTTCGACCTCCCTTCGAGAAACAACCTGCCACTCAGCTGCAGTGAGCTGACAGCCTTCGGATGTTAGAGCCTTCAGGACCCACCCCAGCTCCGGGCCACCTCTTCCTGGGGAGCCCCAGCCAATGACTGAGCATGGCGGAGTGGGAAGCAAGGTGGAGTGTGAGGGCTGGGCGTCTCTGTCAGTGTGGAGCTCCCCGTGGGGTCGGCTGAGACTGTCAGATCCGCATGGTGTTCCAAGGCTGCCCCTACCCAGTGCTGCTTCCTCGCCCCTTTATCTTTCGCAGGCATTACCCCCAATGAACCTCTTACACTGGACTCTGTCTTAGCCTCTGCTTCCCAGGGATGGGGTTCAGGACAGGCTACCCCAAAATGTGGCACCTTGGCACTTGAGAAAACAGCAGGAAGCAGGTCATAAAGCCTAGGAAGGTCACTCTCACCTTCCTTTTCACTCTTCTCCCCTGAAGCAGGTCGTGAGACTCTTCTTAGAGAGGTGCTCGCCCTGTACCTGGAGGAAAAGAACATCCTTATCTCTGAAGACGCAGAGACACAGAGGAGAATCTGAACAGACAGGCCTTGCTAAGATCCCCCCCAGTTTGTTACCATTAGATCAGACCACCCTTTTCCAATCATCCTTCTCCAAGACTCCACCTCTTCATCAAACTTAGCGTAAAAATATACAAGTTTGCCTGTTTCTTTGGGCCTTCATTTCCTTATGAAGACCTCGTGTCACATAAAGCTTATCTTAAATGAATTTGTCTGCTTTTTTCCTGTTAATCTATCTTTGGTTATAGGGTCCTCAGCTATGAACCCAGCAATGGGTGAAGAAAGAAATCTGATCCTCCCTTGCACAGAAAGTGCAACTCACACAGCCTCATCCTGGGGGTATGTCCCAAACCCAAACGGCTGTTTCTTTCTCCCCTACTTCTCAGCCCTATTCGGATTCCACACAGATGTCCCCTCCCTGCTTACTCTTTCCTGTGTCCTACTGAGCAAGCGGCGTGTGGCCTGGGGCTCTGCCAATCAGTGCCTGCTCTGTCTTCTCCCAAATCCCAAACTCTCGGAAAATCAAATAAGTTGCCAAAACTTAGGCCATTCTAGTCAACAAGGGGGTAAACGTCACAGGTTAGAGAAAGCGTTTTTAGGTTTTAAAGGCGAGACTCGGAGTTTGCAATCATCGGACAAAGCAGACGCTGAGTGCCTCCACGGTGAGTAGGGCGCACAGGTAAGAGGGGGAGCCTGATGTGGGAGCAGACGGCGCTGCACAGATGGGGCTGAGTGACGCAGACGCACGGAGAGTAGGAAGCACCTGAGGTACAACAGCAGGCCCGGGAACCCAGAGCAGCGAGAGATTAACTCAGTTTGTGAGGACCCTAGGAGGACTTCTTAATACATGCCTTTGGGTTCGGCCCTAAAAGACAGGAAGGGTGGAGTGTTATAAACAGAGAGAGGGGCAGAGATTCAGGGGCAGGAGAAGACAGGAGGACTCAGGGCATAGTAAACAAAAAAAATCTGCTTATAACTTTTTTCTCCCCGAAAACTAACCTACTAATAGCCTACTGTTGATTGGAAATCTTACTGACAACGTAAATGGTCAATGAACACATAATTTGTATACTATATGTATTATATACTGTATTCTCACAATAAAGTAAGCTAGAGAAAAGAAAGTGTTATCTAGAAAATCATAAGGAAAATGTGTTTACTGTTCATTAACTGGGAGCGGATCATCACGAAAGTCCGCATCCTCGTCGCGTTCGCATTGGGTAGACTGAGGAGCAGGAGGAAGAGGAGGGCTTGGTCTTGCAGTCTCAGGGGCAGAAGGGGTAAAGGAGGTGGAAGAGGAGGCAGGAGCGTCAGGCACGCTTGATTTAACTTTTATTGAAAAGAATCCACATGTAAGTGGACCCTCACAGTCCAAACCTCTGCTATTCAAGGGTCGACTGCATGTACTTCGTGACCCCAAAAAATGTCAGTGTGTATTTACTAAGAATAAAGATATCCTTTTACATAACTACAGTGTATTATCAACTTTATTAAATTTAACATTGATACAGTCTTTTTTTCAATTGACCTAATAATGTCCTTTATAGTACAGGAGAGGAAAAGTGACATCTTTTCCTTACTCATCACAAGGTTCATGGCCAAGACCTTTATAACAAAAGACATTAACAAGAGAAAAGCATGCAGATGTATTTAATATAAGCCTTATGTGACACGAAAGCCTTCAGAAATGAAGACCCAAAGGAACAGGGAAACCTGTGTATTTTTATGCTTAGGTTTGATGAAGAGATGGGAAGTATGATTGCATAAGGGGAGTATGATCTAATGGTAATAAACTGGAAGGAAATTTAGCAAGGCTTGTTTGTTCGGATCCTTTTCCATGTCCCTATGTCGTCAGAAATAAGGACATTTCTTTCCTCCAGGTATAAACCTCGCAAATGAAGGTCTCATGGCCTTCCTCAGAGAAAGGCCAGGGAATTCTTTTATAGCTTGCCTCAGGAGAGAAGGTCAGAGAGACTTTCCTCCCTCTGCTGTTTTCTCAAATTCCAAGATGCCATATTTTGGGGTAGTGTGTCCTGAACCCCAACAATCGCATTTCCCTGATAAACAGCAGTGAGTGTATAAGCTGGTCTTTCTTCCTAGGTTCTTAGCAGTTGTAGCCACTGTGGTTGGGGGGCAGGGGCATGGGGGGGGCTTCTCCATTAGCAGCCACTTAAGCCATATATCAGTTGCCAATGGCCCTAGTTCCTGAGAACAACCACAGGATATGGGTCTACCTAGGAGGTGAGCAGACATCACAAAGCAGAATTGTGAATAGGTTAAGTTAGGCTGACCTTCTTGTCTGCTAAACTCAAGGCGTGTTGATTGGAAGAACTCCTTTTTCTTTCCCTCGCCATATTTACACACACACACACACAATTGTCACTCTTCTTAGGCTTGTTCAGCAGAGTAAACAGCACTTTACATTGGTCTCGTATTCTGTTTAGTCAAGGATGCATTTCAGAGTCCATATCAATGAAAATGGACCTTCCCTGGAATCCAAAGCCATCCCAAGGTCTTTACCATTTGCTTAAAGGAACATCCTGCTGAAGCCTTTCTAGAATGATGGTTATTTCCCCACCATCTCTGGCCATGAGAGAGGTGTAAGGCTTTCATCCTTCTTAGGGCTGCTTACTTCCTAAATTGGTTATTTCTAACTCTGAGCCAGAATACACCTGGTACTTTATCTACTACAGATATAAAAGTCAACCTGAAAGGAGACACAAACAGGGGTGTTTCTGATCTGCATACATTTAGTAGGATTATTGGGCAATACGGAAGTTTGTTGTCCTTAACATCTATCTTTCTGGATCTTGGCAATCCCCATATCTCAGTTGATATTCTTCTTTTTACCTGGTGACAATTATACACATATCCCATTGTATTCCTACTTGTCTTGGCTGCCAGAAAGCTCAGAGCTAAATTTAGTACTCAATTACAACAACTATATTACCATAGATTTTTCTTCTGTTTACATCTCCATTTACTATATCCTCTACATGTCTCTATCTGTAGCTATCTATTTACATATGATTTTATTGTACATGTGTTTTTAACATTAAATGTCCTAAAATCATTTTTTGGAAGCAAATGGGGTATGCCTCATAAATAGGAAGTTCCTCACAGGACACTTGTCTCATTCAGCTACTCATTTACTCACCCGTTCCATATATAAAAGCAAGTCCCAGACATTTTCTCTCGTGACTGTTAACTACCTTTCCCGGTCCCAACTATAAATGGCCTTTCACAGAAGACAATTTGTTAAAATAGAAACGTCTCTCTTTGGATTACATCCCAAGTCATGGTGCTTATTTAATTTCTTCTGAGGAATTTGGGTCTGATGCTGACAGAAGCCAAAGAGAATGCTGGTCTAGAGACGATGATTTTTGTGAGAGGAGGAGAGAAAAGCCTGACTTCGGGGAGGGAGGTGCTCCCCTAGCCATGCAGAGCGCAGGTCAGAGGGCAGAGTTCCTCATGAGTGACCTTCTCCTTGGCAGCGTAGACTCCGTATTGATGATTGGCTCAGACCTAAAGAGTGGGGCCAAGAACAAGGACAGACAGGTCTGTGAGGAACTTTCGAGCCATTTCCTCTGTGGCAGAGAAAACATCCAGAGGCAGGGAAGATACTCTGATAGTTGGTTCTGGAACTGCCACTTGTACTTGCAAGCTAGGATCCCCAAACTTTCCGCATGCTTTTAAGACAAGCTAGAGAACTTATAGAATAGATCTGTTAGTGGGGTCGTGAATAAGAATAATAATATCTGACACTTGTACAGACCAGCCAGGTGCCAGGTGCTGCCCCAAGCACTTACACACATGCTCACATGTATACACACATGTATATATCTATCCATAGGGTAGGTAGATCAGTATTATCCCCATTGTACAGAGAAGGAAATTGAGTCCCAGAGAGGGTAATTTTCCTAGAGTTGCACAGCAAACAAATGACAGAGGTGGCCCCTGTACTTCAGAAGTCTGGCTTCAAAGTTGGTATTTCCTACCACTGTACTATACGAATCTAGCAGCCAGCACACATCTTCCAGATGGCCCGTCCCAGGTGAGCTGCAGGATACAGACCATCTGAGTCTCAGGTAAGATGTGATACTGGTTCCAAGCCCCTGAGACGTCCAGAGAAGACCTGCCCGTTGTCTTGACCATGGCCAGAAATGATAAAAAGTATGTAGACTGAGAATCTAGTTATGTCTCTTTTGAAGAATTTCAGAAACATTGCTCTTCAAACTTCTAAGAAGAAGGTGAGAATTCAGAACATTTTTTTACTCAAAACACATTTACGAGGGGCCTATTGCATGCTGGGCACTTTGCTGGGTTGTAGAGGTATAATGACTCCGACTCGGTGGGCCCTGCACTCGGGACACTTCTAGTCCCATGACACGGGGAAAGGGGAGGAGAGGAAGCATGCTTCTCCAGGCATGGGAAGGCCTGAGCTGTGGTCCTATCCTGCCATTAACCCGCTCATGGCCTCACTTGATTCCTCTGGACCTCAGCTTCTGGTAGCTGTAATGTGAGGAGTGGGAGGAAGAGTCCAGGACCTGCACTTCTGGCTCTAAAATTTGATTCCAGTGGTGGTTGCTGTTAATGCTTTTAACTAACATTTACAAACATCTTCTTTGTGCCAGGCATTGAGACAGGCTCTGTCCCATACATCTCTAAGTTTTCAAACAGGTGTCAAAGACAAAATATACCAGACAATTAAGAAGATGATTTTATTCAGGCTGTTGTAATAGGGAGAATGTTCATTAATGAAGAATGTATTGAAAGAGTTAAAAATATACCACTCTCCCCTTTCACAGTATGGTGCCCAAGGCTAAGAAGGAAGCCAAAGCCACAGCAAAGGTTTTGAAGGCCAAGAAGGTAGTGCTGAAAAGGGATCCACAGCCACCAAAAAGATCTGCGCTCACATTCAGGCAACCCAAGACACCACACCACGCCTCCAGAGACAGCCCAAATGTCCTCAGAAGAGCACCCCCAGGAGAAACAAGCTTGACCACTATGCCATCCTCATCTGACCACTGAGTCTGCCATGAAGAAGACAGAAGACAACCACAGCCTTGTGTTCATTGTGGATGTCAAGGTCAACAAGCACCAGATCAAACAGGCTGTGAAGATGCTCTATGACAACAAGGTAAACACCCTGATCAGGCCCGACAGAGAGAAGACACAGGGGACTGGCTCCTGACTACGATACTTTGGATGTTGACAAGAAAACTGGAATCATCTAAACTGAGTCCAGCAGGCTAATTCTAAGTATGTATCTTTTCACCATAAATAAATAAATACCTGCAGATGCAAGATCACTCTGACCTTCCTTCTGTTTCTTAAAAGCAAAAGATACTATATCTTTCCATTTAATCAAGCACTCTTTTTCGTTCTTTAATAGAATTGTCTGTTTCTGAGTCTATTTTTTGCAATTGCTAACTGTATCTATATTTTCTATTATATTTCTTATTTATTGTGGAGGTAGGAAGACAAGGATATTTGTATGTTGCTTCCACCCACAGCAAACTCTTCCCTGAACAAGAGGGCTACCTGAGGGATGGGAGGACAGCACACAGTGCTCTATTCTTTGAAGCCTGAGTTTTGCACATGCCATTTGAAATGTCACAAAATAAAAAAAAAATAAAAAAAATCCTTAGCGAACAAAGCTCCCTGTT
>NW_012135303.1:3029496-3140675 GCF_000956105.1 Propithecus coquereli | reverse complement strand
CTAATTCTAAGTATGTATCTTTTCACCATAAATAAATAAATACCTGCAGATGCAAGATCACTCTGACCTTCCTTCTGTTTCTTAAAAGCAAAAGACAAAATTCTCACGTTGAAAGATGCCCTCCCTATACTAGGAGAGCAACATTCTTATTATCAAGGTCAAACAGTGAAGACCTTATTAAAATAACTCTCATCTTTATGCTTCCCCATATAATGTAGTTGCTTTTTCACAACTTAATTCTTTGTCCAATTCAGTATATAAGTAATTGGCTCTGACTGCTCCTTTGAGTCTTCATTTTCTTAGGAAGTCTCCCATGCCACGCAAAACTTGTATTAACTAACTTTGTATGCTGTTCTTCTGTTGATCTGTCTTATGTCAGTTTAATTTTGTGTCCCCTTATAGTATCACAGAAAAGGAAGGGGACCTGGGGTTTTATAGAGGCAGGTAGGCGAGGGAGTCATGTGAAAGGATTATCTTAGAATATTTAACAGCAGGGTCCTTTGCAGTTACTCATTTCCAGAGCACGAAAGGGTTGGGAATGATGATTTCTTAATTCTTGCTGTTTTCCAAGAACACAGGGCTTAGGTGAAGTTCAATGTTGTCACTGGGGACAGACACATACTTCCGTGGTCACATATGTATAACCAGGAGTATCTAAAACCACAAAATAAACATGGAAAGTCTTCCCAAAATATTCTAGTACTCAAGTATTTTTACTTGAAATTGTGGGGGCAGAATCATTATTTTATATAAAACAAACACTTAAAGAATGAAAATATTTATGATTTTAAAGATAAAATCTTCAAAGGAATTTCTAGTTCCTAGGGCTAAATTTCTAACTCTGCCTCTCTTAACCATTTGGGGTACCTATGTACCCCCAAAAGTTTTAGAAGCACTGGTCACTTATTCTCCTGTTGAATTTTCATAACGACTCTTTGATATACATATGCTTTTTATCAAAGCTTCATGGGGACAATGTCATCTTTTATGTTATGTTTTGTTTCTTCCTGTGCCTCCTTAACTGTCTTTTTTCTAACATCAAAATTGGTTGTTGTTTTTTTTCCTTTTGTTGCAGAATTGTTTTAATGACAAACATTTTATCTTGGAATATTTCAGGAGTATTGGGAAGCTAGTTCGAAGAGTTCCTGTATACCCTCACCTGCACTCCCAGTTCCCACTAAAGTTAACATCTTACATAACCACAGCATATTTGTCAAAATTAATAACATTAACATTGGCCATCACTATTAAACTACAGACTTAAATTCCACCAGTGTCTCCACTGATGTCCTTTTACAGTTCCAGAATCCAATCTGGGATTCCACTTTGCACTTAACATAAATGTCTTTTGATTGACTGAAAGAACTTTTCATGAGGCCTACCAAGTGCCAGGCATTGCCCCATGTCCTGGGGGAGCCAAGAAACCAAGAGTCCTGGTTTTAAACGTACGAAGAAATGCCAAGGGGCAAGTGGCTTGTTGTCTGCTCTGTGCCATACCGGTGTGAGGAGAGGCCTCCGCGCTGGTGGCAGCCCCGGCTCCCCAACTCCAGGCAGGGTTCTGAGCCCAGGACGCGACCCTCACCAGTCTCCCGAGCTGGGCTGCCCCTCTGGAGCCAGGGCTGGAAGGTTAGCACCTTTGAAATCAGATAAAGGGCGTCAAGCCACAGCTGTGTTTGTTTTATAAATTAAAGGGCAAATCATTAAAATGATTGTTTTCCTGAAAATAAAGAGATTAAATAGGTCTCCCTTCTCCCCTGCTGCCTCCCTGCTTCTTTTTCTAATTTGTCCCAAAGGACTCCAGCTTCGCGTTAAATAGCTCCATTTCAATCTTGGGGCCTGGGCTGGCTCCATAACAATTATAATCTCTTATCTCAACTGGCCGAATTCTTTCCAGTATTAACCGCCATTCAGATTCAGATGGCGAGGAGGAGAATAATTGAGCCTGTTCCTTGACCTTGGAGGGGCCCCCAAGGTGATTCTCAAACTTTCCTTAGGTACTTTTCCCTCGCCCTTTTCTGTGGAAGGGTTTGAAGGGTCAGTGTATGTTGGAAACTGAAGATTTTAATACAGGGAGGGGGCGGGAAGGGGAAGGACAAAATAAGCATGGGAAAAGTGCGCAGAAAAGCACCTGGCTCTCTGGTAAGTACTCAGTAAACGTTAGTTACCATTATTAAATGTAAGAGGCCTGTGAGAGGCATTTGTACTTAATTTGGAAGACAATGGGGAACCGTTAAGTGTTTTTAGAAGGATGAAGTGGTCGGATGGAGCGGTGATCCTGAGGAGCTTATAAACTGTAGGGGCTTAAGTCCCGCACGCATCACAAGACATAACAGAAGTGAATAAAGCAAGTGCCTAATAACAGTGTACAGTCGCATTACCTGTATGATGCCATTTCATCCGCACATCAAGCCTATCTGGTAGCCATTATTTTATCCCCATTTTATGGATGGAGAAACTGATTAAGGAAGATGTCCAAGGCTGCACAGCTAGAAGCAGCCCCACAGGGTGGTTTTGACCTTTCCCTGCCCCCCGCAGAGACATGGAGGGTCCTCCCTTCCCACCCACTCCACACACAGCTCCAGCACAGCAGCGCCTGAGCCCGCGTGGTGCGGGGGTTGGTGTCGCTCTCTCTGAGACACTGGGACCAAATTTAAGGGCAAAGTCCACATCCTCACCTCTGTGCACCTCAAGTGGCTAGCACAGAGCCTGACTGTGTAGATACTCAATAAAAAGTGTGTTAAATACCGAAGGGACACGAAGCCCAGGCATCCCTGACTACAAACGCCTCTATCTAGTGACTGATCTCTTGCTTCTGTTTCCTATTCTGGGACAAAAGGGCGAACCTGTGGTCTATTTAACCAAAACATACTGGACAATTAGCAATGGGAACTCTAAAACGCTCAGAGAATGCAAAAACACAACCAATATAATTGTATCAGTTCCCTGAGCTCTGTAATGAAAGAAGATCCTTAATTTTTTTAATGGAGAAATAAAGAGCTTCCCCCTTCAAACCAACATGGAGGACAGGTTATATTCCATGAGAAAATACTGAAGTAGCCCAGGATACAGGCTGAGGATAAATTTTAGGCTTGGAGGTTTCTAGGGACAGTCTAGAAAGACAGTGGGCTATGAGGGCATTCCCGTGCCCATATGAGACTTTCAGAAAGGAGGTAAACCTTACCTGCTGCCTCTCTCCCAAAAAAGAAACAAGTGACGCAATGTTAAAACAACAAACCTTGTAGCATAGCAGCATAGCATAGAGAAAATGAACTCCCTCAATCAAGACTAAAAAAATGGACTCTTCCAGTCAGCATGTGGAGCCAACATTGAGCCCTGGCAGGCCTCTGGACTGTCCACCAAAAAAACTCTAGGCAGAAATTATAATAATAAACTACACTTTTGATTCAAAATCAGACATTTCATATTTAATGACCTAACAGACAATGAGGAAAATGACTAACTAAGGCCACTTTGTATGGTTAAATGGCATCAAAGCCCTGTGTTTGAAAAGTACTAAATGGGTTCAAAGTGAAAAACCAAGCAGCCCCCAGAAAAGCCCAAAGAAAGAGACCGAGGAGGGCCAGCCTTCCCTGGGGACAGGTGGCCCTGCTGGCAGCTGGGTGGGAGCTGGCTGGGGTGGGAGGGAGCCAGTCCTTCTTCCTTTCCGCCTGACATGTGATCCCCTCCCTGGAGCCTATATTATTTAATGAAGCAGAACTTCCCTTTCCCCTAAAATTGAGATCAAGCTGGGCCATTTCTGGTTCCCACAGGTGTGTGCAGGTTTGAGCCACTCTGGCTGCTGGGAAGGCTTCGGGTGGGGGTTCTGAGGGAACACAGGGTTTAAGAGGCTGGGGGGGGCAGCTGAGGCTGAGGGGTGTGCTGCTCTGCTGCGGCCCAGGTAACGGCCCCTCTAGTTCACCCTAACACCATTGCCTACTGTCCAGCAGGAGGGTGGTTTTAGCTGAGCACTTAACATCTGTTTGCTTCTCAGCTTATTTCATGCTTTTTAAAAATGAAAAATAGCAAACATACAAAAAAGCAGAGAGGATAATACAATGAACCCCCATATACACCTCACCTGGATTCAACAATTATCAGGGTTTTGCCACATTTGCTCAATCTGTCCCCTTTTCCTTTTTTATCTTTGCTGAAATGTTTTATTTAAAGGAAATTCAAGATATGCTATTTCTACTCTATACTTTTTTGTTTGTTTATATGTTTTATTTTGTTTTTTTAGAGACAAGGTCTTACTCTGTCGCCCAAGCTGGAGCACAATGGCACAATCATAGCTCACTACAACCTCAAACTCCTGGGCTCAAGCGATCCTCCTGCCTCAGCCTTCCAAGTAGCTGGGACTACAGGCATGCACCACCACACCCAGCTAATTTTTTTATTTTTATTTTTTATAGAGACGGGGTCTCACTTTGTCCACCCAGGCTGATTCTGGCCTCTGGTGATCCTCCTGCCTTGGCCTCCCAAAGTGCTGGGATTCCAGGTGTGAGCCATCATACCCAGCCTACCCCAAATACTTCAATACGCATCTCCAAAAAATTTACAGACATTTTCTTACACGACCATGATCCTATTACCATGCCCAACAGAATAAATAATCCCTTGGTGTTCTCTGATGCTCAGCATCTCCCTTTGACTATAGGAAATGATACCTCCTGGTTAGAATCAGGGGTAAAGAAAAGCCTCCCCTGATGCTGTTTAAGAATGGAATATGCTGGCTTCATTGATACTAACCCAGGTTCATTCTCCAAGTTTCAATTCAATTCTTTGCCCAGGTTTTGCAGGGTGGATATTTCCTATAAACATCTACCTTTTGTGTCACACACAGACATGGTATTCTTCCATTTCCCAACCCCAAGCCAGTCTCCAAAACAAGAACTTGGGCTTTTCAGTTACAGGAGCATCCTCAAACTGTAGAGTGTATTAGAATCACCTGGAAGGCTTGTTAAAATGCAGATTTCTGGGCCCCACGCCCAGAGTTTCCAATGCAGTAAGTCTGGGGCAGGCTTGAGAATTTGCATTTCTGACAAATTCCAGATGATGAGGATTCTGCTAGGCCAGGGACCATACTTGGAGAGCCACTGAGCTATTAGGTCATTAAATATGAAATGTCCAATTTCGAATCAAAAACACTTTTGATGTTGTAGTTTATTATAACTCAAACAAGAAGCAGTACAAGTAATGAAAGTCTGCACCTAAACTATTGACACAGTTTTGCCATCTTAGCGGTAGCTTGTTTATGCCAGCAACGAAGAAGCCTGGAGAGGGAGTGACAATGAAATCACAAAAGGTGTTTTCCACAGCTTGTTGAGAATCGAATAGTTGTCCTTACAAGAAGTGGTCCAAAGCCTGGAAGAAGTGGTAGTCAGTTGGTGCAAGGTCTGGCAAATATGGTGGATAACAGAGAGTTTCCAAGTCCAGCTGCTGTAGTTTGAGCAGCATTGTTTGTGCAACACGTGGTCAAGCATTGAAGAGGATTGGCCTATCTCTATTGACCAATCTTGGCTGCTTAATCATAAGCATCCTCATCATTTCGTCCAATTGGTTGCAGTAGACACCTGCTGTAATCCATTGACCAGGTTTCACAAAGCTGGATAATACCAGTGCTGGACCACCAAACAGACAAATTAGAGTTTTTTTGATGAATGTTCGGTTTTGGATTGTGTTTCAGCATTTCATCCTTATCCAACCATTGTGCCGAATGCTTGTGATTGTCAAAAAGGATCCATTTTTCATCGCACATAACAATACAGTGTAGAAATGGACCCCCTTGATGTCGTGACAGCAAAGAAAGGTAAGCTTCAAGATGATTTCTCTTTTGATTCTCCTTTAATTCGCAC
Source organism: Propithecus coquereli (assembly GCF_000956105.1). Classification (NCBI taxonomy): domain Eukaryota; kingdom Metazoa; phylum Chordata; class Mammalia; order Primates; family Indriidae; genus Propithecus; species Propithecus coquereli. Next base: position 3,134,823 of record NW_012135303.1, on the reverse strand, counting down.
GGAACCCATCTATCCAGCTTTTTACCTTGTCAATTTGTTTCAAATGGTCTAATATTGTTGGAATAGTAACGCCAAACTTTGCTGCTAATTCACATGTAGGTTGAGATGGATTCATTTCCACTACAGCTTTCAGCTCATCATTATCCACCTTGGTCTCAGGTCACCCACGTGGTTCATTTTCTAGATTAAAATCACCAGAATGGAACTTCTCAAACCATTGACATACTGTGTGTTCATTAGCCACATCCTTCCCAAACACTTTGTTGATATTTCGAGCTGTCTGTGCTGCATTAGTTCTACAACAGAACTCATATTTAAAAATAACACAAATTTTTGACTTATCAATGGTTTCACACCTCTGACAATTTTCTGAACCTGCAGTGCATGTGCTTCTGGGCAGGTCCCTTCCCAGCCTGGCCCCCAGGGGGGCTGCCCACCCCTGGTCCTGTCAAGGCCCAGGCCTGAGCCAGGGCGCTTCCTAAAAACCCACAGCTGCATCCACTGCCTGGCTGTGCCTTAGAGTGAGACTGGTAGAGGCAGGAAGGAGTTGAATCAAGTTGTCTCCATCTTATCTGTCCCTAAAATGTAAGTACATTCAAGATCCGGATCCCAGAGGTTATTAAAATTAAAGCCAACACATGAAGGTTCATGAACCAAATGGCACCCCTCCAGGCAGGTCTGATGGCTGTCCCTAGATTGGGAAACGTGCCCCAGGACACAGCCTCACCCCAGCAGCACTGGGTTTGTTGTCCAGAGCTGCCACAGCCCTGAAGTAATGCTGGATTGGTTTTCCTGATTTCTCAGAGGGATTGCTCTTGGACCTCTTTCCACACCAAAGTTGGCCGGCCAGCTAGTCAGCCAAAGTTACTACCCCTATTAACCCCGAGAAGGGGCCCTGTGGACAAAGACTAAAAAAGCAGGTGTGAGGGCCCCAGCTGGGGAGAGGGATGGGTGGGCACATTCATCCACCTGTTCAACAAACACTCACTGGGGCCTAGGAGGGCCGAGAACTGTTCTGGATACTGGGAACACCACAGTGGACCAAATGACAAAATCCTCGTCCTTGTGGAGGGTACATGCCAATGGAAGAGACAGACATAGCAAATAAATTAGTGGAAATAAGTAGTAAAATAAGACTCTAACATAATACTATAGTAGGGTCCAAAAACCTCAGCAGTGCAAAATGTGGGTTATTGTGAGGTTAACGAAATGTGGGGTTGAACACGCTTCAATCGCCAGATTTTCTCTCTGCTCAAGTTATTGTGGGGTGCGCTATTACAGGGCCCCACTGTATATTAAATAATTTAAGAAGAAAATGCTAAGAAAAGAAACCAAGGCAGGAGGATATAAAATGTTGGGGGTGGAGGTGAATCAAATATTAAATAGCTTGATTTATATAATAAGCAGAATGTCTCACTAACAAAGCAACCTGGGGTGGAGGTTATGTCCCCCTACTGAGAAAACCGGAAACACAGAGGCATTGGAAGGTGCAAAATATAAAGGTGGGGAGAGGGAATCTCTAGAGAGGCTGCAGCAAAGGGAGTGGAGTGACGAGACCAGAAACAGATCCTCTAGCAACTGATGAGGTACTTTCTGGCCTCCCTGCAGAGAGAAAGAAGGCAGAGGACATTTCAGAGAGGTGGAAGAAGACAGGAGATGACTCGGAGGTGAGAGAAAGCAAAGCATTTTCCAAGGATAAATTTTCTTGGTCAGATCATTGAAGAGCAAGAGTTATATTGAGCCAGAGAAAAAGGACTAGGGCATGAAAAGCACAAAAATCCAAGATCAAGAAGAACAGTTTTACGTTGGGCAAGAGGCCCTCGGATGCCATCGCAGACTTGGAGATGCGGGTGGCAATCTGCTCTGGAGCCCTCGTGTGCTGCGCAGAAGCCCTAGTCCAGAGCTGGCAAGGCTGCCAGGGGCAGCGGGCAGGAATTGCGGGCTGCTCTGGCCCCTTTTTCTCTCCAAAGATGTGTGAAAGGCACGGAGGGCCAGAGGTTTGCTCAACTCCTGAGCGGCTCCCGTTCCTGTTTATTCTTCCTTCTTTAATGATGCGATGAGCACATGGGCCCAGAGGAGCCAGGTGTGAATTAGCCATTCAGCTCACTTCAGCATTAGCAGAAGCCATGGAGGGTCCCGAGCAGGTTGGTGTGGGGTGCGTGTCTGGCGAGGGCCAGACGACAGCGCCACATGCACGTGTGCCCTGCCCTCCTGGAGCCAGCGAGCGCCCTGCGATCACTGATGGCCAACATGGGAGAGGGCGGTTATGGCTGCTGGGCAGTGGAGGCCGGGTTCACTGCTCAGACTGCCAGGGAGCAAAATGCTCCACTCTTCTTTGGAGGAAAATAATGAAGTGGATTCATTTCCTCTTTCATTTTTACTATGCTTGCTTGCTATGGCGGAGCCACAGGCTCCAAGGAGAGACTGCTTTAAACCACTGCTTCCTTGTCTGGGTCTCCGCACCCCCCCCATACTGCATGTGTGTGAGCCCCGCCCCATCCCCCACAAACCCTCACTCTAACCAGCTAGGCCTAAAATCCTGCTCTCTCTCTTTCCTACGGGGTCTCCTGTTGTGTCACCTTTCCATGTACACTGTAGAAAGCCCACCATTGTCCTTCCAGTCTTTCGTTTCCTCTCAGCTTAACCCAAAGCTGCACAGGCCAGTCGACATCCTGCCTCCTGCTCCCCTTCCTACTGAATCCTCCCCTCCTCCCAGAGTCCTCAACACAGAGGGGGCAGAAAGAGCAGACAAGTCTGTGCCATGTGGTCTTGCCGGTCAAGTCCTTACCATCTGGTCACACCACTTTCTCCAGGTCCCTGCCAGTTTCTGGTTCACATTTTCCCCCTTTCCGCTGTCATCATCCTTGGTGACCTCAACTTTCATGTCAATGACCTGTCCAACACCCTGACTGCCCTCTTCTGTGCCCTCCCCATCGCGGATGACCTCTGTCCCACAATATAGTGACCGCAGCTGGGTCACATTACACGGTTCTGCCTCCCCTCCAAGACCCGAGAGTGGGTGCAGACTCTTCAACCTCCTGAGCCAGTTCTTCGTCCTCATTCCTTGACCCTTTATAACTCAGTCTAGTGTCCCTCTTTGGTCTACGTTTTCAACACGCAGACACACAGACACACCATGCCTTCCCTCCTAGGGCTCCTCCTTCCCTACCAATTAGCACTGCTGAGCCAAAGGACGGGAATATTTGCAAAATGACCTTCCCTTCCATGGCAATAACTACATGTATTGTGCATTTACTTAGTCTAGGTAGTTCTAAGTATTTTGTGTGGATTATCTCCTTTAATCCTCACAATAACCCATGAGGTAGGTACAGTTATTACCCCCGTCTTACACGTAAGAAAACACAAAGCACAGAAATGGAAAGTACCTTGCCCAGGGTCATGCAGTTGGGGCAGGATTCAAACCCAGAATCTGCTGTGCGTTACTGCATCAACCTGCTCTCAGCCACCCCCCAAGTCACACAGAACAGGCATTGGTCTACTAAGATTTTAAAGGCGGTAGTTCCTGTGCCTAAAAAGTTCTTATGATTCATTCTGACCTGTTTGGTGGCTCATATGGTGGAGAAACTCAATGAAGATATGTTGAAAGTATTTAAACTATAAAATCTGATTTGTGCATAAAATTTAAGACACTGAAGTTCATGAAGTGAGCTCCAAATGTAAAACAGCTGAAAAGAGGGAAGTGTGGATTAAGACGTAAATATGCATACTTTAAAAAAATTTTTTTGTTCTTCTTTAAACTTTGAACTAGTTTCGTTCTACTTTAGACTATAACACTGTAATCTACGCTCATTCAGATGCAAATTTCCAATTGTTGTCGTATTTACATTCATATTTTTGAAAAATCAACACTTGGAATAAACAGCCATGCAAGTATTATCAGAAATTTCTTAAAGACTTAATCCAGATTCTTTTTTTAAATTTGTGCTTTTTATGAGAAATTTTTAAAATTTACTATTTTTTTTTTTTTTTTTTTTTTGAGACAGAGTCTCAAAACACCCAAGCCTGGGTGTTGCCCAGGCTAGAGTGCCGTGACGTCATCCTAGCTCACAGCAACCTCAAACTCCTGGGCTCAAGCGATCCTTCTGCCTCAGCCTCCCGAGTAGCTGGGACTACAGGCATGAGCCACCATGCATGGCTAATTTTTTTTCTATATATTTTTAGTTGTCCGATTAATTTCTTTCTATTTTTAGTAGAGACGGGGTCTCACTCTTGCTCAGGCTGGTCTCGAACTTCTGAGCTCAAACAATCTGCCTGCTTTGGCCTCCCAGAGTGCTAGGATTACAGGTGTGAGCCACTGCGCCCGGCCTTAAATTTACTTTTAACTGACAAATAATAATTGTGTATGTTTATGGGGTTCAATATGATGTTTTAATCTATGCATACATTATAGAAAGATTCAATCAAACTAACATATCCATCACCTTATCAATTTATCATTTTTTGTGATGAGAATGGAATGTTAAAAAATCTATTCTTTTAGCAATTTTGAAATATACATTATTATTAACTGTGGTCGCCATGCAATGCAATAGATTACTAAAACCAACTCAGATTCTTAATGTGATAACAGAGGATGTGATGTGTTCTGTGTATCTAAGAGCTGATCCCTGGAACAAGATAGCCATTGATAAAGAAACCCACTGTTACCATAAACATATAAATGCGGGTTTTCACGCTGAGGCAAAGGATATCTGAGAATTGTGTTGGCTGTGGTTTACCAGGCAGTTGTCATTCCCACTTGCCTTATGGAACAATGGCATAACGACATGTAGAAACTGTATCATCACACTGAAAAAGCCCCTCAGCCACTGTCTGCAAAATAGTCTTTGAATTGGCAAAGTAGATACATGTCTAAACCTCAGCTTTCTCTGCAAGCTAATTCCTCCAACATCAAGGCAAAAACTATTAAACAGCAGCTGCTCCAGGTGACAGGAGACCAGTGTGGCTGATTCCTAGCATATGTCTCTGAATTGGTCAAAGACAAGAACCAAAAACAAACAAAACAAAACCAAAAAACCCACAAAAACCTTCCAAGATATTCTAAGGTTAAATTCAAGAAATAGGAGGAATGTGATAAGAGGTGGCTTAGCACCCGTTCGAGCTCCATAGAGTAAGGACAGGGCACTGTTACAGTGTGTGCATCAACAAAAGGAAGTGAAAGGGCCACCCAAGCAGCAGATCATGAATCAAAACTCAAGTTCCAGAGATTGCAGCAGCTGCATCTTTAGCAAAACCTGTCAATCCCAGATTGGCTTCAATTGTCATTGAAGAACAGATGTCTTTTAGGAGTCAAGTATCTGAAGGCAATTAACTAATACTAACTCATTGGGCCACTAAAAGCATGTCTGCCTGGCAAACAGTAAGTGCTTCCCAAAAGGGTGGTGGCAGAGTACAATGGAAAATGAGCTGGACGCCAGAGAGGATGTGGGGAGACTGGTTTTCCCACCCATTGCCAGGGAGCGTGGATGCCACAACATTTTTGGCAAGAATCAGGCAGTGCATATTAAAACTTAAAATTCATATGCCCTTGGTACCAGCAGTTCCACTCTGGGTACTGTATCCTACAGGAATAAAAACACCCAAGGGCAATGGTATGTGTGCAAGGCTATTTATTGCAGTTTTGCATGCAGGAGCAAAAAACCATAAACAACCTGAAGGTCTCTCAGTACAGGAATGACAGTATAGAATGTGAGATGGCCGTCTGCTGACTGTCCACTCAGTATCATCTGTCCCCTCCTTCCATACAAACAGAAGCTCGATTTTGCTTAGGCATCCATTCGTCTCGAAAGGAGACCTGCAGGCCCAGCTCCAGGAGAAAACCTGTATTAATCTAAAGTGAAGTAGACTTGAACTCTACTGGTTCCACCCTGGTCCCACCCCATCCAAGCTATGTGACCTGGCTGTCACTCCATCTGCCTGGGCCCCAGTTTTCTCATCTGCAAAGTGCTCATCCCCACACTTGCCCTGCCTACATGGTAAGGTTTTTATGATGTAAAAACATTTTGAAAATGCTTTCTAAGCATTCTACCAATTTAAACAAGGACGGGTTTTGGAAGTCGGCATCTGTGTGTGGACGTCGTGTCTGCGTTCACTTCCAGGCCGCCGTTCACATCCCCCTCCTCGGCGGTCCCGCGCACCCCGCGTGTCAGCCAGCTCACCACCGCTCCGTTTCCAGCCAACGTGTCAATTAACGTCTAACTGGAAAATGATGCCGGGTGGGGACCCAGCTGCTCTAGCCTTAGATGGGATTTCTCTCCAGTTTCCTTGCTCGTGACGCATCACTAAGATGTTCCATCCATATCCGTTATCTTTCCAAGGAGAACGCGGAAGATCTGTTTTCCGGACCAGTCCACTCTCACAATCACATGTGCTGATTTAATCGGAGGAGACAGAAACATCTGCTGGACTTTCTCCATTCATTCTCATCCTTCCGCGACTATCCATCCCCACCCTCCACCCTGCACACACCTCTGTGATGTTCCCCTTTTCTTCATGCCAACGCTCTCACCCACACTGCCCTGCGTTCCCTTCATTTTCTCAGAACACTCAGTTTTCCTAAAATGCAGTTTCCCATTTTCTGGGCATAGGAAACTTCCTGCTTCTTCTCCAGTGGGGCAGGAATTGGCAAAATTTGCTTCCAAAGCTGCTATTTCATTTTCTTTTTTCCAAATAGACAAATGACACTGGGGGTGGGGGTGGGGGGTTGGTGCATGTGTGTTTTTAAAGACCCAGGGCTGAGTCACTTGGGGGATGAGCTGGAATAAGCTTGTTGAACCAAACCTAACCCATTTGGTTACAATGAAAAGTTATTTTCTCCTGAGAGGGATTTTGAGGCTTGGACAGAGGAACAACATATGAGGGAACAAATAGGGGTGAGAGGAATCCCAAGGGGACCTGGAAGACATGCTGGGGTGGCCCAGAGTTAAAGGGGAGCTGGGCCAGGTAGCAGGTGCTCCTGGGCTGCCATTTGGCATTGGTATCCAGGAGCGCTAGGACTCTTTTCCTCAGGTCCCCCTCAGCCCCTGCCTGACTTCATCATCCCTCCAGAGTCCAAGGCAGAGGACCACAGAGAAATGTCACGGAGAAGGCCAGGCACGGTGACTCACGCCTGTAATCCTAGCATGCTGGGAGGCTGAGGTGGGAGGATCACTCGAGGTCAGGAGTTAGAGACCAGCCTGAACAAGAGTGAGATCCCATCTCTGCTAAAAATAAAAAGAAATTAGCTGGACAACTAAAAATATATATAGAAAAATTAGCCGGGCACAGTGGCACATGGCTGTAGTCCCAGCTACCCGGGAGACTGAGGCAGGAGGATCACTTGAGCCCAGGAGTTTGAGGTTGCTGTGAGCTAGGCTAACACCATGGCACTCTAGCCTGGGCAACAGAGCCAGACTCTGTCTCAAAAAAGAAAAAAAAAGAAATGCTGTAGAGTCAGCAGATGTGGGTTTGAATGTTGACACTGTCCCTTCCTAGTGCTATGACCTTGGGTAAGTCACCTCTTGGCCCAATGGCCTCCTCTGTGAAGAGGGAATGAGGACTGAGGAGAACGAATGCATACACAGGCCCCTGCTCCAGGTGTGGGCCTCTGTTGCATGGGGCCTAAGAAGAAAGTGTTTACACTAGAAGAAGAGAAGCTCATCCTGAACCCAGAAAGAAGATTAGTCCCATTGGGGGAAAAAGAGAAAGCCCTGCATAATAGGTGTTAGCTGCAGCCCCACAGAGATAAGAAGGGATAGCTGAGTGACATAAATCTGCCTTCAGATAAGTTTGCTCTAATTTTGGCAAGTTCTAATCTAACCCTCTGAGGCTATGTCTGTTTCTCCCTAGATGGGGAGCTATTTCTTTAAAAGAAGAAAAGGGTAAGTCATTTGTTACTTGGTATACATATAAGCAAGAGTGAACCATTGTCTCTGTCCACTTTATAAACAGGGCCCACCTCGATGCCGGTGTCCTCAACAACTGCCTCTGTGTTACCTGAGAAATTATATGGTGCCCTAGAAGGGAGATCTTGGCCCTAATCCAGATTCTGACACTGCCTGTGTGATCCCAGATGGTCGCGTATCCTCCTTTCGGAGACTCGTTTAGTTACATGGAACGAGATGTTGGAATCAGGAGCTGTCTATGGTTTCTTCCATCTCAGATATGCAGCGACCTGGCCCTCAGGGGTAGGCCTGCACCTTAGCTCCCGATGCTGAACTCCTCTCCCATGCCTGGGTCTCCCCAGGGAGTCTCAGAGTTCACTATGATAAATTCTGAAGAACAAGAGTCCCAAGGCTACGGCCACCACAAGGGGAAGACTCTATGGGTTGGTCTAACTTTCCTGGAGCTCTGCAGATGGATAGCAAGGCCAGTCTTGGTGGTGGTGGGAGGTGAGGACCGTGCCCTCTCCACCCAAATCTTGCCCAGTGGGCTCCTCCATACGCCACAGGAAGCCTAAGTCTTGGTGGCTCCAGGTGGAAGAAGCTCCTCCCCGCACACCACAATTCCTCATTGTCCACAGACACATCTCCCCATAATGACTTTTGTGAATGTGCCCCGAGGGCAAGGTGATCATGTATTCTAGAGAGAAAGAAATACCCTCACCACGCCTCCCGGGGGTTGGGGAAGGCCAGGACCATTGTGCTCCTGCTGGCTCCATTATAAACAGAGACAATGAGGTCAAGGTACACAGGAGTCCATATGTTCCCCTGAAATTAGCCACAGGCCTGGCTGCAGCCCGGTCTCATCCTGTGGGTAACATGGGCAGACCTCGGCATCCCCTTTCTCTTTTAAAGCCACAAAACCGCTAGCAGGGCAGATACCGGTTGTGGCAAGAAAATGAGATGAGCACAGTGTTTTCATGGATCACAGGTGAGGGGGGAGAAGGCCCCGTTGCGTGCTGACAGCTAAACTAGCCTACCCTACCACCCCTCAGCTGGTCCCACGACCCGGGCCTCTGTCCACGGCCCCTTCCCTTCAATAGTCTGCATTGTGCAGGGAATCTCTTCCTTTTGTTTTTCCGCCCATTTATACTGCGGCTCATTTGTTTTCCATTCTTGGGAGCAATTCATCTGCTCTTGGGCCCCACCATGTCTTTCTCCCCTTGATTCTTGACAAGATGCTTGGACAGGTCCATTGTCTTAACAGTGGCCAACTTGCGGTATTTAGTAAAAGTTGTGTTTTAGAAAGAAAAACCAATGGGGATTCCAGTTTTTATCCATGGTAACTTCTTAGAAGTTTGGTAGTGGTGCTGCTGCTGCATGGCTTGGCCTTTGTCCTCTTGTCTTCGTTTGGATTTCAGGGGACTCCAAATTCCACAGGGAAACCTGGGGAAAACTCCCGTGATGCCAAGACAACGGGCAGAGTTCTTCCCTGTTCCTCTCTGCCATCCTGGGACGTTGTGAAATTATACTGTTGATAGAAGGAAGGAGAAATGTTATCTTTTCACTGCCCTGTGGACAGACAGCCCCTCGTGGCTGTTTAAGAGAAATGGATCAGGGGGAAGAGAGAAAAAGCCAGTGAGGTTCAGAGCAGTTTGGGCCCAGGCAGGCCCATATCTGGAAGGGGTTAGAGGCTCACAAGAAGAGGTGTTGCAAAGACCTGGCCTGGAAGTCCCAAAAAGGGCCCTAATTGCACATCATTTTGTCCATAAATTCACAGACTTTGTCTGGGTGTGCCAGAGAAATTACTGTTGCTGGGATCATTATGGGTGCAATTATCCCGGTTATTAATACACCAGCAAACGTGGGAGGGGAGGGCGTGTCCAGCCCCCTCCACAGGATCCTGAGCTGCAGCACAGGAGGCCTCTTCGTGACGCACAGAGTTGCAAAGATAACTAATAGCATCTTTGGGCTCCAAAGAAGACTTGCACAGAATTACAGACAGCAGTAATGCCGCTGAAGAAGTGGTTGTAAGATTCTTAAGGCTTGGATCTCCTTTTGATCAGGAATAAAATGAAATCAACCCAGGAAGTAGAGGAAAGATACAGCTCAAAGGGGAATTATTCTTTTCCTAAAAAGTGTGTACAGGTAAGGTAAGTATTTCCACACAGAGCTTTAGGGTCCCATGAAAAGAGTCAGACTCTCTCCCTTCTGCACAAGCCTCAGGTCTCATGATGCGAATGTATATGTACATACACACGAACACGCGCGCACACACGGCCCTCTTGAACATGGATGGAGAATGAAACGCCTCTGCTCTAGCTCAAGCATCCACACAGCGGTCCAGGACCGCCACAGGCCCCGCTGACGTGCGGGGAGGCTCCTCGTCGAGCCAGACGGCACAAAATGCCTCTTCGACATGGCGGCCGCTCAGCACTCTTGGCAGAAATACTTGGCAATGGCAGGAAATCTCAGCAGGGCGGCTTGTTTCCGCTCATCAAACACCAGTAGCTTTCACTGAGAGCAGCAGAAAATGGAAGAAATGTGTCTGATCGCATCCGGGCTGTGTGTCAGCACTTTTCTGAGGCAGAGTTAGCTGGATTCTAGCTTTGAAGAAAAGGCTATTGCACTCTCCTTCTGCCCCGCGATATCGGCCAAGGAAACAGTTGGCAGGAACTTACCTGAAATCCAGCTGCCCTCCCAATTCTCCTGGAGTAACCTGAGAGGGTCAGTTACTGAGAAACAGACACTAATGACAGAGCTCACCCTCTCCCTGCTGAACACGGGGCTCCCAGCTCCTCGGGAGAAATTGAAGGCCCAGGAACAATCTCTTCGAGCCTCTCTTGTACCTTCTCTGTGGCCACCCCCACCCAATAGCTTCCTGTTCACTTCGCTCTTGTTGGTCTCACTAGGCAGGGAGGGGAGAAGAGTGTGGACCCCACACATCAACATGACTTGCATCTCTCAGCAGCTCCAAAAGGAGGACTGGTGAGGAGATGTCGTCTTCAAGTTACCACTGGCTCAGACATTTGAATACACCCATGTGTCCCCCAACAAGGAGTTGTTTTTGTAACCAAGTACCCCCAACTGGCCCCTCACAAGATAGATACAGGGAGTAGAACAGAGACATCCTCGACTGCGTTCTTCACACCACAATTTCCTACCCAGACTAGAGAAGGGACTGGCTATTTGCAAGATGAGATTTGTGTGTTCTGCACTTGGACTCACTCCCGTAGGCCACTCATGTGTCCAGAAACACAAAAGGACTTCTTTGAAGAGTGGGAAGCCCTACGACCTTCAGGGTGCTGCCTTGGAAGGTCAGAACTCTCAAGAAAAGTGAATTTAAACAGGTTGCCAATAAGGTTGAAAGACTCTCCTACAAATCCTGAAGTCAAGAAGAATAATCCCACGGAACCATCAAGACACATGATTTAAGATGGTGGTGGGAGGAAGTTCTTACCCTGTTTATGGCTTTGTTTATTTTGTACGTTTACTTTTTTATTTAGGTGGAATATATAAAGTACACAAAGCTTAAGCAGACAGCTTGATGAATTTTCATAGACACAAGCTCCCAAATACCCACCACTCAGATCAAGCCAGCAGCCCCGGAGGCCCCACATGCCCTTTCTGAGTTGGTGCCAAGCACGTAACCACTCTTCTGACTGCTGGCACCACAGACTGGCTTTGCCTATTCTAGGACTCCATACAATGGGGTCACACAGCACATACTCTTTTGTGTCTGGCTCTTTCACCCAGCATTTTGCCCGTGACACTGACTCGTGTTGTTGAATGGAGGGGTAGCTCAGTCTTGATCGTTGTTGAATTGTGGCATAAGTGACAGAGAGCAAAGCATGGGGAAGAGGACATGAAAGGAGAAGACTGACCGCAGAGTCCTCAGAGGCAAGGCAGGGGCCAGCATGGCTGTCTTGGGCCATCTGTCCTGGGTACTCCGGTTGAGCAGGGAAGGGAGACTTTAGCCTGCCTCCCTCCTAGCCCCCAGCAACAGCTGACTGCTCCCAAGCCATGGCCACCCCCAAAAGCTGGCTCCCCAAGGACAAAGGGAAACCCAGAGATCTTGAGGCTGCTCCACATCTAGTGTGAGGAGAGACCCTTTATTTTCCTGGGGCCCTCTGGCTGACTAGCCAAACCAGTCGAGCATGACAACAGTCTGCCCATTAACGCCGGGTGCCAGCCCCAAGCATCTGTTTCTGTTTCTCTCCTGTTTCCCGTGGGTGGCGGGTGGGAGCTCACTCCGGCTCCTTTCCACTTTTTCCCCTAATCACAATCGTTTGTTTTAACAGGGCTGCAAGCGACTGTGGCTAAAAAACCCAGGCAGCGCCCGCACAAAGCCAACAGGCACCAGCCTTTCCCACATCCCCTGGTTAGCCTAAAGTGAAATTAAAACAGCCCGCTCTGCCATTATCCTCTTTCCTGCTTGTTTTGCAGGGCCTCCGGCTACTTTTAGAATCGTCCCACTGCCTGATGTGGCCTCCAAATATCTGACCATCCCTCCTCTGGTTTCCAACGACAAATGCCAGGACCTAGTTTACACAAACCCAGTGCCTTAAAGGTCTGAAGACCAAAGAGCTGGCCTTTGCAAGGGGGCCTGGCACAGCTGCCTTGGCAAAGAGAAAGCGCTCACTCTGGGTGTGGGCTGAGCGAGCTCTGGTCTTAATGAAAACCGAAAGGAGCTTTGGAAAATGTGAAGGGGGCTGATCGCTGGGGGCAGAGGAGCCACCCGCAGCCACCCATGGGCACCCACTCTAGCTGCCCTTTCCCACCCCAAAGATAAGGGTCCTAGATGGCCACTGTCCACCCAAACCCACACCCAGCACCAGGTTATCAGCCTCCAAGTCTCTCTCCTTGGCCGCTCCACCCAGTACCCCCTACACACACACTGGCCCATAAGCCAATGCTTTACCCTTGACCTCAGTCTTTCCATTCATCCAGAAGTGGAGCTGCTGCTGGTGACTCACACGTGCGAGCTCAAGAATGGTTGAGTGTGGAACGCTCACTGCACTTGGATTCGTAAGACCAGAGCTTGACCTGACTCTGATGCTTACTGTCCATGCGACCCGGGTTCAGCCCCTGCCAAAACCCTGTTTCTACATTTGTGAAATGGGGTTATCAGTGCCCTCCCAGCCTCTTCCATAAAATCGTTTCTCACTACAAAGTAATTTGTTTATTGTGACAGATTCAAATAATCCCAGCCATAAGGGGTTGGGGTGTGAGTGGGGGAGAATCTGCACTAATCTCAAACTGTTGCTTTTTCTTTATTCCAGGTCCAGGGTGCTTCCCCCTGTGCAAATCCCTCCTTGCCCCATCAGGGATTTGGATCTAAAGGACACTCCCCGACCATCCAGGAATAGTAGTCAAGGTCCCGAGTATCAAGCACTTACCGTGTGCCAGGCACTGTGCCGCGCAGTTACATCCTTGTTTCATTTAATCCTTATACAAATGCTTTGAGGTAGCTATTTTTTTTCCCACCGTATCCAGGAGGAAACTGGGGTTCAGAGAGGCTAAGCAACTTGCCCAAGATCACACAGGTAGGCAGTGGAGGAGCCAAGATTTAACTTCAGAACGACTTCTCTTAACCACCAGGCTATACTGCTGTTGTGGCCTGAATTACTGCCCCGTGCCCCAAAAGTTACCCAGTAACTCAGAATGTGACTGTATCTGGACATAGGGCTTTTTTTTTTTTTAAAGGGATAGGGCTGTGCGTGTGCACAAGGAATGCGTGTGTGCACGGAGAGGTGCACGAGTGTCTACAGGTAGGAACGTTCGGGGGTGTTGCTGGGGGCTGAGTACTGTTGGCTTGGGGCGGGGGCAGAGGTTCAAAGTGGGGGCAGGCGCATGGGTATATATATATATGGGAAGGTAGGGGACTGAACGTGGTGAGTCACGGGCGGGTGGACATAAAACCTTGCGAATAATGATCCCTTCCCCCCAGCTCTGCATAGGTTGCCGAGCATTTTCACATCCAGTGGATCATCCCAACGACCCCATGAAGGAGGGTTATGGCTCCATCTGAGATCACGTCACTTGCCCAAGGCCACACAGCTCAGAATTAGAGTGCAGCTTCCTGACTCCCAGGGTTATCTGACATCATTTGCTACCCTGAAAGTTGCTTCTTGCTGTCAGAGGGCATCTCCTCCAAGACTTCCAGCTCCCTGAAGGAAAGGTCTGTTGCGTTCATGCCTGCATATCAGAGTGGTTAAGAGATGTAATGAAGTTAAAATGCAGTCGTTGGGGTGGGCCCTACTCCAATACGACTGGTGGGAGAGACACCGGGGATGTGTGCACACGGAGGATAGACTGGCTGAAGACACAGGAAGATGACACTATCTGCAGGAAAGGTCAGAGGCCTCAGGAGAAACCAGAGCTGTTGATACCTTGATTTGGATGTTGAGCCTCCCGAACTGTGAGGAAGTAAATTTCTGTTGTTGAAGCCACCAGTCTGCGGTGTTTTGTTACAACAGCCTGAGCACACAAACACAAATTCTTCCTTCTTTCTTCTGAGAATGGCCCGAACGCCCAAACGGGGTTGACCGGCACTCGGGGAGTTAGGGGGAAGTCTGGGAAGAATAACAGGAATAGAGGAAGGGAGTCACCCCTGACACCAGCCCAGGGCCCCCCTACTGTCCTAAGCCACCTTCCACCAGGTGTCCCTGGGGCACACTGTCCCCTCGTGCTCCCTGCTCAGCAGTGCAGTCTCCCCTGCGCCCCTGACCTCCCCTGATGGAAGAGGACCATAGATGCACACGGCCACTTGGGGACAGGCAGCGCAGGGGGCCTGCACTGAGATAAACAGTCCACGATGCAGAGTGGACGGTGTGAAGTCCTGGGCAGAGTGCGAAGGAGAGACTGCTCCGGCAGGGCTGCTCCAGGCGCGGGGAGGCATCTGGCAGGGCGGAGGCAAGAGAGCTTACCTCGGGTCTGTGGAGCTGGCTCCGAACAGCAACAGGCTTCAGGGCTGCCTGGGTGGCCCCCTTTTCTGGCTTCTCATACACCTCTGGCCTCCCCCACCCCTTCCCCACTTCCAGGCATTAGCCTGAGGCCCTGGAACCCAGTGACCTCTAACCCAATGCAGCCAGGTCAGGAGCCAGCACCGTATCCCTGCTCGGACAATCCTTCCAAGACCTCTCTCCCCTTCCACCCCGAGACCCTGTCCCAGGCCCCTTGTGTTAGTTTCCTGTTGCTGCCTCAACAATTACCACATATTTAGCGGCTTAAAACAACACACATTTCTTCTCTTCCTGTTCTGTAGGTCAGAAGTCTGACGGGGGTCTCACTGGATTGAAACCAAACTGAGGGCAGGGCTGCGTTCCTGTCTGGAGAGGAGGACCCGCTTCCTTCCCTTTTCAGGCCGCCCATGTCCCTCGGCCCATGGCCCCTTCCTCCACCTTCAAAGCCAGCAGTGGCCGGTCAATCAAGCCTTCTTCACTCTGTCTTCTGACTCTGACTCTCCTCCTCCCTCTTTCTCTTCCAACCCAATCCCTTGCGATTGCACGGGGCGCCCCCAGGTAACGCAGGAGCACCTCTTCATGTTAGAGTCAGCTGATCGCGATCTTAATTTCCCGTTGCCACGTATCATGACATATTCCCCGGCGCTGGGGATTAAGGCCTGGACATCTCTGGGAGGTCATTATTCTGCCTATCACACCCCTGGGTTTACATTTTTGGGTTTTCTCACTTCCCAGGAAGGACAAGATACTGTATAAAATGCATTCTACCCCTTCCCTCGTCCTTCTCTGCCACCTTCCACCCCGCTTCCCCTTCATGATAAGCCCTTGTAGCTCAGCCCACCCAGCATGAAATAGTATCTGCAGACTAAGGTGTCTTTCTGGGCCCATTGAGCACTGTCTCCAGACATCTGTGCATGTGGCATGCGTTGTCCGGACCCAGGACTGGCCATGGGTACCCTGAGTTAAGGATCTCATTTCTCAACGCTGGTGACCACGATGCTCCAATGATCCGGAAGTGATTGGTTCCTAGAGACCTAAACCCAGTGAAATGTCAGGTGGCTCCTCCCAGATGCAGGGCAGACTGGGCACACATCAGAATCCTTTCCCAATAGACAGCCACAGGCTGTTTGGTGAGCACAGAACCATAGGAAAAAGAATTTAAGTTGTCTGGAGGGGATGTTTCCATCAAATCATGAAAGCTTGATGACACACATTTTCCCAGCATCCAAATATTCCTGTTAAGTGGCCTGCAAGCATTTTAAATAAATGCTTCATACACACCCAATCTCACCCTCACAGCTCCAAGATGACCCCAAATTTGTGATTGCTTCCTTCCTACCCTGTCAAAACACCCTCATAACAGCCACCCAAGGACCACTTCCTTTTATGCAAGGCACACACTGAAGCTTCATCCACCCACAGGCGTCTGAAGGAGCTGCTGGTTTCTGGTGTGGGGTGCAGGGGGAGGACAGACAGTGGGGGCAGAGTGGGGAAGGCACCTCCTCCCAGTCCCTAGTTGAGAACTTCTCTCGTGTGCTTCGAGATAGAACTACAGAATGAATGGGAAAGCTGGAAGTTGGAAGAGGGACCCCAAAGTTTATCTAATTCAACTCCATCCTTTCCAAGTGAGGAAACCGTAAAAATAGCTTAAAAAGTTAAAGGTCGTATGTAATTATTACTGTTGTCAACTTCATTGCCGTCACCATCGCCACAATTTGGAAGCCTGAATTCCACAGTCCACTCATGAGCCACTTTGTTCAGGTCTTTTCTAAGAGGCTGGTTTTTCTCACGTCTCCTTATGTAAAGTCCTGTAAACTCCTTCTGGCTGTTAGAAGGTGCTATGGTCTGAATGTTTGTGTTCCCCCAAAATTCATATGTTGAAACCTAAGCCCCAAGGCGATGATATTAGCAGGTGGGGCCTTTGGGAGGTGATTAGGTCATGAGGGCGGAGCCCTCGTAGCTGGGATTAGTGCCCTCCTGGAAGAGGCCCCAGGGAGCTCTTTCACGGCCTCCACCACGTGCAGATGCAGGAACAATGAGCCAGCTCTGACAAGGCAGCCCACACCAGACGCAAAATCCAGTAGATCTGTGTAGATTGACCTTCATCTCGGAGTTCCCAGCCTCCAGAACTGTGAGCAATAAATTCCTATTGTTTATAGATTACCCATTCTAAGGCATTTTGTTATAGCAGCCCCAGTGGACTAAGTGGGAGAAAGGGGGCAACCTCAAGTTCAGGAGCATCCGTGTCTTCTGTCACTCTTGGGCAGGACCCCAGGCCTAAGCACAGCCTCCCACCCCTCGCCTGTGCAAGGCTGGGCTGGGAAGGCTACGTGCTCGAGCGAGCAGTCTCTCCCGGAGGATTCTCTCGACAGGGACTGTAGAGCGTTAGTTGCAACCGATCACAGATACACGTGGGCCACACTGCACTCCAGACCCCGGTGCTCTACAGGTGTTCCTTCATTTGACCATCACACACCCCCCTCACAAGATGAGGAGCCCGAGACACAGAGAGGATGAGCTGCCCGCCAGCGTCGAGAGGTCGGCAACTGGCAGAGCCCAGGTGAGATTCCAGGGTCCAACCCCCAACTCCCAACCACTTCTGATTGGATGAAGAACATTCTGAGACCCTGTTTTCCCACCCCTTCTCCTTTTTCTCTCTCACCCCCAATCTTCCCTTTCCCACTGGCTGCCAGGAGGGTGACTCACATCCACTTCTCTGCCCGCTCCCCAAGCCTGGCATGCTATTTCTGGAGGGAAACTATCTGGGAAGGAGAACCAACCAGAGTGGCTGTTTTCAATTCTAAATTCTGATGCAGCCGAAGCCAGCACCCAGCACAGGGCCCTGCCCTCCTGGTACTTCCTCAGATATGACAACACAGATGGTGTCAGTGGTGATGACAGTCAGAGGGGAGCAGGAGACTGAAACGCTGGGGACAGGGCAGGACAACCAAGACTATAATTTGCTAAACCCTACACCAAAATCTTTGCCAGCCACAAAATTGCTATGCTCATGCCCAGATTTCCATCCAACTCAAACGACCTGTGCAGCCAGCCCGGGGCCTTCCCAGGGTCCTGGGTTAGGAGCCTCAGGTGACTCCCACTCCCCCTGTGCCCACGGAGCTCCTGACGCCTGGAGCGTGGATGCGGCTTCCTCTGGGAGGCTCCAGGGTGCCTGGAGTCAGAAGCAGAGAGAAGCTTTCAGCTGTCCCCACCCCTTGGACCGGTTTCCAGCCTGAGACAACTCGCTTGTCAAAGCCCCTTGGAATTGCCGGGGTAGGTACAATCTAAACATTCATGTAGTTACAGGATAATAATTACACCTTCCATGTACATAACACCTTTCTTCCCCAGAGCAGCCGGCTTCTCACATTATCTCATTAATCCTCCCGTCCCTGGGAGGCAGGGAGGACACAGAGTGAATCCCCACATTTCCCTGAGGGGGGAGGAAGGGAAAGGGAGGGAGAGAGGGAGAAGGGGCTTGCCCAGGGTCATACTCTTAGTCACCGTTTAGGGGTAGGCTGTGCTGGGGCCTTGGCCAGAAATCAGAAAAGTAATGGCTGCCCTCAATTGAGAGTTTTACTCAACTGACACCAGGCAGCCATGGCATGGCTTCCCTCAGTCCTAGCAACGGCCTTGTGAGGCTGGGATTATTCTGGTTGCCATTTCACAGATGGGGAAACTGAGCTTAGAGAGGTGCAGCTCGTTGCCAAAGGCATCAGAGGTGGGATGGCTGCATAGATACTTCTCTCTTTCTCCAGCAGACACCTAACAGTCTGCTTCAGAATTTGGTCTCCCTCCCAGAGCAATAACAGGTAAACAAAAGCAGAGCAGGTTAAGCAGGGGAGGGTTGATCCTCTCCTCCGGCCCCTGGGAGGTCAGAGCAGTAGCTGAGCCACCAGGATGCTGAAAAAGCAGCTCATTATGTAGCCTTATGGAATCTATAGAAAAGGCCTAATTCACTGGGAGCTGCACCCTACCCTCACCCCTCCCCCAGTCCTAGTCCTGTTTCCTGGCTCATCCTTTTGACACAGGGACAATTACTGCTATTCATGCCCACCCTGAGGCCACCTGCCACTGATCCATTCTCATGCACATCAAGCTAAAGATCAGGCACAAAGTGGGCCAATCTGAGGTTTTCTGCCAGACCTGGGAGGGGACCCTTCATGCACCCCCTATGCCCCTCACCCCCACCTCCACCCTCAGCATTCAGAGCAGTGAAGCCTCTGCAGACTCCGGGATCCTGTGGCTGGAGAGGCCCAGGCAAGGCTCTAGACGCTGGAGACTGCCCAGGCCTGCTCATCCACACCGAGGCCTCATGTTTGTGCCTGGAGGTCCAGCTTAGAAGAATCTGGCCTTTGGAATGAAGGTCCCCAGGGTGGTGGTCCTGGGCAAACACATGCTTTGGGAGTCCCGAGTCCTGATCCCATACAGGGTTCCCTGGAAGTGGCTCGCTGGGGCTGAGCATTAAATTTTCAGGAATTTTGTGAGATGGTTGATGTCACACTGGGAGCTTGAAATCAGCTAAGGTGGGAGTATTTATACCATGTTAATGACAAATGCTATGCATCAGCTCCACCCCTCCCCAGCCAGTTGTTAAACATTTACCTGCACGCCACTGCCCGGGATCAGATCCAGCAACCTTCTGAGAGCACATGAGTCTGAAAACCTAAGGCCAGAATCTCAGGGCAGTCCGGCCAGGGGCAAGCAGCATGCGTCTTTACAGCGCGTACCTTCTTTCCTTCCGCTGGATTTCTGGGCATATTCTGCCACCTTGGAGAAATGTTGTCCTCTAAGCTCCTTCTTCAAAAGAGGTGTTATCTGGACCACAGGATGATTTCTCCTCATGGAGGGGTCGTGACTGTCAGATCTTTGTGCTGTCGCTCACACTAGCCCAGGCACAGAACCATGCCTTCTGCACGATTATTGCCAAATTTTGGTGAATTAGATTGAACTAAATTATTTTTTAAAAGAATCTCTGTTTGCTCTAATTGAACCAACCAATAGGTGTCAGGAGCAAAGTTTTATAAGGAAAGTTTATCCTGCCGAGTATAATTCAACAGCCACCTTTGAATTGGGGGGAATGGCACAGGCCTTCCCCCCGCACAGCCCTGAGAGCACTGCCTGTAGCTGCGACTTCCTTATGGCACTCAAAGAGCTTCTTAGGATGCTTCTCAGAGTGACATTAAACAGCACAGCTGATTTTATCAAAACAATCACAATCTCTTCATGCAGAGAACGTGAGGGTAAGAGAATCCTGCACAGGTTGTTCGGGAGGTAATTTTCACGGTAAAATGCTTTGTGAATGAGCAAGACTGAAGGCAGCGACCTGAGCGGCTGCCTCCCCAGGGACGTTGCTTTATGCGTGAGTATAAAGTAATTAAGAATGTGAATAAATGGCAAGCTACTGCCCAAAACTCCAAATGCCACCCGTTAAAATGTTTCCACTGCTATCCCTTTGGGAGACTTTTTTTTCACCTTGTTCATTCCCACCTCTGAGCCCTCGTTCATGTGGACTCCTCACTTCCCCAACCCAAATCCCAAAGGTCCCCGCAGCTCCCAAACCCCGTGGCTGGAGGCGGAGGCAGTGCTGGCCTTCCTCGGGCTTCCCTCAAGGACTCCAGGTCTCTTCAAAGTCTCCCTGCTGGAACCTCCTGGAGCCTTTTCTCTGGGCTGCACATCTGAACATCTTTATCGCTTCAACTGGGTCAGTGATGGGTCTTCAGTGGACGAGTCACTTATTAAACAAATATTTATTGAGTGCCTACTGAATGCCAGGTACTGTCTGGGGGTGGGAGGTGGGGCTACTTTAGACTGGGTAGCCAGGAAAGGTTTTCTGAGGAGCTGAGACCTGAACTACAAGACCAAGTTTATGGGGTGATAAAACTTTTAATTCTTACAATTATCTGTGAGGAGGGATTAACTGATCCTCATTTTACAAGTGAGGAAATGGAGTCTCAGCAAAGTTGCCTAAGGTCACAGAGCTAATAGTGGCAGAGAGTCAATATTTCAACTACTCTGGGTTCAAACCCTGGCCCTGGCGTTTATTAAGTAACCTTGGCCAGTGAACTCATCTCAGAGTCCCTGCACATTAATAATGAGTTCCCCTTTTCTGTATCAAGAAGCATCTAGTGATGTTTGTGCGTTAAATAAATATGCATTGAGGGCCTACTATGTGCTGGGACCATTCCAGGTGCTTGAGACAATGAACAAGACAGTGCTTGGGACAGTGAACAAGACAAAGATCCCTACGCTGACAGAAGAGAGCAGGGAGGGTTGGAATTTTAGTTGGGGTGATCAGGATAAACCTGATTGAGGAAGTGTCATTTGAACAGACCCAAAGGAGATGAGAGAGTTAGCTACGTGAATATTCTGGAAAAGAGTTCAAGGCAAAAGGAAGAGCCAGTGCAAAGGCCATGCGGCTGGAAGCATGTTTGGTGTATTCAAGGCCCAGCTAGGTCAGTGTGGCTGGAGCAGAACAAGGGCTGTGGAGAGTGATAGGAGGTGAGATCTGACAGGTGACGTGGAGTTGGCAGGGAAGGGGTCAAGAAAGTTCATGTAGGGCCTTGTAGGATGTTGTAAAGACCAGCTTTCCTCTGAAGGTCACTCTCTCAAGGCTCAAGTATCTAGATTCTATGTCTAGGGTCCCTCAGAGCCCTATGGTTCTGTGGTTCTACGACAGAGAATACCATCTGTGCTCACCATAGATTGATAGCCAGGCTTACCTCAGGACTAAGTAGTCTCCCAGGAAGAGACTCTGTAGCAGGTTTCAGACTAGAGAATATTAACGAATAGGATGCTCTCTGCAGCACAAGGGGCCTAGGTTACACCTGGCTTCCTGACGCTGTAAGCTCCCTTCCCTAACTCTTAGAAAGTAGATAGACTTACAAAGCACATGTTGGATTCAGGACTCATGTAGAGAAGCATCAAAAGTTTTTTCAAGGCCAGGCGCGGTGGCCCACGCCTGTAATCCTAGCACTCTGGGAGGCCGAGGTGGGCGGATTGTTTGAGCTCAGGAGTTCGAGACCAGCCTGAGCAAGAGCGAGACCCCGTCTCTACTAAAAAATAGAAAGAAATTAATTGGACAACTAAAAATATATAGAAAAAATTAGCCGGGCATGGTGGCGCATGCCTATAGTCCCAGCTACTCAGGAGGCTGAGGCAGGAGGATCGCTTGAGCCCAGGAGTTTGAGGTTGCTGTGAGCTAGGCTGATGCCACGGCACTCTAGCCCGGGCAACAGAGCCAGACTCTGTCTCAAAAAAAAAAAAAAAGTTTTTTCAAAATCTTGATATTCTGGAGCTGGGCATGGTGGCGCGCTCTTGTAGTCTCAGCACTTTGGGAGGCTGAGGCAGGAGGATCACAGGTTTGAAGTTGCAGCGAGCTATGATGACACCACTGCCCTCTAGCCCAGGCAACAGAGTGAGACGGACAAAAAAAAATGTTGGTATTCTGCAAGACTCACCTGGTTCTAGCCCCATCCTAGGGTGATAAGGGTACACTGAGAGGCAAGCCAAGGTCCAGGCTGCTCCGAAAAGACCCTGAAGATACCCTCTCCACTCTAGTTCTTGGCAGGGGAGGGCTGAGGGGGGCATAGAGGGGGACAGGAAGGGAAGTTTCCAAACCACTCTGAAACAGGTCTGACACTCACCCCACCCCCACCCCTATTATGAATCTAGTTTGTTCTGCCTCTGGGCCTTCTGGGGTTTTTGTTTGGGTGATCTGTTTGTTTTTTTATTTCTTCTATGTCTGTTTCTGAGTCCCTCCTGTTTAGTTCTTTTGCTCTAAATAGATCAGTAATGGCCTCAAAGGGTGTATGGGGCTGTGCCTTAGAACCCTGGGATTCCTAATGGCCTCCCTGGGGCTCCTCCTGTCTCCCTGAGGAAGTGGCAGAGGGCCCGGGAACGCAGGCCAGCGTCAAGGTGAGGTGTCCCTCGTGGGCCTAGTCTCAGGACAAATATAGTGACAGCTCCTTTTGAATACCTGACAGAAACAGACCTTTATGTGAGCTCCAGGGAATTTCTTCTGTCCTGAAGGAATCTAAAACTACCCAGGTTCCAGTTCTGCCAAGAAATTCACCTTCTAGTCAAGGAAAATTCTTGGAGCCAAGTGCTTCCCCGCCCCTCCCAACACATACACTACAGGGCACCTGTAAATAAATCCATTGTCTGGGTTCACTGTGAATCCCTCACCTGTCAAAAATGTTGGTTTGTTTTTTTCCTGCTCTTTACAGCTGGTATGATTTGATTAGCTACGTTTCCTTCATTCCCCCCTTGGTAATCCCAACTAAAACCCCTTACCTTTTGACATTTCCCTGCTTTGGCCTTTCTGAGATCTTCACAGGGCATTGTCCTAGGTTACTCTCCCACGGAGAACTGTCAAATAACCAAGTAGCCAGTGCTCTCACTGCCCCATCTATCGCTTAACACTCTGGGAATGAGCTCCTTTAACTGAGGTTTTCTGAATACACATCAGAGGGGGTGGAGATGCACAAAGAGGCAGCGATAGCTTTTTTTCTTTTAAAAAAAACTTTATTTTTAATGACACAAGTCTTTCCTTTAAACATTCAGGATGCAAAGAAATTGATTCCCAGGGAGAAATGACTATTCCCAAGCCATCAGGGAAAAATGTTACCTTTGCCTCCTTTGTCATCCATCCAGGGCTCATCCAAACCCTCTTCCCTTCGCCTTTCGATACAAAAGGCTCTTGCTGCAAACACCAGAGAGCCAGCAGGCTGAGTCCTGGATTGTTTAAAACAGCCATGGAAAGTCTGGTCTAAATAAAACCCAGCCGAAATCTCTTTTCCTTTAACCGTGGAGCCTCACCAGCCTCGACAATCCCGGGACCTGACGGAAGTGCAGGTGCAGCTGCGTTACCTGGGCGCAGGGGTCAGAGTTGCCGGTCGCCATGCCTGATATGACGGAACATGCGAGGGGTGGTGAGGGGCACGGGGCAGGGTTTACAAAGCACATGCCTGGGTTCAGGAAGCCTGTCTCAACCTCTCACTACCTGCGCTAGCTTGGGTAGGTTACTTAACATCTCCGTGCCTCAGGCTCCGCAACTACAAAATGGGGATAACAAAAGGAGTGACTTTAGGGTTGTTGAGAGGATTAAATTAGATAATACATGTACAGCAATTAAAACAGTACCTGATACATAGTATGCGTCGTGTAAGCATTAGCTGCCTTGTATTATCATGGCAGTAATAGCTGATATTTTGAAAATATGTAAAAAGCTCGTGTCTCTCCAACAGGCTGTACAAAGCAAGGTTTGAGCACATCCTTAATTTCTTGGATATTTACATGCACAGGGGCTGCTCCATTGCAGAGCCGTTATAAATCCGTCAGCCCGTGCCGGGACGCTTGTACCCTAAGCCCTTGCTGCGAGCCCCTCGTCTGGCTTCCAGGCACTGCGCCTGGCAGCCTGTCCCGGCCCCACATCAAAGTCAGAGAAAAGGGAGACGGAGGCCAGCTGCTCCCTCTCCTTCAGTCTGGGCAGGGTGTGGCCGGCAAGGGCTGGGACTTTGGCAGGAGGAGCGAAGTCCCCAGCCAAGGAGTGGCTGACCGAGCCTGAGACGGAACCTTGCTCTCCCTCTGCCACACACAACCCCCAGCACGCACCCTCACAACAACCCAACACTACACAACACCACAACACACAGGGACCCTCTGCAAAGCTGTCCTGTTCTCTACACCCTCCCTCTGCCTTTTTCTCGAGGACAGACCCTAACAAGGCAGCCCTCTTAACAGTGCGTGACGTGGGGCCGGAGCAGAAGGCGGCAGGACGGTGCACGGACGCGGGGGTCAGAGGGCTTATCTGGGTACTAGCCATGAACCTTGGCAGGAGAGCTCATCTCTCTGAGCTTCTCTTTCCTCATGTGTGAGATAGTAACAATGCCTATATTCGAAAATGGTGTTGGGATCAACCTAGATAATAACTAGAAAACATTCGACACAACCACTGCCCGTAAATGGTGATGGTTGTGGTTGTCGTTGTTTGTGGTTCTTACCACGGCTGAGAATGGGGCAGGCAACGGAAAGGAAGAGGAGTGACGAGGAGACTCGAGGTAAATCGCCGAATGAAGGAAATTCCCTACTCCAGAAAGAAATCAGTACCCTTTGTCCTCTTGGTAAGTTTCTGAGTATCCAAAGCACTACCAGAAACTTGTGTCTGCCAGGATCTCCGATTTGGGACCTTAAAAAGGGAACGGCCGTTAGCGAATGTGTTAATCAGAGTCTTATTATCAACTCAAATCACAGCAGAATCCTTGGTTTCTTGTGTGGACTGCCTGTCAGCAGGTGACAAGGTGGTTGTGTTCTGAGAGCACCAGCCCCACATCCTGTCCTCACAGGTGGCTGTCCCCTAGCAGAGCCCTGGGCAGGGCCCTGTTGGGACTTTACCTGGGTTCTCCTTCCCTGCTCTCCTAGGTTAACTTCCTCTCTGACAATGACTCCTTCTCATTTTGGGGTCCCAGACCTCTTTGAGAATAGAACCAGGGAAAAGGACAACTCTTTTATGCGATTTTGCATGGAGTCTGGCCAGTTTCTAGGCCCCCTGAGATTACTGTTTCAGGAAATGTGGGGACACCAGAGCCTGCTTCCTGTCTTGGCTGTACCCACAGAGTGGATTGGAGTTTGGCTTCCCCAGGATCAGAGCGTTCTTCCACCTGGCGGCCCGCATAGAGCCAGCTTGTTAAAAAGCAGACCCACGGGCACCATGAGGCTTTGCTTGGAGCTTCATGTTCTGGCAACAAACCCAACGAAGGTCAGGCCAAGTGGGGCCTGACTGAACTGTCCTACATTTCTGAGGAAAAATGCAAGAACAAAGCGTGGGCAATGCCCCCATATTCTACAGCCAGAGGAGAGTACGTGGCCCTGACCCAGATGTTTAACTTAATCCCCTCAACAACCCTGTGTGGTAGGAAAATTATTATCGCCATTTTATAGATTAAAAAAACAGGCCGGGAGTGGTGGCTCACGCCTGTAATCCTAGCACTCTGGGAAGCCGAGGTGGGCGGATCATTTGAGCTCAGGAGTTCAAGACCAGCCTGAGCAAGAGCAAGACCCCGTCTCTACTAAAACAATAGAAAGAAATTGGCTGGACAACTAAAAATATGTAGAAAAAATTAGCTGGGCATGGTGGCACATGCCTGTAGTCCCAGCTACTCAGGAGGCTGAGACAATAGGATCTCTAGAGCCCAAGAGTTTGAGGTTGCTGTGAGCTAGGCTGACGCCACGGCACTCTAGCCCAGGCAACAGAGTGAGACTCTGTCTCAAAAAAAAAAACCACAGGCACACTGAGGTAAACTAACTTACCTAGATCCCAGGGTAGAAAAGCTAGGATTTGAACCTAGGGAGTCTGATTCCAGAGCCCAAACTGCTAACCCCTATGCTATCCCCTCTCTGTTATTATTTGCCTCATCATTGTCATTATAGAGTAAAACAGAAATTTTCCCACAGTGCTCCCCTCCGGTGTCCTCTCTGATGATGTCACACTCCCAACAGACTTGACTCCAGAGAAATGAAGAAACTGCCTAGTGGGGTTGGTTCCCTGATGCCCTCTGCTCTCTTCTGCCCAGAAACAAAAGGTACTAGAGAGACATGGGGGCAGGGAGTGGGAGGTTGGGGACCACAGAGTTGAGATACAGCTTTCTACCCAAGAACTAAAAAATAAGATAATTTGAGCCCAGGCATTACTAAGTCCTAAGTTATTTGAACCTCACAAAGGACCTAATTACAAATTCCTGCTCCAACTCCTGGCCGTGAACACACTCCTTAAAGTACAGGCCACGTACAAGAGCCAGTAGTCTGCTTCATAGTCACCTTTTCACTAACAATATCCTGGTGTCAAAAACAGGACTGTATTTTTTTACCAAAATCACCTCCTTTTAGACACCTGACAATGCTGGCAGCAGCTTTTACATCCACAATGCCAGAGGGTTCCTGTGGAGATACTCCAGATTGATTTTATAATCATCTTGGTTGGTATTTGAGAATGGGGTGGAAACAGAACCCATCTGTCTCACCATGCTGGGGGCTTGATGTAAAATCCCCAATGCCACTTGATTTCATACACAACCTGATTTCTTCCCATCGTGTTATCATGCTCCCACACCCTTTTGATTGACTGTTTCTTGCAAAGGGCCAAAGTGAGAGAATAGTTGGGAAGATTTGAATGGAAGTTAGAAAATGGCCTTCCTTTTTTAAATTTTTTTATTTTTTTGAGACAGAGTCTCCCTCTGTCGTCCCAGGCGGAGTGCAGTGGCCTCATCATAGCTCACCGCAACCTCAAACTCCTGGGCTCAAGCGATCCTCCTGCCTTAGCATTTCCAGTGGCTGAGACTATAGGAGCTCGCCATGACACCTGGCTAATTTTTCTATTTTTAGTAGAGATAGTGTCTCTTGTTCAGGTTGGTCTCAAACTCTGGAGCTCAAGCAATCTTCCCACTTCGGCCTCCCAGAGTGCGAGGATTACAGGAGTGAGCCACTGCGCCCAGCCAAAAATAGCCTTCTTTTACAGATTTGGAAAATGAGACCCAGAGAAGTTAAATCACATCACTTTGTTTATCTATTGAGAAGGTCCCTGTAATTGGAGATAGAAACTTGGGTTAGAGTGCTAGTTCTGCCTCTTCAGTACCCCTGTGACCTTGGTGGAGGCTTATAAATTTCTTATAAGCCTCAGTTTTCTCATCTGTAAAAGGGGACCATAAGCCTCATCTCACAGAACTGATGCAAGGATGACACAGCATACTGTAGCAAGTGGAAATGCTTTGGGAAACGTAACAGGGTGTACATACAGATACAGTGCATTATGAAAGCGCCACACCACACCACCCTCGGTTTTCCTTTCTCTATTGAAAAGATCATAGAAGCAACAGTGGATGTCGGGAATGTTGTGCTGGCTTTACGAACATTGGGTTCTCTTTAATTAAGACCCTATCTTTTCTTTTCCTGAGGATGGGGGAGAGGCTGTCCTTAACAGACTCCAGACCTGCATATGTCACTGCTGTCAGTGGAGGACAAAACCCAAAAGAAGGGGGAAAAATAAGTCTTTTGTTTTTGCAGCTAAACAGCCCAAAAGTGCAGCTAGCAAAGTTCCATAAAGGTTTGGCTTTCACCAACTCAGAGTGGAAACAAAGCTGGCCCCTCCCCTGTCCATGCCCTTTGACCTCACTGCCAGGAAGACCTCTGCTCTCTCTGCCTGGAGCTGGCTTCAGGGTTTTCCTGGGGGCTGTTTGCCTTTGGGGGTGGGGGAGGGAGTGTCTGAGTACCAGCCCCAGTTTCCAAATGGGGGGGGAGTTTACTGATTAATATTCATGAGCAGTGTTTTGTGCTGCTGTACTTTCTCATGTAAGGTGGGTTTCTAGGGAGGAATATATTACAGAAATCACCCTCCTGCCACCACCTTTGGAAATACAGGGCCCAAGGCTCAAATCGTAAATATTTAACAGGGTGAACCTCCTTCCCTTCTGTCTTCCCCCTACCACCCCTTACCCTCACCCCGTATACATTAAACTCATTCTTCCCATTTAACAAGGGCCACTGTGTTTCCTCCCAGCTCTCTTCAGTCGTATCCTTGGGTCTGTGTCCATAGATTCACAGAAAATGTCCATAAATCCCTTCAGCCACTACAACACAATTGGTGGTAATTCTTTGCTGTTAAAGTTGCCACTGGCCACAGCCCGGAGCTGAGAAATGCATTCTGTCTGTTCCTTCAGATCCAGACCTGGCAGCCAGAGGCAGCCCCAGCCCCTAGCCCTCAGCCCCTCGGATGAACTCAGGAACAAACAGAAAAGGGTAAGAATGCTGAGGTGATTTCCATTCATTTGGGTAGGTGGGGGGTATTCCTTCTTTCCCAGAGTCAGCCCCCACATAGCTGGAATATTCTACCAGCAGTAATATTCTAATTGGCAGCAGGTGGAGACCGAAAGAGCAGGGGGACTGGGAAGTAGAGGCCCATCTTTGACTGAAGTTTTATCTCATCAAGTAAAATGGAAGAAAGGAGATTTGCCTTCTCTTCCGCTGAGAAAATGGGGAAGACAGAAGGCAATAGTGATATTTGAGTCACTTTGTGCATGAGCTACATAGCTCTGGCTTCCAAAGTCTTCATGCAGTTGCAGTCATTGTTGCCAACAGCGATACTAAAACAATGATAAGCAGTTTCTGAGATGAAGATGGACCGTATTGACTCCTCCCATGAGCAGAGGGCCCATGATGAGCCCTTGGATTATCTCATCTAACTCTCACGATAGCCTTGTGGACTAGATACTTTTCTTATCCCCCTGTAGAGGTAAGGAAATAGGCCCAGCAAGGCTGAGTAACAGGCTCAAGGTTACACAACAAGACAGTGGTGGAGCCAGGACTTGAACCTGGCTGTCTTCTGTGACCTTGTGCTAGGTAGATAGTGAGGGATTCTGAGTCTCCTGGGGACAAAAGTGGGTGCTGCTATGATTCCTTCCCCCCCCTACCCAATCAAATGGGCTTTCAGAGAGACTCATGGGAGATCTGCATGCACAGTAAGACTCAGGTCATGCAAATCCCAACTGTCCGATCAAAGAGGTTCCATGGTGACCTCTGAACCACAAGGGAGGTCCCAATCCGGGCACTATAAAGCAAGACGCAGACCATAACCAGGCCTTTTTCACCCTTCCATTCGTTTGCTCTCCCTTTGCTGCCACAGTGAGTCCAGTTGTCATCTGTGGCATATGTTTCATGCTCTGTAAACCTATGTCTTGTGCTTGCCCTATAACCCTATCTTTCTCTCCTCCATAAACTTCATTTTCGTGCTTGCCTAACTTTGGTGTGTCTGATCATTTTTGGCCATGGACACGTCAAGAACTGATATTTTACATGCTTGAAGCTCGGACTTGGGGGGGATGGGGGGCAAGGGCAACATACGTAACCTAAACATCTATACCCCCATAATGTGCTGAAATAAAAAAAAAAAAAAAACTGACATTTTCAGACTAAAACCTGACACTTGGGCAAGATATTTCAGATCTCTGAGTCTCAGCTTCCCCATCTGCAAAAAGTAAAGAGACTGCACAGGATGCAAGACTCCTTTGGGCCCTGAGAATACTGGACCACTGTTCCTGACGATTCTACCTGAGACTATAATGACAGAGGCCAAGGTCCATGTTCTAGTGAAGGAGACCCCTCACCAACGTCTGTGGGGTGGACGAATTGACGGCTGGGTTGGTCCAGCCGCACACACACACTCCATGTAGGGCCCTCACTGGTTGCCACCTCCAGGGCCAGCATCTCCTGTGGGTCACAGCAGAGACCCGGCCAGTGGGGTCCATGTCCAGGAGCAGGAAAGCTCTTCAGGTGAGAGGCCACAGGCTACAGAACAGGCCAGACAGACACAGCTTTTCCCAAGCAGATGAAATACTCTCCCTGGCACCCAGCCTCCCCGGCTCTGTGAGCAAACTAAGAAGAAAAGCCACCCTGCAGCTTGCTGACAGACAGCACAGTGGCAGCTGGCCAGCCCTGTGCCCACATCCCTCAATCAGCGCATTCTCCTCGCATCCTCTGAAAACGCTGCCCTGGTCCTCTCGCAGGGCCCCGCTGCAAGGAGGCTGGGCACGAGCAGATTGCAGCAACCTTGCTCTCTGCCCAGCCTCTCCAAAAGGCAGTTTGAAAGGCCTGCCTCTGTGGGAGTTGCTGGGGACGCTCCAAACCCGGAATGGCTTCAGAGCCTCCAGAAAGATTTCCTGTCCCACCTTCACCCCCGCTGCCTGCTCTTCCCAGAATATGAGATGCACACATTCCGGAAAGCTCACGCTGACATGTGAGATCACCTTCCGAGCTGTCACAAACATACGGGGGGGCGGGGAGTCATACTGAGGATAGAGGAAGGGAACTTTGGCCACCGACTGACTCCCTTGGCACAACCTTTGGTGGAGGCCTGAGCAACTCTTTGCTTCTGTTTCCCCCAGGGTGAAAATGAGGCCCAGTCTAACTTGTGACCGGCTTGACTATGGGAGTAGCATGGAGACTTCACATATAACCAGGTAAAACATGACCCAGGGCCACACAGATCTGAATTTTTATAAAATACAAAATGTTTCTTTTTATCTACTCTTGCCTAATGTTGATCTCATTACCTGTGAGCGCCTGGCCTGAGCCCCTGAGATTCAGAACAGCGGAAGCCTTAGCTACCATTTTACCTGGCCTGATCCGACTTAGAGAAATTACTTCTTTTTCAGCCGCCACAGAACAGCCTAGTCCCTGCAACAGCTGGTAGGTGAACTGCATACGAGAGATACAAGTCACGGTGGGCCTCCAGGACCCCAGTTATAGAGTGCCAGGGAAATGCTGAGTCTTCATTGACAACTCGAGTAACCGGTTAGTTAGTCAGCCACAGTAGTCAGGGCTTGTCTCTGAATTCCCTTCTTCCTAGTACACGATGTAGAATCTTCTCTCTGAAGACAAAGAAAAAACAGAGGCTCTAGAATGTTTTTTCAGGTTCCTCCCAATCACATCTTCTTGCTTCGAAGCAACCCCTATTTCCTGTATTACCCAATGGCAGGAAAAGTCTATTACCGAGCAGACTCTAAGCATTTAAAAGCACTGTTCGTCTAAAAAAGCGTTTCTGTGAGCGTGAGGACAGCTGGCGTCTACACAGTGGAGTTGACGTATGTGACCGTCCCTGCTTCATCTTTCTTTACCTGCGAAAAGGGAGATGTGCCACCTTAGCTCTTTGGGATGATAGAGAAACACGTGAAATACCAGGGCACACATTTTGGCCATAAAGATAAAACCCTATTTGAGAGTTTCATGGATATTTTAAAGCTGTTTTCATTTGATAACTGAGAAAGAGAAAATTATGGTTTGTGCCCACTAACCTTTATGTGGATTTGGTAAAAGTCAGTCAGGTGATTTTCCTTTACCAGGCATCATCTATGACTGCAGACCCCAACCCCTAGGCTGTGGAGTGGTACCAGTCCATGGCCTCTTAGGAACTGGGGGAAGCTTCATCTGTATTTACAGCAGCTCCCCGTTGCTCTCACATCACCACCAGGAGCTCGCCTCCTGTCAGATCAGCAGTGGCATTAGTTTCTGCATTATGGTGAGTTGTATAATTATTTCATTATATATTACAATGTAGTAATAATAAAAATGAAGTGTACAATAAATGTAATGTGTTTGAATCATCCTGAAACCATTCCCCCCCCCACTCCCACCTCCCAGTATGTGGAAAATTGTCTTCCATGAAACTGGTCCCTGGTGCCAAAAAGGTTGGGGACCACCGATCTACGAGGTCCAGGGTGCTTCACAGACCAAACTCTACCACCATGAGGCCATCACCCCTAACCCCATCTCCATGCAATCACACATCCCCTCCACCATGACTATGTGGTCTTCAGACATAGCAGCTGGCTTTGAGTGGTTTTCCAGGCCTGTGATGGTTCTGTGCAAATCCATTCATCTCTTCTTAAGTGGTCCCCAGAGGAGGCCACATTCGCATTTGACCAGGGGAGGCTGGTTGGGGTGAAAGCCATAGATCTAGGGTTGTGGCAAAAACAAAGCTAACAGGCTCACATGGGGCAAGGACCTGTGACCTCAGGCACAGCTGGGCTATAATCAACTGGGCCGAGCAGCCTTTCCCCAGGGTTAAGACTAACAAGTCCCAAGACATACTTAACCACCACTTAGGCTATTAGATAATGCCACATGCCTGCCCAGACCTAGGACTACTGCTCTCTAAAACATTTTTGTTTTTCTTTTGTTTGCACATTTTAGCATCTCTCTTTATAAATGTGTTTTTGGACAGCTTTTTCTTTTACAATCTAAAGTTTTTTTCTTATATACTGCTGCAGTGCTCTATGATCGAGCCTGGGAATAGCCACTGCACTCCAGCCTGGGCAACATAGTGGGACTCTGTCTCTAAAACAAAAAATAATTCTATTACTGATTTGCATATTCTGTATGCTACCTTGAAACAAATCAGCCCCAAAAATATTTAACTTATCTAGAGAAATATATTGCTAAACTTAAAGGCAACAATGAAAAATATTAATGGGAATTGTGAGGCAAAGGTTGTATGATTTTTCTAGCAACAAAAAATATGGGAAAACACTGCTTTTTTAAAAAAACAGTTTTAAAAGTCTAAATACATGAAGGGGAAAATCTATAAAGTTTCAGAATCTAGGCAAAACAAGCAAAAAAAAAAAATCTTCACAACTCGATTATTGATGTCACCATGAATTAGCCTCTGTCATCTCCACCCACAGTGTAATGACAGACAAATTACATGCCTGAGGTCACACCCCAGGCTGAGGCCTAGGCTGCCTTTTTCTCTTTTTCCTAAATCAGACACTACTGGGGCAAGATGAATCTAAAGGAAACTTGGTAAGGACAAAAATAATTTATGGAGAGCACAAATACTCTATTTGTTAATTTTAATACAACATGCTTCATCTTGCACCTTGCACAAGGTGTGCTTAGATCAGAATATCAAGGATTATAAAGGATACTGTTTTTCCCCACCTAGAATCATAGACTGACACATGTACAAGAATGTTGAGATTATCTGGTCCAGACTTAAGACATTTAACAATGAGCATGTCAGACCAGAAGGCAGCTGGAACCTTGGGCTAGTGCCTACTGGTGCAATATCAGCCCCAATCTTGTCCAGCTCCCTCACTGCCCAGATAAGAGCTTGGTACCCAGAAAGGTGTAATGACCTGGCTATGATCATATGACTAGCTAATGGGTGAGTTTGCCCAAAACTCTTATTCCCAATCCAGTGCTTTTCTCCACTACACTATTCTATCCCTTATCCAATGTTAAACATTAAATATAAATACCAAATAATGAATTACTATGGTTTCAAAATAGCTTTGGCTAATGTACTAAAAATTCCAGGAATAGGGCTGACTTCAGGTGCAGTTTAAAAGGACCAGTTTCTCTTTTCCAATCTCTAGAGTCGGTTCTATGGGATCGGCTTCCTAATCAGATGGGCATTGCCCTCATGACGACAAGATGGCTGCTGTATCTCTAGACCTAACATCCCTTCGGGTTAAACCCATCAGGAAAAAGTTCTTCTCTCCTCTTCCCCCGCTTCATGCCCAGCGAAGACTCATTTCATCTCACCAGCTCTGCCTGGGTCACATGCCCATTGCCCACCAATCATTGTGGTCTGGGGAGTGGATGAACTGACCGGCTGAGGATTAGGCCCCATGCTCTTTCCCACCCACCTCCAAGCCTGGGTTTAAAGCAACACACGTTGTTACAAATTATTGTTACAAGTGATGTAGTATATGGGAAGATGAACTGCTGAGAAAACTTCTAGGACACTGCTTAAGGACAGAATGTGGGAGAGGACAGGAAAAAGTAGGCGGGCTCCATTAAAGACTGATTCCTCTGTAACATGGGCCCGTGGCATTTGCAAACCCTCAATCTAATGGAAAAACTGGCTCCACTCTATTACAAAGAAAGAATACAGGAGTCCGAAAAAAAAGGAGAAATAGTGATCAGGTTGGGGGTGTGGGTAAGATTTATGGAGTTGCTGGGTTTTAAATAAAATTTTAAAAAACGGGGGGAAGCACCTGAACAGATAGATAGAGCAGTGCTATGGTCTGAATGTTTTTGTCCCTCTCCCCCAAATTTTTACGCTGAAATCCTTACCCCTGATGTTAGCAGGTGTGGCCTTTGGGAGGTGGTTAGCTCGTGAGCTCCACCCTCATGAATGGTATTAGTGCCCTTATATAAGAGGCCCAAGAGAGACTTCCTCACCTCTCCCACCGTGTGAGGACACAGCAAGAAGGTACTGCCATGAGCTAGAAAGCGAACCCTCACCACACACCGAAGCTACCTTACTATTGGAGTTCCCAGCCTCCAGAGCTGCGAGGAATACATTTCTGTTGTTTATAAGCTGCCCAGTTTATGATGTTTTGTTATAGCAGCCTGAGCAGACTAAAACCAGGAGAGAAGTATTTCAAGTAGGTGTGAAAACTGGATGCCGGCAACACTGTATGTGTGAGAGACAGAAAGTCTTCACTCACCCTCTGCCCTTCCTTCCTGCTTTCACTTAGTCAAGGAATATTCATTGAACTGTGTGCCACACACTCAGCTGGTCCTGGGGCTATCACAGCGGACAAGATACAGTCCCTCCCTCAAAGAGCTTGAGGCTAGCTCAAGGAGCTAGTGTTCGCAACAAGGAGGCTTAAAAATTGTTATTAATCCAACAGGGAGGGCACAGAGGGCTGTGGCAGCGCATGAAGGGCACCAGCTGAGAGCTGGGGAGAGGAGACAGTGGATCTCCACCGAGACGGAG
Organism: Propithecus coquereli; assembly: GCF_000956105.1. Classification (NCBI taxonomy): domain Eukaryota; kingdom Metazoa; phylum Chordata; class Mammalia; order Primates; family Indriidae; genus Propithecus; species Propithecus coquereli. The sequence continues at coordinate 3,099,703 of NW_012135303.1, read as the reverse complement.
ATGAGCCGTGCCTGTCCAGGAAAAGGGCGGCGGGGAGTTCTGGTTGAGGAAAGACGACGTGCAGACTCAAGTCGGATGGAAGAACAGGTCAAGTTGGTTGAAGGCCTTCAAGCCGGACGGGAGAGCTTAGATTTGATGAGACAGGACATAGGAAATCACTTCAGCCCCCCTGCAGGGTCAGTCTTCACGAAAATGGTGTACAAGTGAAACTGTTAGACCAGGGAAGGGTAGGACAAGTCTTTAGGATACTATTTCGCCAACTAGGAGGCAGGAATTCTGAACTCAGGATATGAAGCCCGAATGGAATGAATGAACCTTAAGGTAGAAAACAGCCCAGCAATGCACACGAGAAGTGCCAACAGTCTCAAGGAAGTAGAGGGGGGATGTGAGAATGAGACCCAAGGTGAGCCAGGAAAGGACAGAGCCATGGAAAGCAGTGACAGAGCGTTACTTCAGCAAGAGAGGCAATAAAAGAAGCCAGAATGCTCTGGCAAAAAACCCAAGAAGCTCGATAATGCCAAGTGTTGGCAGGGATGTGGGTATATAGGGACCCTTGTACTTGCTGATGGGAGCGTGGGCTGTTGCAGAAATTCCGGGGAGCAATCTGGCATATCTGGTGAAATTAAGTAAAGGTAGAACTTATAATACAGCAAGTTCACTCTTAGGTATAAATCCCAACTACATTTTCTAACCTACGAACATGCTGGTTGCATGGGAAATTGGAAGGAATCTGAGCTTCCATCCCTGGGAGAGTGAATAAGTAAGCGTGGTAAACACACATCATGGAATGTGATACATACAGCATTTAGAAGCAACAAATTAAATGTACTTATAGCAGCTTGGTGAACTTTTAAAAATTGGTGCTAAACTGAAAAAAAAAAGGGCAAAAGATAAAATGAGATATGTAGTAATACCATTTACGTAAATAAAAAACACAGGCATAAAAAATTTAACACAGCAACTTGCTTGACCTCCTCTCTGCCTCCCAGCACTCTTGATGTCCTTTTCGGGATTATTCTTCCCATAGCGCTTACCAACTTCTACCATACTGATAATTTTTTTTATTTTTATGCTTGTAGATTATCGTGTTTCATCCCGTTAGAATACACACTCCAGGGACCCTTGTCAGTTTGGTTCACTAATATCCCCAAATGCTGGGCACAAAGCAGGTACTCAACTGATACTTGTTGAATGAATAGATGACCAAGACAACAATGCACATTTTGCAAGAACATATACAAACCAAAAGATCCACTTTAAGGACCAGAGAACAGTTGCCTACAGAGTAAGAAGACAAGGGAGTGGGCATGGGGAATAAAAGAAAATGAAGTAAATCCTAAGAAACAAAACAAAGGGAGATTGGGTGGGGGGGAATGTCAAAATGCAAAGAAGAGAGGAAGGCATGCAGGGAAGGGAGCAGGTGGGCCAACCCAAGAGCTTGGTTTGGCCAGGTAGGGGTGATGAGATCGAGCCTGGAGGGACTGTGCTATGTAGGACCTCAGCATGGTCTTCAGCACGTTGGTGGCTTCTTAGTCCCATTCTCTCCAGCCTCCCACTGGCTGGCCTGGGCCTGCAAACAGCCTCCCCTGACTTTTCCAAGACATCAGGTCTTGAAAACATAAGCCTGATGACACTACCAGTCCCTGTCCTGGGAGACCAGAAGTCTGAAGGATTCCAGGTGAGTGGCTCTCAACCAAACTCATCTTAGCAAAGGTGTGAGCTGGAGGAGTCTGCCCTGGGGACCATTCAGGCCCGGAGAAGTTTAGCCAGCTTTCAGATTTGGAATTCCCAACTAGTTCACATGCATTAGCAGGTTTAAAATGAAGCAAAGACTGTATTCTTGCTAGAAGTTACCTTATAAGTCATCAGTTTCCCCACCAGTAGCATGAGAAATACCCGGGGAGCTTTGGAAACCACGAATTCTCAAGGCTGATCCCCATGGGGATTTGGGATTCAACTCCCTGGGTAATTGTAGCCCCGCTTGGACCAGACCCTCCCCCCACCACACACACACACACACACACACACACACACACACACACACACACACACACAACTGGGCAGTCAGAATATCCGTGTGTCCGGAACAGCCAACCAGGCTCTCCCCAGGGACACAGGAAATCCCTGCTGCCTCCGTCCCCCACCGGGAGTGCTGGAGGGGGCTTCAGGAGGCCTCGCAGTGGGAACCCTGGGCGCAGGTGGGCAGATAATGGGCCAGCACCCCCCCCCCCAGCCCGGCTCCCAGATCAGCATTCCAGGCCCACCCACCTGGGCCCTGGGTCACCAGGAGACCTCACGCGTACACACAGGCTCTAACCTGCCCTGAGCCCAGATCCGGCTGCGTTTCCCAAGCAGCTTTCTCAGCCTCCTGTGAACAAAGGCCATTGTTCTCCCAGGAATGTACTGCAGGGAGATGTCTGTCCATCCTTTCTCTCCTTCTCTCCCCATCCCGCCCATCTCCGCGCTCACCTTTAATCCCTGAGAGGGAAGGTATTCTAAATATGACTGCTCTTGGCCACTTTTTCCTCTCCAACTTGAAAGTCACACGCTCTTGTCTGTGGCTATTTGTGAACGATCCCTCCTCCCCAGTGGACACCCTCAAGCAGTTGGAGGCACATTTTTCCATACCGGAGGCTGAGAAGGTGTGGGTAGAGACGGGATTAAAAAAAAAATACACATTTGGAGTTGCCGACCTTCCTGTGGGAATCGTCCTATTATTTAAAGGATGGGTTCTGTCTGTCCCTGCCCCCACCTGATGAAGCAGTAAATTGTAACAAGAGAATCTGGCTAAACGAGTTTCCGATTCAAACGTTATCTTGTGGACAAAGAACTCTTTGAATATGGTTTCTGTGTTTGGCTTCTTGCGATGGAGTGGAAAGTTATGTTTTCACTGTTGCTGGAATTCTCCTGTCCCTTCAGTGTCCAACAACGGCCATTCACAGAGAAGGCAGCGTTGGGTCCGACAGGGGCGGGGGAGGCCACGTGCCCCGGCCATTTCCTGCTAATTAACACTTGGATATCAGAGGATATTTCTCTCTAGGAAGCTGCCGCAGATAAGGGATCTATCCCCCTCAGTCATCAATAAGTAGACGGCCCCTTTCTAGAAGAGGCCATAATCCAAACATGCTTGGGGTGGGTGATGGATAGAAAGCTACCATTTTAAAAGGATTCCAAATCTAAACAGAATGTGTCTGGTTACTGACAAAATTAAATTACCCTGAGCTGGAGGAACTTCCCCTTCTAGTGAAAACAAAGTTATAGTTACAGATAAAATAGAAACTTGGGCATAAATTCATAGAGGCTTCTAAGAGCAAGCATGATTGTTAAATTTATGAGCTCAATTTTATTATATGCTTGTCCCACTTTGATATACTTCATAAGTGAGAAAGTACAAAAAAAATTCTGGGGGGTAGTATTTGAAGGGTCAAAAGTCCAACAGACTCTGGTTGAAAGCACCCGGAGGCCCAGGTTTTATTTAACTCTCTTCTCTCGGCTGTTCTGGCAAATATCTCTTTTTCTCCCTAGAAACATGATAACCAGGCTGCTCAGGAGAGGAGGAAAAGGTAGAAACTTTTCCTGGGCTGTGATAGCCTCTCTTTCTCTGGGAAAGATTACATTTAACACCCTGCCTCTGTGGACATTCTCATCAGACATTCTCCTTACCTTTCCTTGCTTATAGAAATGAGGCCAATGTAGTGAAACAGGAAGTAGCCCGTGAGGATTCCAGTTTTCACATCGGCCAACAAGAGAGCCATTCCACTTAATGGATTTATTTACTCCACAGATCTTTGTTGCGTTTCTGCTTCACGCTGGCACAGTGGGCTCTGAGAGGAATCTAGGTGTCTGCAAGGAAACTAATGTTTGTACAGTACATTCTCACTGACAACATGTTTTCACCCGCAGTAACTCAGACCGACGCCAGCCGAGAAGGAAAATGGCCTCTGGATTTAAAATGCTCAGAGACTGACTGGCAGGGGAGGCTGGATTGCAGAGAACAAACCTCCAGAGAGTGGGAGAAGCAGCCCTTGCCTAATCCAGGCCTACCCAGAGACAGCGATAGTGCTGCCACCCGGAGAAGAGAGATCAGTAAAACCCGGGCCTCCAGGTGCTCCCAACCAGAAAGTCTAGAATTTCCAATTCTGTGGGCTTGGTTTGTTAAGTGTTCAGCTGGAATGATCTCTTCCTCTGAGACCCAAAGCTCGACAATAACGCCCCTCTCTTTCCTTTGAAGCCAGGTTTGAAATCTCCTCCCTGACAGAGAAACTTTATCTCCTACATCCTCTGCACTCCTCATGGTTACATCCCTGGACGTGGGGCCGGTGAGTCCCGCTGGACACTGCCGCAGCCCTGTTCTGAGGAGACATGTGTCATCGACACGGGTTTATGTTTGAGGGAAATTTGCTTTCATTTTGCTTTTGATGAATGTGCTAAGTCGTTACATTAGGGAAGATGCCCCACTGGCCCCCCCGTTTGTGGGCCCCACCGAGCTGGGTGGGTCTCAGGAAAGCAGCTGACTGAACATGCACGTTCCCAGGGCTTGGCAGGGCTGCACGGTTGCAAGGCGATGGCTCTTCCATCACACGGTCGTGTTGCAGAAACACCCTGAGCAGCCCAGCTGCAGCACTGTTGGCATCAGAGAGCTGACCACAGTGGGGAAAGTCACCCAGCCAACCCTCCTGTCCTTCACAGCCTTGCTGTCGTGTCTGTGGTAGGTGGTAGGCTCTTAACGGCCATGAGACCACTGGCCCATCGCTGGGCTCGATCAGACCCTCAGTCGCCATGCTGAGCTGTCTTGAGAGGACTTCAGTGTGCCCTCAGTCACCACCATTACCCATTCACATTACCACTGTTACCACAGCCACCGTCCCTTGATATGCTCCAAGACAGCGGCCCCTTTTCAACCAGTTTGTCATTCCTTAAACCCCTCCTATGCAGAAATTGTGGCACCTTGACTATTGATATGGCAGTGGCTTTAAAATTCAATTCAATTCAGAACAAATTTAATGAGCATCTATTATCTTCATTTATTTCACATTTATTGATTTCCTGTGTGCCCAGCACTGAGAATACGACAGTGAATTAGCCTGGCTTTCAACATTTAGTGAAGGAGTATCCGGGACACTGCTTGCCGTTTATTCTCCAACCTTCCTGAAAAATTTCCAGATGCCGTCTCTTCACTTATTTGGCTCTACCAAGAAATAGTCCTAACAATTGGCTAGAGTGTTAGGAAAGGAGAATACAAAAGAGTGTGGGTAAAGTCAGACATCTGTTCAAACTGCAGCTCTACTCCTTACTTATAACGAAACATTAAGCTACTTAACATGTCTGAGCTCAGTTTTCTCATTTGTAAAATGGCAATAATAAATCCTTCATTAAAGGAGTACTGAGAAGATTAGCAAACAGATGACATGTACGAATTGCCAGTTTGGTTACCTGACACATAGTGGTAGACCCAGTGGTTATATATTATCATTACTATTGCTATGACTATTGTCATCAATATCTTTGTCCTTTGTGAGGGAGGGTAGCCTTTTAGTGACAAGTAATGTGGGGATAACCTTGGGGGACATCCCTCCTAGGAAGTACCAGTTTGAACTTTTCATTGGAGATGGCATTTTTTCAGTGACAAAAGCAAAGTTAATATCTTTCTGAAGGAAAAATATAATTGAGTTGTTTTATTTTTTTACTTACATGTGATCATCAGTTGATACTTCCAGCCCTGGGGATCAGTCTTCTTCTTCAAAAAAAATTAAGGTGTTCTCTGCCAAATCTATCAAGAAGCTCAAATGAAAGACCCTGGGTTGGAGTCCTACTCTGACTTACTAGAGGGAGGGAAGCAGCACAAACGCTTCTTTTTCCTAATTTTTTCTTTTAAAGGGTTGACAGTTCATGATAAAAAAAAAAAATCATCATCATCTAAAAATGCTTTATATGTGAACAAGTATTATTTGTTATTCTTTTTTTATTTTTTATTTTTTTAGCTTTAGGAAGTTAGAGGTTTACAAAGGAGAGTTAAACTTGACATCTTCTTTCTTCATCAACTTAGACAAGCAGAAAAAAATAAACAATGTTTTGAATCCACCCAGGAATCAGCCCGTTCAGACCAGATAGAGTGTTTACAGCTGAGCAAAGATATAGAAAAACTTATATGTCAATTTGGCTTTTATTGTACAGAAAGAATTTTAATTTTTAAAAATAATCTATAGCTTTGGATTACATAACCCAGAAAGGTAAACTAGACAAATACCCTCTACACATAAAAAATATTTCCTTCACAATAACCATAAAGTACTTTTCGTGACATCCATTTTCAGATTTTGGTATTGGGCCCAATTCACAATTTGAGTACAGTTTTCCTATTTTTATTGCCAATGCATTGAGTACATCTATTTCTCACTGTTTAAATCAGAGGGAGAAATTTCATCTAGGATTATTTATTTTTACTCTCTAATTTTAATTCATGTGCCTCTGGAGAATATATCTTTTGTATAATTCTGTTTCCAAAAACCTAAGGAAAATAGAAAACAAGATGCTATTGGTTAAGTTTCTTTAAAAGGTTATTTGGAGGGGTCTCTCCTGGACTTTTTTTTTTTGTAAGTCATATTTCAAGTCTTTGATCTTGACAGCCCTGAAATATTACCCTGCAATTACATCATAACTATGAAATGACTTTTGTTGGCTAGTGACATGACTTTTTTTAAAGTTTGCACTAAATGCACAAATATTACAGTGAAACGATGTCAGAGTATTCCAAATGATTAGTGATGGTATTAAAATTGCCAGTATTGCTATATATTGTACCCTTAAGAAATTTAGAATATTTATGACCAGGCCTTCATCTAAGTAGTCTGATTTTTTTTCCCCCTTTTTAAAGTGATTGGTAATTTCTGCTTTTAGCCTTTTTCACGTGCTTTGCTATTACTTAAAGACATTTAAACCATTGATTTTTTTTCCACTGGGGAAAAATAGCTTATATTCATGCAAAAGTCAATAGCGACTGAACTAAATATCATCCAAACATTTATTAATTCAATAAATATTTACTGTAGAGTCGTAACACATCATATGATACCAGTTCAACTATGTACACTTGGCCCTTGTCTCCCTCACCAAAAAGAAGGAAAAAGCAAAAAATAACACTTGCAATAGCAGCTGTTCCAAACACCTATCCACTCAATGACTGAAGCCCCAGAGTCAGCAAGATGAAGGACACGGACCTGCTGTCAGCTTGGCTGGTTTTACCTCCGTCGTACCTCTCAGAAATGAGGCTGAGTGTGAAACTAGCGTCTGAAAAATAAGTGTTTAGGGTACATCAGGGCCTCTAAATAAGTGCCAGCTGATTCATCTGGTTCCCAACCAAAGACAAACAAAACAAAATAGCAACCTGATCCATTGTTGGAGGAAAACCTAGCTGTGTTGGACTTAGTGAAGGATGTTCCTATACTGTACTTTATAGGCCATTGAAGGGATTTTCCAGGGATAATCTCGACTGTAAGCTTTATTTGCCTCACCACTCATGGTAGATGTTCAATACTGTGCAGCCAGTAAAGGTAGGTCTGCTTAGACAGGCTCTGTGCTGCAGTTACAGGGGAAAATTCCTGACCACTTAGTGGACATTCTAGAGATATGAGATCAAGGTTATGCATACAATCATACATATACATTCACCCACATAACTTGAGAATGAGCCACACTTTCATAGAGTGGGCCAATCTTGACATGTCCTTTTTTAGCCTGATAGTTTAACTCATCTTCACTTATTAGGGACTGTGAGTATGGCAAATGACATGAGTTTAAAAGGTGAAATACGACAGAGATTTGTTTTTAGATTTCTATTTTTAAAACTAATTATTGATACAGTTGGAGATTTTGGTTTTTTGTTGTTGTTGTTGGTAGTGATGGTGGTAGTTTTTAGAACAAGCTAATGATTTAAAAACAGAAGTGTAAATGCTGAGAGTTTATTTGCTGATCACTAGGCTACATTAGCCAGTGGAAGGCTTTTATACATAATATGTACTTTATATATATTATATATATATAGGGTGTGTGTGTGTGTGTATATATATATATATATATATACTATATATATATACATACAGTATAGTCATGAACCATAACATCAAACATTAGCTGATACATACATGCTGGATTCAGTGAATTGCCTCCCTGGCCCCAAACAGTCTCAGTTGCACCAAATCTGAAATGCATCATGCCAAGCATTTCTCCTTTAATTGTTTTAACAAGGATATTTTCAAGAAAAGCTAATCTACCTGTTTCCAATAATTCAGTTACAGTTTACCCTCTTAAGATCTTACCTTGCCTGAGCTAGCTCTATCCACAAAAATCTTTTTACTGTCTCTTTCAAAGTTTCACTGATTTGCAAATAAGTAGTCCATCAAACAGCTTCTCGCCTCCTCCCGACCCTCAACTCATGCTTGATTGAAGCTCAGAATGAGCTTCATGCAAGCACTCAGACTCCCCACGAGGTTGGAAAACGCACTATCCCATGACCAGGAGGAGAGAACCATGAAGCAAGCATTGAACTTTCTCACAACTCAACCTGATCCTTCCCTCTCTCCTTATAGGACTAAACGGAAGTTGCAAAGTTTACGTGCAATACCTCATTCAAGCTACTCAAGCTGACCTTTCCAGAAACAAGAGTGGCAAAATAGGAACCTGACTTTTAGACAGAGGACCATCCTGCCCGAGGACGACATTGCTGTGGGGATTTCATCAACAGATCTTAGTAGCTTTATTTTAGAATTAGAAAGAATGGCCAGAGAAGCAAAGAGCACCCTCATTAAAGCTGATTTACTGGAGAGGCTCGAAATCCTCCTTTCCTCTTTGGTATCACCCAAGTTATTCATGCCAATTTGTGAAGCTGCACATCATTATTTTAATTGTCTGCAGCCCTCGGGTGAGTTTTAATAATCTCACTGGCCTGGTTACAAGCAGGCCCTGGACACTACAGTAAAGACTTTTCACAGGGATGTTTGGGGGCCACCAACTCAGATGGAACCAAAGGAACATAGTCATTGATAAGCTTTGGAACAAATTTTGGGTTTTTTTTTTCCTTCTCTTGTAACATAGGAGCTGACTGTCCTCTGATGTAACAAAGATAAATTGGAATCAGGCTCTGGCAAAGGTTTTTATTTGATCAGCAAAATACTACACACAGAATAGCCCTGCTTTCCAAAGCTCTCTCTTCTGTAGGTTCATCCCTGCTGAAAATTTTCCCATTTCTCCAACCCTCTCCACAACCTTCCTAGAGGAAAAAGCCCTAAACAGATGCTCCCATTGTACAGAATGTCAGTTATCAGACCACGGGTTGTCAGTGGGCTCAGCTTCAGAGAAAGTGCTGCAGTCAGCTGCACATATGTCCTTTCTATTGCTATTCCTTTCTCCTTATACTCCCTAAAGCGTCTCTCACACTGGGGAATCCACAGGCCTGTGTTTCAAACCCCTGCAGAACACCCAACTGGGCCATAGCTAAACCTCCGGAGCTGCCTGCAGATTCCACCCACAGCCTTGGGTGTGTCCTGCCTGAACTTCTGCTCTTTGCTCAAAGCCGTTTGATGGAATGGAAACTTGAGACATTCTTTGGATGCTCCTGGTATTTGAATCACTTTCTAAACGGGTTTGACATCAAAAAGCTTAGAAACTTTTTTAAGAAGAGAAAGAGGGAAAAGTGAGAGAAAAGATGGGAACTGTCAAAAAAGTAGACACTTCTGCAGTAGCTCAAAGGAGACCCACAGTAAGACAAATGATGCCTCCTGGAGGGCGAGCGTGCTGGGTCCCTGGATGGCCCCATCGGGAACCTTGATGATGGTTAATACTGCTGCCACCCCGTGTCTGGACATTTCTGGTAACACCCTTCAACATTGTTCTAAATCTGTGTAAATTCTAAATCTCTGTGGCTACACAGAGAAAAATGAGGTCCAGCCAAATTAGGAGCTGGGCTTTCTAGAGAATCTCGTGGAGATTCTGGAGAATCTCGTAGCTAAGGGGTGGCCCAGCAGAAAGTTCATCTAAGCAAACGGCAAGATCCAAGATCTTCACTGCCCACCGGAGTTGCCAGGGAAACTGGCACACAGGAAAGCCCAAGCTGGGCCGTGTTAATGAATAGCTCAGGGTCACCATCACACACGAGGCTGGGGAATCACCATGACGTGGCAATAGATGTGGGGTGAGGGCGAGGGGGGAAGTGAAATAACCATAGTTATGTGGACACAGTAAGGAGACAGTTAAGGACTCTGGAGTACATGTAGAGGGCTGGTTCATATTGAGATACCAAAAAAGAAAAAAAAAAGGAAATCTTACAAATCAACACCTACTCGTGCTCTAGAGATAAGAAAAGTGGTGATGAACCAGCCCAAAATAATCTCCAAAGAAGCCAATCTTTTTGGAGATATGACAATCTATAAAGTCTTTGATTTCCCAGCACTCTCCCTCTGCTCCTTACACTGCAGAGTGATGATGATTTATTAAGCCACAGTGAACTGAGGTTAATTTAATTTTGGGGATTTCTCAACACGCCTTCAGATGATTGGAGACACTCTGGGTTGTTGTGAAACTGCAGCTGGGAGTCCCTGTTGTCCCACAAATCCAGGCCCAGTGGAGCAGACTGATTGCCTCAGGGGAAGAACAAAAGATAGTACTAAGAAACCCCCTTTTTCAGGTAAAGGTGAATAACAAGAAAAAGAACAAGCAATTTTATTTAATAAATGATTTCATGGTCTCTGAGATCCAAGCCTTCCAGCATCCAGCCGTGGGGCTCACCCTGCCTGTCCTGGCCGTGGTGGGCTGAGCCTGGCTGGGCTGAGGGCAGCTGTGGAGTCAGAGACAGCTGGGCGAGGGCTGGGTACCAGCCTTCAAAGATAGGACAAGCGAGGTGACGAGTTTTCCTAAACAAAGAGTGCACACGTGCACAAGTACTTGATTGAAGACAAATTTCTATAAGCATTTCCTTGTGAGCAAATTTCAAGGCACAGGTTAGCTTTTTCTCATAGCAGAGAGATGAATGGAGACAATTACACTCACTGGCTTGCTTTGTGAGGTCATAATTTTTCATTATTTGCCAGAAGTAATAACATACACATTGAGGCAGATGAGTTGTCTGACGTGAACACCATGGAGCTTACGGCTCAATCTCCTATTAGAAAAAGTCTCTGAAATTCTTCTGCTCTGAAATAAGTCCTTCCTATGTCCCCAGACCAGGCTTTGCTGACAGCAGCTGGGGATGTTTTCAATACTTCTCAGCTCAAGTCTTCATCTGAAATGCAGATAGGCTCAGCTTCGATGCAAGCCGTAAAGCAGCCTCCTCGCTGAATGTCTTCTGTGTGTCCAGTGCTGTGCCATGCCCTGGGGGAGACATGGAAGAACAGGACCCAGTTCCTGCCCTTGAGAAGTTTAGTGGGGCAGCCAGGCGCCAAGGCTCCTCACATGGTAGGGCTCCTGAACCGGGGCCATGGTTGCTAGGCAGCTGGTTCAGAACAGTTATTCAAGCAGGAAGTCAAGTCCTGCTTTTAGCTCTGCCCCTTGACATGTGAGATAAGTCACTTGTCTCAGGATCCTCGGCCTACAGTGTAATACATATAATTAGAGAATTACTTAACATCTCTCCTATAATGAGCTGCAGTTGCATATGCCTGGATATATTTTAATGATTCAAATTAAAAGGGAATACAATCCTCTCCCAAGCACCCATTCCCACCAGTCTTACAGGTCATTATTACATTTCTTTGGTGTCCTCCAAAATGCTATTCATAAATTCAGCATTTGCTGAAAAAATGAGCAAACAACTCATGAATCAGTGTCGGCTCCTCATGCCACAACGTCTAGCACTTAAAACACTGTGCCCTCCACTGTCATGGACATCTGTCATTTTTGCCTGCCTACGATCCATTGCCCTTTTTCCAGTAATAGCTTCTCATTGGGCTTTGGGGAACTGTAGCTCCCTGTTGGGTACAATCATGGTGATGGGTCTTTTATATAAATCAATGTTAGGCTAGAAACATGACATTGGAATTTGAATCTTACACGTTCTTGCATATGATCAGAGGTGAACAGAGACTGCAGTGTCCTGAAAAGATTATCCATTGGTTGCTGTTGCCTGAACCCCAGGATTTACTCTGGTTCCTGTCCTCTCTAAGCCTGTATTTTCTGTTTTCCCTTTATTTCTGTGACCTATCTGCTTATCTTTACAATAAATGTCTTTTTACTTAAATTCAAACTAGAGTTGGCTTCTGTTGCTTACAATTGAAGTATTCTAACTGCTACACATGCCTTTGGTAAAAGTCCAGGTTATTAAAATGGCAAACCAAAATAGAAAAATAGAAATTTTAGAGCTAAAAGAAGTTTCCAAAATCTGGACAGTCTGACCCAGAGAAGTGGAGTGACTTGATCAAAATCCTATTATTGGTTGGTAAAAGTTAAGTCGAGAACCCAGGAAACCCAGCTCCCTGTCTCGCAGCCCTTTCACTCTATTTCCTGTCCTCAGATCTTCTCTTCTGAGGTTGTTACCTATGGCTGCTTTCATGCTACCACAGTAGCGTTGAGCAGTTGTGACAGAGGACATGTAGTCCACCAAGCCTGAAATATTTACTATCTGGCCCTTCACAGAAAAAGTTTGCCAATACCTGCCTATACCATATATAAATGAATGAGTGTGACTGTGTTCCAACAAAACTTTATAGACACTATAATTTTAATTATGTAAAATTTTTAAGTTTCTCAAAATGTTCTTTAATTTTTTTCAAACATTTAAAAATGTAAAACCCATTCTGAGTTCATGAACCCTACAGAAGCACACCTGGATTTGATCCATAGGCTGTAGTCCACCCATCCCTAGTTTAAGCCAGTTTGAGTTAGGGTTTCTGCTACTTGCAATGAAATATGACCTAACTGATATAATAAAGTCATCCATATATTTATTGATTAGCTACTATGTGTGAAAAATACATACAATGAGGAATAAGATACAATCCCTTCCCCCAAGGACCTCACAATCCAGTTAGGGACTCAAGGGCTCCCATAATAATAGCCACCATTTATTGAGCACATATTACAACGTGCTAACTGCTTTGTCCTTTAAACGAATGATCTCATTTAATCCTCATTAACAATGCCATAGGCTTATTCCTATGTTACAGATGAGGACAGTGAGGCTCAGAGAGATCAAATACCTGGCCCAAGGTCACATAGCTAACAAGCAATAGAGGGAAGAGTTGAACCCAAGTTGTGTGGCTCTGAAGCCCGGGGACCCAAACACTGCGCTAAGTGAACCCTCCTCAGTGTGGATCCCTCCACTGTCCAGCATCTGTCCTCTCCTGCCCAGCCCTCCACAGCCCAGCAGGCTCACTGCTGAAATGCTGCTCATCCCTCTATCCCAGGTCTTTGAACATCCCAACCATTACCTCTTTGTAACTACTCCTTCCAAACACGCACAGCACCTGATGTCTAGATTGTTCATTTTGAGCATATAGAGCATTTTGATTGCCATTTCACTTTTTCTGTGTTTTTTCTCTTTCCCCAAGCTATACTGTGGTGTCAGAGGTGGGAGCATCCCTCTGCCTTTTTGGTAACCCTCAGGGACATACACACAGTAAGCTCAAAGTTGAAAAAAACCGGGCGGGGTACAGTGGCTCATGCCTGTAATCCTAGCATGCTGGGAGGCCAAGGCAGGAAGATCATTTGAGGTCAGGAGTTTGATACCAGCCTGAGCAAGAGCGTGACCCCGTCTCTACTGAAAATAGAAAAAATAAACTGACGTGGTGGTGCACACCTGTAGTCCCAGCTACTCGGGAGGCTGAGGTGGGAGGATCGCTTGAGTCCAGGAGTTTGAGGTTGCAGCAAGCTATGATGACACCACTGCACTCTACCCAGGGACAATAGAGCGAGACTCTGTCTCAAAAAAAAAAAAAAAAAAAGTTGAAAAAAACCTAGCAAAAGAATGAGATAAAAGGAAAGATTAGGCAGCTAAAGAAACAATTAACAACCAAGACATCATCATCTTCTATAAATGAGAAAAAAAAAAAAGGGCACAAGAAACACCAGCCCGAAAAATCAAACCAATACATCTGGGAAATACTTGAGTTAATATAAGTCAACACAGAGGGAAAAGAAAATGATTAAAGCAACTATAAAGAAAGAAATAGAAGTAGAGGATAAATTGGTATCCAACCTGAAAGAGAAGCCTCCTCTGTATCCCCAAAAATAGAACAGAAAAAATATTTGAGGATACAATGCAGAAAAATTTTTCCAAACTCAAAGAGCACTTGAATCTGCAGATTAAAAGGGCCCACTCTGTGCCAGAAAAGGTCTGGGTACTTAAAAAAGAGGGGCCCACTCTAAACTAGGAAAATTTGATATAGAACCATCAACAAGAACTCTTGTTGATGAAGAAAGGATTCTTTAGGCATCCAAGAGGAAAACCTGGGGCCTGATGGGGGAAAACTATAAGCCTGGCTTCATTGTTCTAAATACCAGTACTGAATGCCAGAACGTAAGGAAAGAATACCTGCAAGGTTCTGCGGGAAAGCAAAGGTGACCCAAGAACATCACACCCAGCAAGCAGTCGTTCATATACAGAGGGATGTACAGACGAAAGAATTTGGGGATCATAGCACCAGTGAATCCTTCTGCAGCGGCAAAATAAGAGGAAAAAACTACTTGACAATGAAGTACAGCCAATCAAGAAATTGACCAAATTAGAGAATTAGTAATGTGAAAGTCTTGATTAAAGGACTAGCAATAAACAGTGAATCCAATTAAATGTAGAATAAGGACTAAACCTCTAGAGAAATAAATGGATGCAAATCAGAATGTAGATGCTATAAAACCAAACAAATTACAAATTATAGAAGCATCAAAACTGGGAGAGAGGAAGAAGCATGAGAGTGCTAAATCATCTTGTCACCTGGCAGGAAGTCAGTCAAAAGCACCCACCCAACGTTTCCGTTAATTTTCATCATCTATTATTTTTTACCAATCATGGAATGGTCTTTTAGGAACTAACATATCTTGTCATTCAGGAACTAATATTTGAAGTTCATTAGTTTCACCTGAGTTCCTTTCTTCTGTTAAATTCGAGCAAAACTAAGCATAATGCTTGTAATTATTTTTAAAACTATGCATAATATGATCATGTTACCACAAAGTTATTTATGATCTCTCTCTCTCTCATTATTCTTGAATGGCAATAGTAATAGTAAAGTAGCTAATTCTTATTATGGGCTCATTATGTGTCAAACACTATCTTAAGTACTTTACCTGTATCTACAAATTTAGTCGTTATAAGATCCTTAAGGAGTAGATAGTATCATCACCCCCATTTTACAGGTAAGGAAACTGAGGAGTGGGGATGCCTCCCACAGTTACACAGATAGTAAATGTGAGAGCTGAGAGTCAAACCCAGGGATTTGGGCTCCAGAGTCTTTGTTCTTAACCATCACCCTATATTGCTTCCCCACAAGTGAGTAGCTAGGTCATTTGTTGCTTTCCTTGTACTTGAATGACACTTGAATCATGTGTCATTTAAAAAAAAAAAAAGCCATTATGAAAAAACAAAAGAGCTTCTACTTGGAAAACGAGATGAATACTCCCAGGTATTACCATTACTGAGGCCAACAGGGTGGAGCCTAAACCGTCCTGGCCCCCTGACTAATCTAGGCAGACTCTTTGGTGGGGGGCCTTAAGGGAATTAACTCCTTAACAACTAGTGTGGGCTTTGGAACAATAGGTGGTCTGAAACTTTAATGATAATCATTGCAAAGAGGTGAATTGCAAAGAGGAGATTCAAAACAGCATATCTGCGTTTTATTGGCTCTGGGCAGATTAGCTGGAGGAAATAAGGATCCTTAAGGGATAACCTCTGTGAGAGGAGAAAATGCGCAATAAAACAAGAGGTGGAAGGAGTCCCAGGCGCAAGCAGTCACACATCCAGGTTACTGTATCTCTTAGCAATTTGCTGGGCTGACACAGCTTCCTTTTAAATGACATAACTTAACCAGCGTGATCCATCCTGCCGTCCAAGGACTACATAATAAGGGTGGTAATGGGGGCATTTCCCGGGACGGGGGAGGAACAGCTGTGTGTGTCACCTGGGAATGGCACCCACCTATAAATCCCATCTCTTTGACAACGATTCTAAAGTCCCCCTGTCATTGTCACTCACCCACAAAATTAATGACTAAAGGGGAGAAGGAGAGGAAATGCCTAGCCCCTGAAATAGAGAGAGAAGGGCTGAGAGAGGGACAGAGCAAGTTAATAAATAAAACAAGAGCCTGAAGGGAAGAGCTGCTTTGTCAGAATATAAATATTTCCCTTCCCCTTTTATCTTTAATGTAGTGTGAGAAGCTTATTAAAGGGAAATGCATCTCCGTCCCTGGAGCCCTCGCGCAAGCCTTGCGGGGGGAGGGGGAACTGCCTGCAGAACGGGGTCGCCTAGCCCCACGCTGAAAGTGAGCGCATAGTGCAGAGCAATGCAGAAGGGCTGGGGAAGGAAGGGAGGCCTTCGTGGCCACCAGGATCTTATCTTGATGGGCCTGGTGTCGTGTTATGTTAATCGCTGGGAGATGCTGAGAGACTGAGGATGAGGAATGCCTGTCTGCTCAAAGGCTTGGCCTGAGATTCCAAGGGAAGCTGACAGTGCTGGACTCACCCTCTGTTCCATCAGAGAGAACAATATTCAGATTTAGACAAAGGAGAATTTGTCTGTCTGTCGGGGGCAGGGGCGGGGTCCTGTGGATATTCCTCTGAGGAGCCCTCCATGGCTGTACATGTCACATCTCCAAGAAGACAGCCAGCATAGGCAGTCCCAGCGTCCAGCAGACAAAATCCTATTCCAACAACACAGAAGATGTTTGTCCTCCACATCTCCTTCCTAAAAGCCCTAGAAGGAGGATGGGACATTGAGAGCCTGCACACCAAGGCAGGCTAGCACAGAGCCTTGCACGCATGTCCAGTGAGTTTGAATGGCTTGACACAGGCACTGTGCTGGGCTTGTTCACCACTGTATCCTGTGGGTCGAAGCATGGGGCCTGGCATACACGGTTTTGGATGGATGGTGCATTTGGACACAATGAAGGTATCTCTTTATTGGCCATTTTTGCTGCCTTTCCAAAAGATTTTCAGTTCTGTGAGAATGTGGGTTCTTTGGTCACATCATTGTTGACCTTTTGGAGATATTCAGCCACATGGTTACCCAAGGATAAGCTATCCATCCGTCAGGTGCCAGTCTAGCAAAGACCCCCAAAAGCAGGGGTGGGGATGAGGGGGAAACAGCTCAAAATTGCTGCAAAAAGGTGCTTCTCCTTCATTCCTCTTGACAGCTCTCCCGGGGAGCTGGCCCTGGCTGCTTTACTTCTCTACCCACACAGCAGACCCATGCATTTCTATTTCTACAGTGTAATCAATGGAGAGAACAGAAAGTTTTTAAGACTACATTTCTAACTTTCTTTTGTGCTCAGAGCAGGGTACTAATTTGTCTTCTTGCACTTAGCCAGGGTCTACTGCCATTTCAAGCCCATTAGGCACCATGTAATCATTCCCACTGCAGAATGTACTTTGCATCCTCATTCAGGCCCTCCATCCTACACATCTTTATGTCTTTTGGGATCTCACCCTCACTAAGTTTGTGTGCATGATTCCCTTTCCCACTGAACCCCATTAGGTTGGAATAAAGACCCAGCCACACATCAGAGGGCTCAAATCATTGCTATTCCACCACACTCACCACTTTCAGGACAAATTACGTCTTATGGCAATGTCTCTGTTACAGGGAAGTGTATAATTCAGGGGCAGTGAGCCATTCTTAGCTGGTTCCCAGGGAATTCCTCGCCCACTGTTCTGAACATTACCTGGAAGCTATCACCAATGCCTGATTTAACATTCCGCCTCCTGCCCAGGCCCCATCCAGCCTCCCCTCGGCCTCAGCCACTTTGGGGCCCAGGAACCTTGAAAGGCCCTGTTTCCAACGGTCCCACAGCAGCGTGGAGGAGGAGGCACGGGGGCGGGGTGGCACACATATATCTGAGGGGCGGTTGTGTGGGAGAGGAATTAAATGTGTACTGTGAAGATCGATGGAAGCCTTAGGGAGGCAGATTTCAGTTCAATATAATGAAGGACTTTCTAACAATTAAAGCTGTCCGAAAAATGAAACGGGAACGTTTAAAGAGAGCCCTCTCTCCCTGGAGTTCAGCAGAGCTAAGATCCCTCCAACCATAACTGCTCGTTGGCCAGGGGCACGCACACCTGACACCTGTCAGTGCGATCAAGTGGTGCCTCCCGTTCTGGAGCCAGACGGCCTGGGTTCAAATCTCCACCCTAACAGTTACTTGCTCTATGATCTTGGGCAAGTTATTTAGCCTCTCTAAGTCTTCATTTCTGGATCTAAAACATGCAGATAAAAACACATTAGACCTTCTGGGCAACCGTGAGGGTTTCATGTTTATCAAAAGAATCTGTGTTTTTTAAACAGTAAGATGGTGTTCTAAGCCTTTGGGTGCTCAAAGCCGAAAAAAGTCATAAAAGAGAGACCACCATTTTTCATTTGCTACAACATAAAATAGCATTTTTGTAATTAATTGTGTTTTTTGGTTTGTTTTAAAGGCAGTAAAGCAGACTTTATTCATGGGGGGTCATGGTGATAGGTGTAGGGACCACTGCAACGGGGTCTCGTAGTAGGGGAGAGAGATTGGACTCAACCCTGTAATTAATTGTTATTTTACATACATACATAAACACCAACATCAGTGTTTAAGCTTTCAGAAATTGTAATGAGGAGAATGATTTTAAACCAAGTTTAACTGCATAGGGTAAAGAAAGGTAGAAAACAACAACTTATTCAACAAATATTTTTAAGCACCAACCCAGTACAAAGCCTCCTGGGAAATACAAATATGGTTTAGCTGCAGATGCAGCCTGCCAGGGGCTTACCATGTAGCAAATAACTGCTGTGACCCTTCCACTTGCAAAAATGGGCAGTGTTCCACAAGCCCTGTAAATCTAAAATGATCTGTAGGGCATTTTGAATTGGCTTGTATCCCAAATGAAATAGTCAGGACAATAATATAAAGCAAAGCTAAACATGGTGAAAAATGTATCATTAGGACTTGAATTTTTTCCCGTTTTCCATCAGAAGTTCAGCTTCTCTGAAGATTGTGATCATGTTGATAAACTCTATCCTCATTGCCTAGGAATGAAAAATAACTTTTTTTCTTTTATTTATACCTAGCAGAGTTTTGGGTTCTGAAAGACCTATGCCTTAAAAGGACATGGGTGAAAAAAAAACATAGGATGCCCAAAATATCTTTTCTATGGGGTGTAAGCATCCAGATTTGGAAAAGAAAGCTTTCTCTTCAGCAGCACTTGTGGTCTGCAGCAACTTACAAATATCCATCTCGTCAATTCTTTGGAAATATTCAGATGGAAATGTGACTTTCCTCTGCCCTGCCATTCCTTCAGGATTTTCACTCTCAACTGAGTGTGGAAGATGCTGGTAGCCTTCTGAGAAACCAGAAACTTTAGCTCCTATCTGCCTAGACCAAATCGCCTCTTTAAACCGTTACCAATAGCAATTGCTCCTTATTGAGCATTTACAGCATGCCAGGTACTAAGTGCATTGTGTTATCTCATTTGATTTTCACAATCCTATGAGGCAGGTGCTATTAAGATCACCTTTTTACGGATGAGGAAACTGAGGCCCACAGAAGTTGTTTGTCCAAAGCCACATAACTAACCAGCTACTGAACAAGGATTCAAATCCATAAAACCTGGGCTCTCAACCATGACTCTCAAACTGCATCTCTAAAGAAAGTGGAGTTCCCACTATACCAAAACTAAGAGCTTTCAAAGTAGTAATTGGAAAAAATACCTATCACTCCTAGCAGAAAAATGTGAGATGGTTTCTGAAAGGGACATCCCATATGCCTTACAGTGATCCAGCATCCCACCGACATCCGAGTCTTGTCATTCCCTTGGGCAGCTGGCTATAGAAGAGGTAGACAGAAACACATCTCCACTGAGGCTTCCACAAGAACAGGAGCTCAGCCTATCTGTTTGCCCTCTGGGGGCTTTTTCCAGGCCAGACATACTTGGGTTTATGGGGCTCGTGCTGTTAGGAGCAGACCAAATTTCTTCCCTTCTCTTCTTTCCCTCCCACAAGTTTTTTTCCTTCAAAGAGAGAACAAGGTTCGTAGTCCTGTTCTTTTACTTACTTGGACCTCTTTATACCTTGGTTTCCCCATCTGTAAAATGGGTCAAATAAACAGCCGCCACCTCAAAGGGGTGTGGTGAGGATGAAGACTCGAGGAGTGTGGGAAAAGGACATGCACAATGCACGACCATGGTAAGCACTCAATAAATGTTAGCGGTTAATAAAAAGAGTAATGATACGACTAATACCAGACACTGGAATCAGTCAGCCGCTTACTTTTAACTGTTCAGCTGGAGCTAAGGCAGGACATCACCAACCCCGGGTGCCAAAACACAGCAAGACCAATATGGTCCTCAGAACTAGGGCTTTAAAATCATGGGTAATCTCTCGGAGCTGTGGACTAGCTTTATAAATTTAAGGCTAGGGGAAGAGGAGGAGTGAAATTTCACAGGTAAACCAAAGCCCCGTTTGCTAGAGTGAGAAGTCTGTCGCTTCTTTTGTTTATCTCTTCTCTAAATGTTTCCTCTCCCGCCTCCTGGGCTGTTTTCAAAACTCCTCTGTTTTGGTAGCAGCTCTTCACAAGTCTGCTGGAGGCCACAGAAACAGGCCAACAGTCCTTTCCCCAGCTCCCACAGCCAGCGAGGACTGCCAAGTCCCTCCCCTGCCTCTGGGGTCAGGCTGGACCCCAACAGGGTCTCAGTAACCCCTTTCCAGTCCCTTCCTGACAAGGCCCAGCTGTCAGGGGTTGGCTCAGGCTACGGACAGCAAGCAGAGCAGCCGCTCACCAGCTTTCCGTGGGGCTCCCGGGCATAAGCCACTCTGGAAGCCCCTCGCTCAGGCCAGTCACTCAGATCTTTCACTCTGGAGCTCACGTAAGTCATTTCCAGTTTGAGGTGAGCAGGAAGCAGAGAGAATAAAGTTGGGCCATTATGCACAAGGTTCTTGGATAACACAGTCCCAGGAACCCAAACACGTGGATTCAAGTTCCAGTTCTTTCTGTGAGCCCTTGGACAATTCACTCCATCTTGGGCTTCAGTTTCTCACCTGCAAAAAGAGGGGAAGGAATTATTGGACTCTGAGGTCACTTATGAAAAATAAATCCCTGACCTATTCTCCAACTCAGTCCCTGCTTTTTAAATCACAGGATAGGCTGGCTCTGAGTTCAGTGCCAAACCCCCATTATAATTTTGAGACCAACTCAAGGTCATCTCAAAAAAACAGATTTGTTTATTAATGAAGACTAAAGATCCATAAAGGCTGGGACACATATTCCCAGCACCTCACACAGTGCTCGACACACGGTAGGCGCTAAAGACATTTTTTTAAATGAGCAAAGGCCATGTGGTTTCATGACACCCTTTCAACTTGAGCTGTACCTTACTTATTCATTCAATCATTACTGCACACCCGTTCTGCGCCTGGCACCCCCTCACTGCAGTGGGACTGCCTAGGATTTAAATAAACTTCTGTGACTACTTATAAACAAAATAACTGGTGACTGAAGCAGGGAATTAAAAGCAAGGAGAGATTCCTCAACATATTAATGAGAGAGTTAGCTAAAAAATAAAGGGCTTCTCTGTTCCCATCTCAAAGGCTTCCGATAGCCAGCATTCTAATAAAAGTTGCTTTAACCAGCTTCACGCTTTCAAAGCCAAAATTAACACCATACAACGGAATGCCCCGAATAAATTCAGAAGGTAAGACCTGAGCCAGGGAGGACTCAGATTTACTCATGAAAAGGAAATCTCAAAGTCCTCTTCAGTCTCAAACTAGTGTACTCCGCCCTCTCTCAACCACCTCTTCATTACGCCACCTCCCTATGGGGACCTGGCCAGGTTACTCAGGCCCAGCCACTGCTGGGCTCCTCCCTCAGGTAAAGCTATTCTGAAATTAAATCACAAAGAGGGGCAGCCAGTCTGCAATGATCTGTGTTTATTTAGTAAATGGGTTGATTGCCCTCATTTGTGGAGATTAAGGGTTAATTTCCCAATGCAAAGAGAACCGATATCTCCAAGGGCAGCCCCAGATAATTAAGAGGAAAAAACAAAATTCAAATGCCTCCCCACCGCCACCACACCCACCCCTTCCCATCCAGTTTTGGCCTTTCGGTGGCCTCTCCAGCAAGGTAGCCACAGGCCCTGGGTTCACTGAGGTTCTAAGGAAGGATTTGGTAAACAAAGGCTTAGGAATTCTTTACGCCCCTTTAAACTGACATCTGGCAAATTCGAGATCACATAACAGTTTCTCTCCCCACCCCCCTCCTGGCTTTGAAAGGCAAATGTTTTGAGGTTTGTATTCTCTCCCATTCACTGAGTTTTTAATCAAGTGGAGTCAAACCACTTTGTCTACACCTTAATTGAAGAGCCTGGCTCTAGAGTTTAAAGTAATAGGGAGGAGGCAGGGAAAGGGAGAGGGGAAAGGGGACTAAGTGGAAATGTGAAAGGCAAGAAAAGTGATGGGCAAGTGGCTCTTAAGGGCACACTCAGGATATTGCGTGCCACCTTCTCAGCACATGTCATCGGTGGCTGAGACAGGCAGGAAGCTACCATCAGAAACCAGGAGTAGAGACTGTCCCGCTTCCACATAACACACAAGAAAGTCCCCACTTGGAAAGTCCTAGCTTAGGCCGGGAACCCCAGAAAGAATCCTAGGCTATCAGAGCTGGGCCAGATCACAAAGCCCAGTTTCTTCCATTTACAGATGAGGTAACGGACCTCAAGAAGTGAACAGACTCGCCAGAGGCCAAAGGGCTGGTCGCTGGACCAAGACCCCAAGAATTCTTCTCATTTCCCTGGCTGTAACTGAAGTCTTTCCTCTGTTCCTCTGGAGAGAGAAATGTACCACATCCATCTCGAAACACACTTCCATACACCTGGGAAGATGGTTAAATGATTTCATATACTTTTTCCAAGGGAAGCGAACCAACACTTTCACCTTGTCATCTCATCAGCTACTTTGGATCCTGGCTGCACACTGGACTCACTGGGAAGCTTTCAAACAGACTCTCTAGGGCTGGGGCCCCGGAAGTCGGCTTTTTAAAATTAAATCTCTCTACAACCAACTCCTTCCTCCCCTTTGCGAATCACCTTCCTACCTCATTGGGGTTACTCTTCATACTGGTTCCTTCAGGCCACTTAGTTTAGTTTATGCATGTCAAGTTTATGTTCAATTTATTTATTTATTTATTTTTTTGAGACAGAATCTGGCTCTGTTGCCCTGGCTAGAGTGCCGCGGCGTCAGTCTAGCTCACAGCAACCTCAAACTCCTGGGCTCAAGTGATCCTTCTGCCTCAGCCTCCTGAGTAGCTGGGACTACAGGCATGCGCCACCATGCCCGGCTAATTTATATATATATATATATATATATATATATATATATGTAAATATATATATATTTAGTTGTCCAGATAATTTCTTTCTATTTTTAGTAGAGCGGGGTCTCACTCTTGCTCAGGCTGGTCTTGAACTCCTGACCTTGAGCGATCCACCTGCCTCAGCCTCCCAAAGTGCTAGGATTACAGGCGTGAGCCACTGCCCTGGCCTCAATTTAAAAACAATAGCAGTGCCTTGTGGACAAGTGATTGGCTTGTGGTCTGTCACGATTCCCAGGTCTTTTGTCCCTAGCTAGCCCTTCACCATCCTGTATCTCTGCAATTTATAGGTTTTTATTTTCACTGAACTTCATCTGACTGATGAATTGCACAATTTGATACAACAAATCGAATGTCTACCTTGTGAAAGGCAAAGGAGAAAAATAACACATAGTTCCCACTCTCAAGGACCTTTCAAGTAAATAGGTGGGGTAAGAAGGCACCAAAATAATTAAAATGCAAGAGAGAATACAGTAATATCAACAGAGCTCTCAAAGAAAGGTGGCAAAAGAAACTGACATTTGATGAGTGCCGACCGTGTGCCAGGCATTGTGATAAAATAGGATTAGGCTTGGCTGTGAGGCATGGGAAAACCTAATAATGTTGGCTAAAACAAGACAGAAGTTTATTTGAGAAATCCAGAGGTCTCCTGGGCAGTCGCTGTCAACTGCAGTCCTCGGAGGTATATTCTCCAATTCTTTATCCAAGTCGTTGAGCGAGGTGAAGGTGGCTGCATGACTGAGCCTCGCTAAGCAGCCCTGAATGGACGCCTCTCCTGGGCTGGCGCTGGCCTTCTGTCATCAGCCATTTGCAGCTGTGGGCCAGTTCCCCGGGAGAAAGTCAGAAGAGACCTGTGTTTTCACCTTTTTCCAGGCCCCAGCACTGTCATTAGTAAGGCTCTCTCTAGTAACAGCCAAGCAGTTTGACGACTTCATTCATGGGGATGGTAGCATTCCTAGGGAAGGAAGGGAGCCGGGAAACAGCTCCTGGTACCTGGTCTTTTTGTCTTCTCCTTCTGAAATAGGTGTTCCTTCTCTTCTTTCTTCCTTTCTCCCTCCCTCCCTTCCTTCCTTCCTTCCACATTTTTCTGCTATGAAAGGCCTCTGCTCTCCTGTCTTTCCTTCTACTACTCCTGCTGCCACCATCTGATGGCTCTCTCCACTCACCCCACTGCCTCACAGCTTCCTGGTTTCTGCTTGTTCCTTTCCCGCTGGATGTTTCTCAGCTTCAGCCAGTCTACTTTACACTCAGATCCCCAAATGAAAGGATCTGATTAGTTGGCCACTCTGTATCCAGCAGGCACAACTGTTAGACAGAGGTCTCATTCCAGACAACTTTGCGGCTGGGTCATATCTTCTATTCCAGACTCAGTCATCTGAGGTCAGGGTTCATGTGGTACAAGGTACAAGGATGGCAATGTCAGTCTGAGGAAATGCTATGAAGTCAACTGTGGGAGTAGCAGCGGTTACATTTCAGAATAGCCACTGTGACCTTGTTGAGATTCATAAATAAGGTCCCAGACCCAACATCATATGATGCAACCAGACATTTATCCAACCACCTCTTCCTCTCTCTCTCTTTCTCTCAATCTCTCTCACACACGCACACACACACACACATAAACACGCACACACACACATGCACACACACACACACCTCGCACACCCCACATATGTCATACTCCCTTATAGTTCTCACTATTTCCATCTTTCAGGCCAAAAGCTAATCAACTAGAGGGAGGACTTTATGGAAGACTAAAGACATCCTATAAGATGACACAGTGAGACAACGCACTGCTTTGGAATACAAGTCTGGGTCAGCAGTTCCCAAACCTGACTAATTCGAAAGAATCAGCCAGTGAGTATTTAAAAATTAAATCCCCAAGCCCTATGACAGAGATTCTGACTCAGTATGTCTGAGGTGGGCTCAGGCTTCTGAAATTTTTTCTTTTTTTTTACTCCTCAGGTGATTCTGGTGACCAGCCAGGTTTGGGCTCTACTACTCTAGCTCCCATCTTTAATCTTCTAGAAGATTCCCTGGAAGCTTTCATCATTATTGTGAGTCTGGTTCTAGCGGGTTCTCCTCCTAACTCTCTGCTGTCATGACCTACCAAGATTCTCTTAGGGGAGAGCCTGATGTACCACCAAGTTTCCCACCTGCTCTAGTGAACAGGAATAGAGCCCCTACATCCCCCAATCTAGATGCCCACTAGTGCAATTTCAGCAATGGGAATTAAATTGCTCCTTGGGAAATTAGAGGAAATTAACAGAAACTTCCGAGTTGGTTTGAAATTTGTATAGGTGTAATGTTTAAGGGTCATCACTAATCTGGGCTTAATATCCCAAGCCTAGAAATTCTGGGGCTTCTCTAAATTTTGGAGTGCCTTTTGATCAGATATATAAAAGGACAAAAAATCAGTGATGCTAACCATAAAGACATCAAGAAGCAGTGCAGTATGAAGTGAATAATGTTATATAGATCTAAGTTTTAGTCTAGTCTGGATACTATAAAAAGGAACTTATATCTTGAACATCACAAGGTTTTTATGAAATTAGAGATACTGTACCTAAAGCACTTCGTACTTTATGAATGGTAGTCATTATATTTGAAATATAATTATTTTTAATGTTCAAAATAATTTAAAGAGCATATGATCTATAAACCCAGTGCTGTACTACAGCCAGATCTTACGGCCTTGTGGAGCTTATTATGTGCATCTTTTCCAAACTCCAAGTTCAGTGACATCATGTTGTCTTGAAATTGGCCATGGTAGCAGTATTTACACCATGGAAATTGGCAAATGTACAGATCAGGGCTTTTTTTTTTCCTGGAGAGTCAGTGGTTAAACATTTACCAGTATACCACTGTAAAAATTGCATACAATCTTAGCAAAGAGCCAGTTACAAAATACGCAGCCTCTATTTTATCTCTCTGATTTGTATCCATATAACCAAAGAAGAATCCTGCCCTGATGATTTTTTGCCTGTGGATCACAAAGCATTTTGTAAATATTACCTAATTAATTCTCACAACAACCTGGGGGAGCTGGGGAGGTTAAGTGACTTGCCTGAGGCAGGACAGGAAATCAATGGTGAAAAGTAGAACTAAACCAGTCCGTACCAACCACCTCTGCAACCTATATACATCAGTACTGTACAGACCAGCATTGAAGAAATGCATAGCAATCACCCACATACTTTTATCTCATAACCTGGACAGCCGGTCTCTTTCTACAGATATGGTCCAAATGCTCTGTCCTTTGAGTACAGATTTGACTTCCCAGAATGGCCCACCCTCTGCACTTGGAGGTTTTTTCCAGAATTGACGATGGTCTTTTATTAATCAACTTCTTTCACATTCTTTCTCCCTTGAGTCCAATGACATGTGTTTGGAAAAATGGTTAGCCTGAATTAGGGTTCTGTTGTCACCCTAACAGATGCAAGTGGCATCATAACCAATCAATACTGTATTTTTATCTGTGACTTTTTCTCTGGACTCCCCAAGGATAGAGACCGAAGAGTTGCTTCTCTCTGTGGCCTCATCTTCATAATACTTTCGGAATAAATGAATGAATATCCCTTGTAGTAAGCAGCCTCTGAAATGGCTCCCAATGATTTCCCTCCCAATGGGTTTTCACAAGGTATAATCCCTGCTACCCTTTGAGTGTGGGTAGATCTAGTGACTTGCTTCTCATGAATAGCATACAGCAAAAGTGAGAAGATGTCACTTCTAAGATTAGATTGCAGAAAGATTGTGACTTCCATCTTGATTGCCATCTTTTACACACTTTTTCTCTTTTTCATTTTCTCTCTCTCAGCCCTTGCTCTGAGGGAAGCAAGGTACCATATTATGAGTGGCCTTAGGAAAGGCCCACATGGCAAGGAACTGATCTCTCTGGCCAACAGCTAGTGACAACCTGAGGCCTGCCAACAGCCATGTGAGTTTGGAAGTGGGTCCTCCAATTGAGTCTTGAGACAATCGCAGCCCAGACCAACACCCCAATTGTGGTCTTGTGAGAGACCCCAAGCCAGAAGGCCCAGCTAAGTGCACCCAAATGTCTGACATACAGAAACTGTGACATACTAAATGTTTGTTGTTTGGGGATAATTTGTTATATATACATAACTAATAAAACTAATAAAACAATATATAACTAATAAAACTCTCAACCGACCAGGGGAATGTTGGTCAAACAGATTAGTTACTGAATCTGCCATATAAATCTTCTCTACAGGATAGGGCCCTAAACACCTAGCATGTTCCTCCTCCTCTTCAATCTAGACATCTCTAACTTTCATAACACTTAGAAGTGTTTTAGGAATAAAAATGTTCCCATTTTTGGAATGATCTAACACCCCAAACAAAAATGAACACAAGTCGATGGCAACCTGGCAAATAGAAATTTCAAGTCCTCAATGTTATAATGTCAAGATTGCCTGGTAAAAGAGAGGCCAGAAAGGGAAGCATGTTCTAAAAGCTACCCTTTCTGGTATTGCATGAGTAATTCTTGCAGCTGGTGTTTCATTACAACCACAGGATTGGGGCACCACGAAGGTGGCCATTTTCAAATCTGGCCTTACATCAGAATGTAATTCAACTAGATAAACCTAGGAGTTGGCCAAAATAAGTAGCGTTTGAAAAATTGGAACCAATGAATAGCATCACTTTTCTGTGGGACCTGTATGACTACGATGTTAAGAAATAAAGGCCTTTGTTATTTTAAAGGGCAGGGACAAGTGGAAGTTTTGCAGCAGACAGTTAAAAAATTTTCCACCCTTGGCTCTCCAAAGAAGATACCAGTTAGTGGCTTTGGAGGTTGGGTGTGGAAGGTGTTGCTTGGAAAAGAAAATTAAATTGATCCTGGACACAGTGTAAACCAATGTTACTACTTTTGTCATAGAGCCTAAAACAGATTATTTAGCCTCTTACATTGTGTTTTTCTTTGTTCGTCGTTTTTTTTTTTTCTTTCTTTTACACCGCTCAGGAAAGCCCCTTACATTGTGAACTACTTTTTCTGATCTACTCCCTTTTATTACTTAGCTCCTTAAAATCATAGCATGCTATATCAGGCCAGGCATAGCTATAGCACCCTCTCACAAACAGCAAATTCTTATTTTTTAGAATAATTTTGGATTCAGCTTTTTAAAAATTGTCTTTAAAAACAAATAATCTCTTTAAAAAATGCCTTTACTTCTCTGCTTTTTGCATATGTCCATCTGGGACAGAACAAGAGGACTCACATCTGTGACTCTTTCCATCTGGGATAGGTTTTCTGCATCTTATGCATGGATTGTTTGTAAAATATTTCATTGTACTTTTTTAAGGGCTTTCTTTTTTTTCTTTCTAAATTATTATCCCAATTGCCTAACATCAGAGCTGTCTCGGGCATATGAGAAGTAGAAGCTCATCAACTAAACTGGTTTTAGTTGCACTTGAGACCGTATTTTATCCTATCGGTTTCCATTTTATTTGATGACAATGCTTGGTATTTCTCCTTCAATAAGCAAAGATGACTTAGATCAGTGGCCTGATGAATAAGCATGAAAATTTGATTTAGAAAAGGAGGATATCCTGAAGCTCTTGGAGAGAAAAAAGGAATCTAACCCCCCCCACCACACACACTTTAAATGACAAAGCAAAGCAGCGGCATCGTCTTTAAATAACGTCTTTCAACGGAAGATCAACACTCCCCGAAGTTAGGTAATGGGAATAATAATTTAGAAAGAAAAGGAGGAGCCCTTTTTAAAATACAAGGAAGGAATGAAACATTTTAAAATCATTAATCCTTTATATTACCTTCAGATAGATACCCCCAAAGGAAAAAAAACTGTCCAGGTGTGAGGAGGAAACTGATGCTTAGAAGGAAAAAGGTGACTCCCTTTGAGGGCCAGGTAGAGGATGTGAGCAGTCTAACACCCTACTGTGGCATAAAGGATTCTGTCCATTAGACCCATTAACAGAAGTGGGAGACGACAAAGAACTGTGAAGTGGAAGGAAAGATTCCCAGCAAACTCCAGTAATAGAAAATAAAAGAAAAAGAGGAAGCCAGTTTCCCACGGAAGGGAACCCAATTAACTATCTTCGATTTCAGAATCAGTTTTTTCTTGCTAGAGAAGAAACGCACCGGAGGCAACACAGGCAGCAATTTCTGCCAACATTCGACCTGATCAGAAATCCCTCAGAGCTCCAGCACCCCGAATTGGCAGAGGGCTCAACCAGGAATAACGTTTTTTAAAGATAGGACTGATGTGTGTGTGTGTGTGTGTGTGTGTGTGTGTGTGTGTGAGAGAGAGAGAGAGAGAGAGAGAGAGATTGATTTGATTTTTCATTTCTTTCTCAACATGTCACTTTCCAGCATGGGAGTTCATGATATTCCTGGCACCCCAGAGAGAAGGGGAGAAGCCCCCTGGCAACTTCTGACCTCGCCGGGAGTAACCAGAGAGCGCGCGCGAGCGAGCGCCCAGTGCCTGGAGCAGCAAGACAATTTGACCTAGAACAAAAGAACGCCTGCCAAGGAGATACGCTACCCAAGAACGAGGATAACCCCTCTTGTGTTTTGAAAACTCTTTAATGAGCAAATGCCCTGGTTTCTAATACGCATTTAAACTTTTCTACGCAGATTCTAAAAGGAGGATCAAATGATTGCTTCTGCAACGAAGATGGGATCCCGAAAGGCCACACGCCGCACAACTAAGGAAAACAGGGCAAACCAAAGATGCGCTGTAAATCATACAGACTGTTCCTGGGCTCTCGGTCTCAGGTTACTTTTATAACTATTCCCCCCAACGCTGTCTTAGTTTCCTTAAAACCGCACTAAAAGCCTCACCAGCTTCCCAGACTCGGCCGTGCGCGGGCGGAGTAGCCTGGGGCCCAGACTCCCCGCGAGCCCCGCTCCCGGGCCTCTCCTCCGAGGGGTCTGCACTTCCTCCCGCCTCAAGTCGTTCCCCTCAGCCCGACTCTGGTTTCTCCTCCGAAGCGGCCCCTCCTCCTTTTTACAACTGGGGGGAGGGGTAAGAGGGGACTGTGGCCTCACGTAGTCTGTTCCGGTCTGGGGAGAGAAAAGCGATCCACAAGGAGCACCCCCTTCTCGCCCGTTCTAAACCCCACATTTAGGATCCGGCTACCCAAAGGCCCCCGCCAAACCCAGCATTTTCAGCCCGGGCAGCGCTAACGTGACTCCGGGTCATGTCTCTGTCAGCTGAGGCGCTGCGCTATTCTCAGCTTCTCCCCGCAAAAGCCTTCGGCGAGTGAGCCCTTCTGCTCAGGAATGTGTGTTTTAGTATACCCGGAAGAGGAACAAATCTTTCAAGCAAATTCCCTTTCTGGAGGGTTTTCCCCCCCAAACGAATTCAGGGTAAAAGTTTTTCCTAACTTTTCCCTCCCAGTCCCCTGCCCCTCCCCTCAGGAATCCGCCCAGAGCGCAGCAGACACCACCTCCCCCGCTCCCTCGCCCGCCCCTTCCGACTTCCACCCAATCCGGAGGCGGCTACAGAAAAAACAAAGGCCGCCATTGGGCAGCCCGGGCATTTGGGGGCCCGCCCCCGGAGTGGTTTGTGAATGGGGGGAGGGGAGGGGGCGGGGCGGCCCGGAACCCGGTGAGCCCGACGCTTCTTCTGGCCACCAGCGCGACTCCGAGGCGTTAGTCGGCGCTCCCTCCCGGCGGGCGGCGACGGCGGGCGCCGGGACTCGCGGGCCAGGGTTGCGTGGGGCTGGAGAGGCCGGGTCCAGGCCGCGGGCACAGGGACCTTCGGACGCAGTGTAACTGGATTTCCAAAAAGAACTCGCCAAGCTCTCGGCTCCAGGGCCCCGATCAGACTCAGAGCGAGAGCCAGTCGTTTGGCTGAAACTTGGGGCCAAGCTTTTAAAAAAGGGCTGAAGAAGGAGCGGGGTGTGGAGGAGGCGGCGAAAGAGGAGGCGGCGGCGAGCGGAGCCTCTAGGCGAGAAGGCGGAGCAGCACCGCCGAGGCGGCGGCCCGGACGAGCAGGCGGCGGCACCCGGCTTTCGCCTGGCAGGGGCCGGACTTGGTGTGGGGGGCGTGCGCATTACTGTGCGCTGGGGGTCGAGAGACTTGGGCAAACTTTGAAGGGTAACCGGAGACGCTTGTTGCTCCTCGCGGCAGAGAAAGCCGCACCGTTACGTCTCGGCGGGGAGGGCCAGGAGGCCTCCTTCGGCGCCCCCGGCCCAGGCGAACGAGTTTGGGCCCGGAGCGGCAGCGCGAGTGCTGCGCGGAGGCGGTTGCGGCGCCCCCGCGGCTGGCGGTCTCGCCCCCGCGGCGCAGGCACACCAGCGGCAGCGCCCTCTGCTCCACGCCGCCCACGGCCAGGCGCCGGGAGGACTCTCATGCGCCAGGCGCAGCGGCGCCTCTCTGCATCCAAGCCTCTCCCAACCGTCTCGTCGCACTCGGGCTGAGAGCGCCGCTGCACCCGCGGCCGGCGATGCAGAGCCCCGGCGCGGCCGCGCCGCCCTCGCCTCTGGGCCTGTGCGCCCTGGTGCTGGCGCTGCTGGGCACGCTGTCTGCGGGCGCTGGGGCGCAGCCGTACCACGGCGAGAAGGGCATCTCGGTGCCGGACCACGGCTTCTGCCAGCCCATCTCCATCCCGTTGTGCACGGACATCGCCTACAACCAGACCATCCTGCCCAACCTGCTGGGCCACACGAACCAAGAGGACGCGGGCCTCGAGGTGCACCAGTTCTACCCGCTGGTGAAGGTGCAATGTTCTCCCGAGCTGCGCTTCTTCCTGTGCTCCATGTACGCGCCCGTGTGCACCGTGCTCGATCAGGCCATCCCACCGTGCCGTTCTCTGTGCGAGCGCGCCCGCCAGGGCTGTGAGGCGCTCATGAACAAGTTCGGCTTCCAGTGGCCCGAGCGGCTGCGCTGCGAGAACTTCCCGGTGCACGGCGCCGGTGAGATCTGCGTGGGCCAGAACACGTCCGACGGCTCCGGGGGCCCGGGCGGCGGCCCCACCGCCTACCCTACCGCGCCCTACCTGCCGGACCTGCCCTTCACCGCGCTGCCCCCAGGAGCTGCAGATGGCAGGGGGCGCTCCGCCTTCCCCTTCTCATGTCCCCGCCAGCTCAAGGTGCCCCCCTACCTGGGCTACCGTTTCCTGGGTGAGCGCGACTGCGGCGCCCCGTGCGAGCCAGGCCGTGCCAACGGTCTCATGTACTTCAAGGAGGAGGAGAGGCGCTTCGCCCGCCTCTGGGTGGGCGTGTGGTCTGTGCTGTGCTGCGCCTCGACGCTCTTTACCGTGCTTACCTACCTGGTCGACATGCGGCGCTTCAGCTACCCAGAGCGTCCCATCATCTTCCTGTCGGGCTGCTACTTCATGGTGGCCGTGGCGCACGTGGCCGGCTTCCTGCTGGAAGACCGTGCCGTGTGCGTGGAACGCTTCTCGGACGATGGCTACCGCACGGTGGCGCAGGGCACCAAGAAGGAGGGCTGCACCATCCTCTTCATGGTGCTCTACTTCTTCGGCATGGCCAGCTCCATCTGGTGGGTCATTCTGTCACTCACTTGGTTCCTGGCGGCCGGCATGAAGTGGGGCCATGAGGCCATCGAGGCCAACTCGCAGTACTTCCACCTGGCCGCATGGGCCGTGCCCGCCGTCAAAACCATCACCATCCTGGCCATGGGCCAGGTGGATGGGGACCTGCTCAGCGGGGTGTGCTACGTGGGCCTGTCGAGTGTGGACGCGCTGCGGGGCTTCGTGCTGGCGCCTCTGTTCGTCTACCTCTTCATTGGCACGTCCTTCCTGCTGGCGGGTTTCGTGTCTCTCTTCCGCATCCGCACCATCATGAAGCACGACGGCACCAAGACCGAGAAGCTGGAGAAGCTCATGGTGCGCATCGGCGTCTTCAGCGTGCTCTACACGGTACCGGCCACCATCGTGTTGGCCTGCTACTTCTATGAGCAGGCCTTCCGCGAGCACTGGGAGCGCACCTGGCTCCTGCAGACGTGCAAGAGCTACGCGGTGCCCTGCCCGCCCGGCCACTTCCCGCCCATGAGCCCCGACTTCACTGTCTTCATGATCAAGTACCTGATGACCATGATCGTGGGCATCACTACCGGCTTCTGGATCTGGTCGGGTAAGACTCTGCAGTCGTGGCGCCGCTTCTACCACAGACTCAGCCACAGCAGCAAGGGGGAGACTGCGGTATGAGCCCGGGCCCCCGCCCCACCCTTCCTCCCCTACCCCCTTACAGGGGGAGAGACTCAGTAGGGAAAGAACCGCTGGTGGGGGCTTGTTTCTGTAACCTTCTCCCCCGCCACTGAAAAGTGACCTGGAAGTGAAAAATTATTTGCAGATTCTGGGCGAGGGCTGATTTGGAAAGGAGGCCTGGGTGGAAAGGCGTTTTGGATGAAAAGACTTCTGGCAAAGACTTGAAGGATGATGGTAATAATAATAACGACGATGTTAATCGTGAAAGGTACGGGCTGGCTTGGGCCTATCGAGAAAATTGAGACCACCAGAGACCACTGTGAGTTCTTCCCAGCCCCGCCGCTGAACTGGGTCTGTGAGCCATCCCCCTGGCAGCAAGGCAAGTGGCCTGTCCTCACTCCTGTGAGGCCCAGGGAAAGGTACAGCTCTGTCTGCGGCCGCCTCTTTGTTGGGAAGAGGGAGGACCTCCTGCGGTGTCCTTGTCAAGCGGTGGTCAAACCATAATCTCTTTTCACTGGGGCCAAACTGGAGCCCAGATGGGTTAATTTCCAGGGTCAGACATTACAGTCTCTCCTCCCCCGCCCCCTCCCGCCTGCTTTTCCTCCCCTCCCCCTTTCAAGTCTTGTAAAATAAGCATTTGGGAGTCTTGGGAGGCCTGCCTGCTAGAATCCTAATGCGAGGATGCAAAAGAAATGACCATAACATTTGGATAGGAGGCCAAGGAGGCGAGTAGTAGGTATTTCCGCTACTTTTTCATTTTCTGGGGAAGGCAGGAGGCAGAAAGAAAGGTGTTTTATTTGGTCTAATACCCAGAAAAGAAGTGATGACTTGTTGCTTTTCAAAACAGGAATGCATTTTTCCCCCTTGTCTTTGTTATAAGAGACAAAGAGGAAACAAAAGTGTCTCCCTGTGGAAAGGCATAACTGTGAAGACAGCAACTTTTATAGGCAAAGCAGTGCAAATCTGAGGTTTCCCTTTGGTTGTTAATTTAGTTGCGATAAACATTCCTTTTTAAGGAAAAGTGAAGGGCAGTATGCTTCCATACACCGTTCAGTCAGAGGTTCTGACTTGGCTAAAGGAAATGCAAGGGATTTGTTGTTTGTTTTAAATAAATTTAATTCAGAACACGTGATTCAACAGGCTCTGTTATAATGTTCTGGGGACTCTCTCCCTTCATTTTTTTTTTCTTGCTATAAGCCTATGTTTAGGTTTCTTTTCTATTTTTTCCCTCCAATTTGGATCCTTCAAGATAAAATAAAAAGCGTAATGCCTTCAGTCTCATAACAAAGAAAAGTTAAATTTTTTTATAGAATCATTTTGTCCTGTTTTTTTTGGTTCCATAAATCTGTTTATAAAACATCCTCTGTATGCTGACCCTGTCTCTGAGTGGGTGGGTGGGGAGGTGATCTGCAGATATGATAGTGAACGATGAGGAAAGTTCTGGACCATGGGCCCCATTTTTAAAGAAAGTCATTAAAAGAAGGTAAACTTCAAAGTGATTCTACAGTTCTTTGAAATGTGTTGGAAGACTTAAATTTATTAATCTTAAATCATGTACTTTTTTTTCTGTAATGGAACTCTGATTCTTTTGCATAGTGGTGTAAAGCTGAGCAGAGAATCATGGGAGCTAACCTTTGACACTGCCCTCCAATCTTGCAACACTATCCTGTTTCTCAGAACAGTTTTTAAATGCCAATCATAGAGGGTACTGTAAAGGGTACAAGCTACTTTATATACGTATGTTCAGTTGAGTGGAGCTGCTTTTTACATTAAAGTTAAAATTGATCTTGTGTTTCTTAAACCTTCAAAACTGTCTCATCTGTCAGATTTTTAAAACTCCCATTACACACGTTTTCGCATCTTTTTGTGTTGTATCTCTTAAGTGCATGTGAAATTTGTAAAATAGAGACAAGTGCAGTATGTATATTTTGTAAATCTCCCATTTTTATAAGAAAATATATATTGTATTTATACATTTTTACTTTGGATTTTTGTTTTGTTTTGCCTTTAAAGGTCTACAATGAAGCCCCACTTTATCACATGTACAGATCACAAATAAATTTTTTTAAAAATACAAAGTGAGTGTTTATTTAGTCTACTATTCCTGTAATGTTAAAGCAAAGAACAAATAGAAGAAAAGGCAGTATGGAAAGGTATGGAGAGACACCATTGGATATGTCCCCCATAGAGGAGGATGGTATATATTATTGAGGTCCTTCTTTCCCCTGCCTTTTAAAATATGGAGTGTAATGAATGTCTTGACTGTCCTTTAATTTTTTTTCCGTTGTTGCTATTTCCTGCCTCCCTCCACACCACCCTACCACACACACCCCCACTTTTCCCATCCTGCTTTGGATGACCTATTGAAGGTACAGAATAAGCATCTCTTTTAGAGATGTACTGTCTGATCCATGTTTTTACTGTCCTTAGGAGATGAAGTGCATATCTGCAAGAGGACTAGAATATATTTTTGGTGTTTTCTGCTTTTCTGGCAATGTTTGCCTTGGGAAGAATTCAGTGATTTTTTTTTTAAACTAATTGGTGTTTTTGTATTCTAATGCAATTTATTCAAATTGATAATACTTAAATGCTTTGGGTTCAGGTGGTAGGGAAAGTCAGTAGATGCTTTCCAATAAGAGTAAAGGGCTTGCTTGTGGAGCCTTCTCAGCCAAAGGCTTCACTCTACCTTCTAGGTACGCTGCACCCCAGAGGTCAAGCAGCTCCCCAAAAGGCAGTGACTCAGCAGCTCAGGCAGGAATAGTCTCCACGCCTGACCCTGGGATGGCCTCTGAAGCCACTGAAGCTATTCTTTCCTCTTGTAGAAGAGGCTAACTTTGGAATCAGATTAGACAGGGAAGCCTTTGCTATCCAGAAACTTTGATATTAAAACAGTTCCTCAGGGAAATGGCCTTACTAGAATTTTGTTTTTTCACTCACCTCTCTTCTATAATTCGGGTGCCTATTTCCTGGCTTTTTATAATACAGTGGCTTCATTCTCTAGCAGCCTGGGGACCCAGCAGCAGACTGGGTGCTGCTGTTTCTCTTGCCTGCTTCAGCTCAAAGTTCGTGTAGTTCTAAAGCACAACAGAAATGGTTCTATTTTGTTTTAATTAGCAGGCTCACACACATGGCTGGTGTGTTTTACGAACGCATGGAATGAAAACCAGTGACAGACAGGGCTCACCAGGAGGAGGAAGCCACGTGTGTACACTCTGTGCAAAGCGGCTTTCCTTTAAGATCCTCCTGGGTTTTGAACATCACAATGGGTGCGAGGTCATCTTAACCTGTGAAGAGTTTGGCATCAAGGAAGGAAGAAAATAGTGACTTCAAGTCTCTGAAGGTTTATCCAGTTTTTGCTCATAAAATGACACCCTTTAGGTTAAAACATGCCTCTCTTAACACCATACTAATACTGCCTGTTAAGAGTGTTTGCTTTTAGAGTAGGTGGAAGGCTCCCAATGGGGTTTTTTTCTTGCAAATTAACTGCTGAAGACACTTAGACCCTTCTAAGAGAGCTATGTCATTGCTTCTATAAATATGTCCCCTTCCTCTCAGCAGCACTGACTTGTCTTTCAGGGCTCTCAAAGATTGAAGAGTGTTGGTCTTTAGTGAGGGAACAAAGATAGTATATGAATAAATTGCTACCTGCTTTTTTGTAAGCAAAGATAAAAGTGTTCAGTTTAATTCCTTTCAGTGTGCTACATTCTTATGCAGTGGATTTTTACCTAAGAATTTTAGAAGCTCTGGGATTTTCCTTAAGGAAGCACATCATCTTTGCAGAAAATATGTAAGGGAGGGTGTTTGTGAAAGGGCATGTGTAGAGTTTAAGGAAAACATTGGCAGGAGTTTGGTGTTAATCCCCAGACAAGGAGCAGAAACATTGTGAAAATTTTCTGCAGTTTATAAAACAAAACTAGTCTACACAACAACCCCATGCAACACCTAATCTTTTCATATAGGTATGTGAGAAATCTCAGCAAGAAAAAAATAAATGTCCTGTTGACAACATCTTACCATGAAAGAAAAAAAATGGAATTTTTTAAATGTGCTTCAAATAAAATAGTGATATTAGAAATTCTCTGGGTAGAATTATAGTAGTAGAACAGCTGTAGGTTTGAGCCCTATAATTACACTGGGAAAATCTCTTCTAACTCTTCCATCTTTAATTTCACTGAAAAGGCAGGTGGCTATTTATAGATGGTATATTTTTATATGTGCATATGTGAACGGTGAATAACAGTCTACAGGGCTCCAGGAAATCCTAGAAGGGCCCCAAAACACTTCAGTGTGGACTTAAGCAGTTCATAGATCTGTTCTATTTTTCTCTTATTTACCCCTCAGTGGCATTAAACCAATTTCATAAAACTTGGTTCTTCAACTCTTCTCAATTTATGAGATTTTCTTACATCTGAATCTGTATTCCTCCCATTTCGTACAAAAGTGAACTAGTTTAAAAAGGGTACCATTAAAATGTCAGCTTTTTAGTAAACATACGCTGTGCCTCTTATTCTCTCTCTTTTTTTTTTTAAAGAAAAGGTTACAATCACTTGGAATTTTCTCAGTACCACAGAAAGAAGGAAGTTTGACCAAGACAATAGTAGTTTATTATAAGGGATCCAGTTCAACAAATAATGACCAAGCAGCCACCACACAGAACGTGCTATGAAAGGGACTGGAGGGACAACAGATAAAAGTAATACAATGTCCACCTGAAGTGACGCTCCACCTTGTGGGGGTGAGGAGGGCATCCCCCAAGGAAGAATAAGCAAGAACTATAATGCTAGACAGAACCTGGCCAAGTGTCAGTATAGAAACACAAACGCTATTTGGAATAATATTACCTGACATTCGGTGGCTTTTTTTTTTTTTTTTTGGAGACAGGGTCTCATTTTGTTGCCTGGGCTGGGGTGCAGTAGTGTCATCATAGCTTATTGCAACCCCCAACTCCTGGGCTCAAGACATTCTCCTGCCTCAGCCTCCCAAGTACCTGGGACTACAGGCATTTGCCACCACACCCAGCTAATTTTTCTATTTTTTGTAAAGACGGGGGTCTCGCTCTTGCTCAGGCTGGTCTTGAACTCCTGGCCTCAAGTGATCGTCTCTCCTTGGCATCCCAAAGTGCTAGGGTTACAGGTGTGAGCCTCCATGCCTGGCCATTTGCTGTTTTTAAAAGCTCCTTTCACATTCATTATTTAACTTTATCCTCACAATTATTACCACCCTGAAATGGGAATAATTCCTACTTCAAAGATGAAGAAGCCGAGAGGCTCAATGAGGAAGGGAGACTCAGGTAGAGGAAGGAAGAAATCTGCTGTCCTCAGACTGAACTCAGGGTGCTTCCCGTCACCTGCTCCTGGCCTCTCTCACAGGGCCGTGGAGGTTCAGGAGGGGAGTGACCCAGCCACTTGCAGAGAGGGGGTGTCCAGCAAGAATGCATTCCAAAGAGCCTCTGTAATCTGCGTGCTCTTAGACTGCCTCCTTCACCTCCATGGCCCTTGCTTTCCTTATCTGGTGAAGGTGACTCTGAGATGAAGGCCTTCCTCTAGCATCCTGTGAGTCCAAGCACGAGCACTGTGTGAAGTACTAAACTGGTCCATTCATTTATGAATCATCCACAGCTATTTTGAAATCCCTGGCTGGTTGGTTTTTTCTCCTATAGGCCAGTGTGTCCCACTCTTCAGCCAGCCAAGCCAGTGTATATGCTCAAGGCAAATGAACTTTAATTTGGCCTTTGCAAGCCAATTCAAAAAGTAAAACTATTACCATGTTACTGTCTCCTGAAGCCAAAACCCAAGTTTTGAGGCTGTCCAGTCTCTGGAACTGGCTACTCTGCCATCCTCACTCCTCTCCATTGGCAGTTGCACTCCTCCATCTGACAGTTCATCTTCCTCAAAACCCGAGGGGTTTTATAGCATGGGATCTTCTTGGTTCCTCTCAAAGACCATATCCACGTCACAGCCAGGTTTGCCCACAGTCTCGTTATCTCGGAATTTCTGTTGCTGGGTATTTCAGTGTTGAATCTACATTTTAAACGGCTGACATAATAAGACAGCGGTTTTGGGTTGTGATCAGTTATACCCAGGCAAAAACTTAAGTGCTTTTCTTCTTCAAAAAACTTCAAGCTAACAGAATAAAGTCGAAGCTATTGTGAGGAGTTCAGGGATGCTTTAGCTGTGGGTTTACTTCACTTTGTATTATAATAACCTTTTAGGGAGCTCAAGTCCACCTCTTTTGCTAGTTAGCTTCCTCTAATGCTTACCACCTGTAAAAAAAACTCTTTATGCTGCTTGGCTCTGGCATCAGATTCAGCCTAGAGTGCAAGAAGTGGTCTCTGAGAGATGGGCAGATCAGGAGCAAGAAAAGGCATTTAGGAGGCAGGGACAAAGGGAAGAGGAGTGAGGAGATAAACTTCCATATAGCCCATGAATAAAGACAAGCTGTTCAATTGATCTAACCTAATACCACTTGCTGTTAGAAAATTTGATCCCTAAACTTCAGCTTGGCCTTGCAGATTCTAGAGGACAATTTAAGCAAAGGGAAAAGTATGTTGGGAAGAGTATGTGGGAAAGGGAATAGGAAATACAGTACCAACAATGAAAGTATGTGCATTATAACCTAGCAGTAATCATATTTGTTC
This sequence comes from Propithecus coquereli, assembly GCF_000956105.1. Lineage (NCBI taxonomy): Eukaryota > Metazoa > Chordata > Mammalia > Primates > Indriidae > Propithecus > Propithecus coquereli. The sequence goes on along the minus strand of NW_012135303.1, from coordinate 3,059,381 downwards.
ATTTCCAAAAGAAAACAAATAGTATATAGCATTTAATTCTGGTTTCCCGGTCTGGAGTTGCTGGAAGGAGGGATGGGTGGCAGCTGGTCATAGCAGCTTTTTGCAGCAGATGTAGAGAACACGTCCTTAAACTGAAATCCTAAATTATCTTCAGTTCCAACAGATGGTTTCTTGAGGACGCATGATGTGCCAGGTGCTGGGCTAGCCCTGCGTTTAGCACAATGGCTGCTAGAACTTGCTATTCTGAGTGTCAGCCCGAGCTCTAACCTGCAAATAGCACACCCTCCTCACCTCACTTATTTCCCGCACCAGCCACTGGAGGGAGGGGTGGGAGTGGACAGAAAACACTGTGCTTTGTGTTTACACCCAGGGTCCTGCAGTACCAACGAATGGGAATCATTGTCTTGATCACATTGGGAAGATGGGGAAACCAGAGCCCTGAGGCTAAAAGCAGCTTGTCCAGTGTCACAAGTAATCGCAGGCCAAGCCACAGTGAAGGATCCACCCAAGTCTCCCAGCGACTCTGAATCTAGTCATCTTTGCCCCGGAGTGTAGGATCTGAAGATGTGGCAAGGTCAGAAGTAGAGAGACCTGAGAGGGGGAAGGAAGGGGTGGGGCATTTGGACCAGCTTTGTGAAAGGGAGCACAGTGGTTCAGACATGGCACCAACGGCCGTGAAGACTGGCTCTTTCTACTTCATGGATAATATGCTGACATGTATTGAGCACTGACTATATGCTAAGCCCTGGGTACAGTAATGGTATAGTGGTCAAGATAATGGGCACAAAGCCCCATCCACAGTACTTGGCATCCACTAAGCGATCAATGAATGCCAACATTATTATGAATTCATAATTATCTCATTTATTCTTCACAATAACCCTAGGAGGTAAGTATAATTTTTCCCCATTTGACATGTGAGGAAACCCATACTCTAAAAGGTGAGCTGGGGAGCTGCAAGATTGACTCTCAGCTGTGCCCATAATCACCATGCTACAAATATTTACTGCGGTCTTAATGTCTTCCATTCTCTATTATTGTTTCTAATTTAATCCAGAACCATTCAAAACGGGGGGGAAATAACTTCCATCAGGACAGAATAGAGTTGAGGAGGGGATTTTTTAGTGCTAGTCCCCAGGAAGTATGTATTTTTTTGCCTATTGAGAAGCAGAAGGTGAAATGCTGTTAAATGCTGTTTAAATTCTGAAGGGCTGGATGCTTCCGGGTCTGGCCCTACAGGAGCTTCTGCACTGGGGTCTTAGGCCACACAGCAAGAATGAGCATGGGGAGGTACTTCCCAGACACCATCTGCAGCTCCTCCGGGGTTGGCATAAGAGTTCCTAGGAGGCTTCCTCATTGCTAAGGGCTCCTTCCCTGCCCCTTCCAGAACAGGGCAGCTCTGAAGAGGGGACAGGGGCCTAGTAGGAAAGCTCACCTTCTTGCTGACCAGGGAAGACTGCCTTTCCACTGCTGAGTCAGTGGATGGGAGCATAACAAACCCTAACACCACAGAAACCCCCTTCCTGAAGGCCTGTGGGGAATCACAAAAATATTCACATTATTATTATCATATATCATAATTACCATAATAAAATGATAATATTGACAGCTGTCATTTAACGCCTGCTTACTATGAGCCAGTTCTGTGTTAAGCTCTTATATTAACTCATTTAATCCATACAACATCATAAGATAGAAATTATTATTCTCATTGTACAAGCTTTCAATATGAACTTCTGGAATCATACCGAGCATTAGAGTTGGACATGAGCTCAAGAGAGAGTTGTGCAAGTACCCTACCCTAAATACCTTTTCACTGTCCCCAGCTTACAGAAAAAGCAACTGAGGCATAGAGAATTTAACTGGGCCCTCGGGTGGTAGAATGAGAGATATTTCAGGTCTGCTTCCCATTGAAGTGCTGTTTAACAAGCAAGAACCCATTTGGGGGAAAGAGTGAAAACAATTGCAGAGAATGTAGGCAGATTAGAGGAAGTGTAAATTCCAAAGGCAACACTCTTTTTGTTGTTGCTATCCTAAAAAAAAGAAAAAGAAAAATAATTTTATGCATTTCAACAACAAATCCAGTGCATTTGCAGAGAAGGAATTGAGGCATTGCCTTTCTACTGGTGCTGAAAGTCAAGGTGAAAAACAGCATTTTGCACTCCGAGGTTATGGCACCTCCCTTTTGGCATTTGTGCCTCTGCAGGTTTCCAACATTTGCCTGATAACTGGGTTTCCAATAGATGGAAAATTCCGGTTATAAGGGACTTCATGGCAGAAATTGGTAAATAAGAAACCTGAAGGCTTTACCCAGTCCAGCTGTCTGCGTATGTACTAACTAAAGTCTGATATTAGTTAGATAGCAGGGGGAGCTAGAGTTTATTCTTCAGTTTATCCAGGGCCTAGGTGAGCTTTAGATTGCTTAGAAATTCTGCATTCTCACAGAAAATTAAGTCATGCATAACAAAGATGAAAGGGTGGTTGTTGTTGTTGGTGGGGGTGTGTGTGTACGTGAAGACTATTTTAAATATTAATAAAAGGCATCTTGAGGGGGGTATAGTTCAAGCTGGACTTTGCTGATGTAAAGGGAGGCAGACTTAAGGAGGGAAAATCTAAACATTAAGGTAAGATCTTTTTTATTTCATCCTTGATTAAAAGACTATTTCTCGTGATTAACATTGAAATGTTGCATTTCTCATTGTTATCTTCTGGTCTCATTCCATGAAGGTTGACATGGATGTCAAATGGATGTCACTTGATACCCTCACACAAAGGCACATACCAGTTGGAAATGAGACTATTTAATTTTTAGCAAAAAGAGTCCATTCTAAGGATGATTTGTTGACATTTTCATCACTATTTGCACTTACCATTTCCAAGGAGTCAAATTAGTAAATAGCACATTTTCCTTAGGAAAAAGTCAATGCCATATTAATTTGCCACCGGTACTGCTGGCTTCCAGCATAGCAGGCATTTGCTAGTCCTTCTTGCACATTCTTCGAAAGCCAAATGGCTTGATAAAGGCAGAAGAGCCCCAGAAAATGAGAACAAATGTTTCGAACCAAACCAAATCCTCTCAAGCACAAAGAAGTTTCATCTTACTGTCAGCACAAGTGGCTGACAAAAAAGAAAGCTAAAAATTAAACTTTTTGAGTCCTCCATTCAGGGTCCTCTTAGGGGAACTCCCTAAAAACTGGGTTTGTACTTCATTTCAGTTGGGAATCTTGTTTTACTAAGAGTTAAATGAAACAGCAAGGAAATTCAGTTAGTTCATCTCTGATGAGAGGAAGGCAACGTACAATTCCTCCATTCACCAAGCAGTTTTCGGTCTACAAGTTGCACAAAATGTTTACTTCAGATAACTAAGTCCCCTTTCAGTGCGCGCTACCACTATTATGTATTTATAACTGCTCGGGGCTTGTCTCTCAGGATTACTGAAATCTGAGCAGTTGAAGTGGCTATTGAAAAAAAATCTAAATACCATCTTTGCTGTCCAGTCAGAATGCTACCTAAATTGTCTTTTATTATTTTTAAATTATAAAACACAATTTCTGCTAGTCAGAACATCAGGTTTGGATGACTCTGCGTATAGAAATACTTAACAGGTTCTACCTCCAAGATAGTTGCTGCAGGGTTAGGAGTAAACATTATGTCTCTTAATCGTGACTATTTGATTTTTTAGATGAAGGAATTTAACCCAGATATAGCCTTTTGCATAGGATTGGCCTTTAAGAAAATTTAGAATGGAGCTAGCCTCATTTTCTTTGGGGACACTTCTTTTAACCTAGAGATTTTTCTTACCTGTCACTCTGAACCAAGAAAAAGGAAACACGAAGATGGAATGTGTTAAAAAAAAAAAAAAAAAGAGAGATAGATCAAAGGGAAAACCCAGGAAGGAGAGAGGAGCAAAAGATAGCAAGAGAAAATTCTGAACACAGCCCTGTTCTTGAGCCACTGACACATTTACTTAATCATTCTTGTGACAACTATTAATTGACTTTCCACCATTACTTTCATTCCCTATACCCCAGAGTTGTAATAAGTAACATTCATTGAGGGTTTTGATGTACCAGGCACAGATGTAGGGTACTGAGCACTCTGCTCATCTTATCTCATGTGATTCTCTCAACAACTCTCTCAGATAGACACTATTATTCCCATTTTAAAGATAGGGAAAGCTGAGAGACACCAAGAGTGACTTGCCCAAGACCCCTTGATTCCTATATTCTAATGCATCCCTCTTCCTGCATTTTTTCCCAACCCTGACTACTGAATTGTTGGCATTCATAGACTCACCCCTGTCTGTTTGAAATATTACTAAAACTGTGATTAGCTTTTTTTGTGATTCAAATACATTTATTCCAAGTCATGTGTTACTTGTTAGCAGGGAATTAGACCCCACTTTTCCATGATCTGTGTTTAATGACCTCCTCCCACGTGACAGGGTGTCACAGGAGGATCAGGGCCACCAGTGCAGCTGACAGACTGGTGGAGCTGAAGCAGGTTTAGATTTAGCTCATCTCCCTGGGATCCCACATAAAAGGCTGACGGGGGAGCCCAACGAGAGCACCCCCGGGCAAAGTGACTCCAGGTCAGCAGCCAACTCCAGATGACTCACTGCATGTGCTCCCCAAGGCTTCCCCCTGTGTTCAGGCTCCAAACTCCCCCTGAAGATGAGGGAGTTGAGAGATAATGATAGATTTCCTAAGGAGTTTGAGAGTTGCTTGGAAGTGATGCACTAATGACTCCCTCCAAGCATTAGAAAGGTCATCGCTATTCCAGTTTGGGGAAATATCTTCAGCTCAGTTGTTGAGTACATGGTGCTTAGATGGTCAAGGATCCAAGCATGTCCCATGGCCAACCTGGGCTCCTTCACTCCACAGTCTGAGGGGTCGCCTTTCCCTCCCAGGAGAAAGGAAAAGTCTAAAAGCCTCCCCACCAGCACGGTGGGAAGAATAAGGTGAGTGGGCATCTCTCTAACAGAGAGCCAGTTATTGTAGTCCCTCCACAGGACTTGCCTCAGGGGAGAGAGGGCAGGTCACAAGGAAAAAGAAAACGGTGCTTCCCCTGATGTTGTCAGGACCTGGATTGCTCTGCAGCTATCCCCTGCAGCCCTGCAGGTTCTTGGTGTTTACAGAGCCTCTGCCTGAACAAGGTGAATAGGTCGAGACCCAACAGTTGGTGCTGTATGTCTTACTCTGCTGGAAACTACAATTTATCCTTGACTCTGTCCTCTCCCTCAACTCCTGCGATCAGCCAGCCCATGTCGCATCTAGTCCCTCCCGGTGACCATCACCTCTTGCTTTGATCACTCTAACTGGCCTCCCTGACTCCATTTTGGTCCCTCCTTCAATTTGCCCCCACCCTGTGCCAGAGGAAATCATGGTCAATGCAAGTCTTCCTTCTTTAAAACACTAGGCACGGTCCACAGGCCTGCGGTAATCTCTGCCTGGCTCTCCGCTGTTCCCGCTGTGCAGAGAGCGCTCTGGTCATGGTGATCTGTTACAGTTGCCCTACACGCCCACATACCACATGAATACATTTTTTGAGGAAAGGGAGAATTTGTAGCTATTATGACCACTGAAAGCTATTAAGCCCCTTCCTGGACGCACTCCAGCTCTCTTGCTCCCTACAGAAATGAGCAGGAACCTGGGTCCAGAAGGAAATCAGAGTGAAGTCCTGGCCCCTCACTACTCCTGCATCACCCTAGGACAACTAAAGGAATCCCAAAGAGAAAGGGCACCACAGGACTTTAAAAAAAAAGAAGAATCAAACAAGGCCATTAAACATTGTTAGTGCCTAAAGAGCAGTGATTTTTCTTACATTCCACTTTTAGTGCTTAGTGTAATATCCAGTACAGAGTAGGTGCTCTGTTCTGGGTTTGACAGTGTCCCCCCGAAATTCATGTTCTTCCAAGAACTTCAGAATGTGACCTTATTTGGAAATTAGGGTCATTGCAGACGTATTTAGTTAAGATGAGGTGATACTGGAGTAGAGTGGGCCCTTGATCTAATCTGAGGATTATCCTTATAAGAAGAGGAGAAGAGACACGGGGAGAACATGATGTGATGACAGAGACAGAGACTGGAGTGACGTGTCTACAAGGCAAGGAACCCCAAGGATTGCCAGCAACAACCAGAAGCTAGGAAGAGGCAAGGAAAGTTCCTCCCCTAGAGCTTTCAGAGACAGCATGGTCCTGTGGACACTTGATTTCAGATTTCCAACCTCCAGACAGTGAGAGAATAAATGTCCATTGTTTTAAGCCACCCACTGTGTGGTAATTCATTACAGCAGCCCTTGGAGAGTAATGTACGCAGTGAATATTAGTTGAATAAATAAATAGAAGAACGAATGGATCGCCTGTGGGAAATTATTTGGAGCCAAATAAAGTATTAGCACTCTTAGAAATATGATTTATAGGCTATCATCCAAAATCAGTTTCTCCTGCCCTATGACTCCATAACTAGATCAGGACATATCGTTGGAACTCTAACTGGAAACAGTGAGTTTGCTATAGGCTACCTATAATACCTTACCAGAGCTGAAGAGAACAAAACAAAGAACCCAGAGGTTCTTTCCAAGGAATCATAGCTCCTTTAGAAAATCTGACGGAAACTGTGGGCTCAGTCCCCAGAAAAATACAAGTATAGTCACACTCATGCAAGATTGTAGACGATTTCCTCCTACCCCACCCCCACCCCCACAAATGCCAATGAACCAAGATGAAGAACTCCTGAGTTAGAAAATACAGGTAGATTTTTCACCTTATCTTTGGACACACTGAAAACAGAGAAAGGCAACCAAGCTGTTTCTCCTTTTTAAATTAGGCCACACCAAATTGTGAGGCCTGCGTGTTTGGAGTGGGCTTCAGTGGCTCTCCTGAGGGCTGGTGGACTGAAGCAGAGCAACCTGGCCCAGAAATGCAGAGACCTGAATTCCAAACCAGCTTGGACACCTAATTCTTTTGTTCACTCTCTCTTCTACTCACCCCCTGTCCCAGTAAAATGTGGATGCGTTTAGGGTCAAAGGACAGGTTAATGAGATAATGCTGGCAGAGAACTTTGCCCTCAGGAAAAGGTCCCTATGTAAACATGAGATATTATTAGACATTATCAAACTTCAGCTGGGCCAGCAGCCATCCAGCCACAGCGGTGAGTCCTCTTCCTTATCTACTGTTTGGCCAAACTGGGTTCTTTCTCTACCGCAGAGAGTGTGGGAGGTCTCCTGCCGCCCAGTGTTGGGGACTCTGATAAGTGAATCCTATCGCCTCCCCTTGAGCAGTGCAAACAGATCATTTGACTATATTTGATGAAAGGCCCCGTCCTTTGCTAACAGGGAGCACCAAATCTCTTTGTACATACATATTGAACCAGGAATCTTCAGGGAATTCTTCCTTTACTGTGTATGTTAACTTCAATGCGAATTATTCAAATATAACAACGGGAAAATAAGTCTTATTTCATGTTTGGTGGTTGTGATCTTTTATTCCTCTTGGGAATGATTACATAGGATTTCCCCTTCATTTCTGCTGCTCTTGGCCAATGGGAAAAAAGGAGAAAAACGTGATACCACTGGTTTCAGGGACATTGGTTTCAGAACTTATTAAGAGTAACAAAAAGAAAAGAGTAGTTTCTATAATTAGTAAATTATAGTCAAATTGAAATGCTTCATACTAACATTTTCTACCCCTGAACCCAGGAGAGGGAAAAAAAATAAAGCAATTGCTCAAGTTCTATGGGAATTTGTTCCTTAAAAATCTCAAGACAGCTTTTTTTCATCATCAGAACTGACAAGGATATAGTAAACTGAGAGAAACATAAAATAATCACAATAATTCTCATCAACATGAAGATGACATGAAATTTTAACTCAGACCCTTGAGGAATCCCACTACAAAGGAAAAAGAATTCACCCACAATTACCCACTCCTCATGCACACTGAAGGTATCTGACGTATGACATTAGCCAGTGCTCTGCATTTGGTCAAACTATGTTTCCCCAAATTTCACCAGTCATACTTTTCAACCAGAAGAAGGACCTTTCAAAGAGATTGTTGAACCCTAACCATGCACAGTATGAGAATCTTCTCTCATTCCTCCCTCCTCCTTCTCTCCTTTCTTTTCTTCTTTCCTCCCTCCCTTCGTTCCTTCCAGAAGCATAAATATATGTACCACCTAATATGTACCAGACACTGTGCTAAGTAAAGGTGAGTAACATACATTCTATTACCCATAATATCAGCATCTAATCCGTTTGGATGGCAGATTTCAATACTTTTGGATGGGCAGAGATGCACTTTGGGAAGAGGAAATTGTGTTGATGTGTGGGAGGGAAGGAGAAGGGGAGGAGACTCTTTGGTAAGAACGATTGCACTTGGAAGGTCCTATTTCAGACAGGTTTGAAAGCTGTAGTTACGATCTACTGCTAATATTCCTACCATTTCACTTCCTCTCCTTCTCCCTCCAGTGGGCCAATTAATGGTGACTCAGAACCACCTTAAATGACCCCCCACTCTGACCTATGATATGTGATCTATGTGTCTGTACCCGGGATACATTATATCACAGGCTCAATTATGAAGGCATGGTGTTTCCCTAGATCTTTTCCAAACACTGTGTCCTAGGAACATTCATGCCTCATCAGAAAGGAGTAAGGATGAATGAAAGAGAACCCCAGTAGGTTTTAGAAAAGGTATACATTGAAGTTATTTAAGTACATATTTAACATTTACTAAAAATAGCTCTGATCACAGGAGAAAATTAATTAAAGTAGACAAAAAGCTTCTAATCAGAATTATGCAATCTGATGGTGTAATTAGACCTGGCTTTTAGGCCATCCTAACAAGTTTATTTGAAAAGGAAGAGAGATCATAGTTTATTGGAATGGCAATAATTTGGGTTTCTTTAATTGACTCCTGGTGTGAATATGTTGATACCTGCTGTTCTCTAATAGGCTGCATGGAAAGTTTCCAGGAAAAATTCACATTCCAAGGGCAGCTTTGGAATCTACTTTCCATTGCAACCCTATTTGGCTGGGCCGGCCTATGGCTTGAGTTTGTACCAACAAAACACCAGCTTTCAAAGGCAGTCTCACCAGACTGTAGTCTGTGCCGAGGGCTAGAGGGCTAGGTGAGGAGTCCAGCATGGAGCTGACGCGGAGTGATAACAGAGGACATTTCCGAAATCCACCATCCTCGTGCTCAAAGCACTAAGGGCACCAAAGGCTGGTGCCATAGGAGTTGACGGTGATGATTCGGAAACTGATATTAAGTCAGCCTGAGTAGAGCTGTGATGAAGGTGGGGAAGAGAGCACTAGACATTTCCCCTCCCTGTGCTCCCAAATTCCCAGAAGCAGTGTTGCCAGCTGCCTGCTAAAAATGAGTACATTCCATAGGAATTTAATAAGGTGCAAAATAAAAATAATCCATTACCCACTTGAAAGCAGAGGCACGTTTTGAAGTTCCTCACTACTCTAAGCTCTAGTAAATTGACATTTTCCTTAGAGGGAGTTTTAGGTGAGAAGGAGGGTAGACACCGTGGGTCCTGAAAGAGGTGAAAATGTCAAAGCCTGTTTGATTCTGGAGGCCTAACAGAATCTCTCTCTCTCTCTCCGTTTATATATATATAAAATCATAACAGCTACTACCATTTGTTTGGCACATTTATAGCAAGGTTAATGGTATTATTCCAATTTTACAGATATGGAAAATGAGGTTCAAAGAGGTTAAATAACCAGTCCAGGTTCATATGACAAGTTTAGCCAGTACTTGAGCCTAAACCTGTCTGACTCCAGAATCCACAGTCTGTCCACTGCCATCCCAGAGTGACTAGCTGCACTCCCCCATCGCCCCTGGGTTGGCCAAGCCCAGGTGGGGACAGCAGTGGCAGCCAGTTGTCCTGCACAAGAGGTCATATAGTATATTGTTCTCTAAATTATTCTGTATTCCCAATAGCTCTCTCTGGAAATGGCCATGCATTTATATCTCAGTTTCCTCTTTTTTCCTGTTTTTCTTTTACTTTTCCAGAAAATGGAGCACCATAGGCCAGAGCAGAAGAGAAAGCAACCCTCATGTCGCCATTTGGCCGACTTGGTTCACTTGAGACAAGGAACACAGTGGACCAGGCTGAGCCAGGACAAGTAAAGAGCTTCTTTTCTCCTCTCCTCTTGTTCTCTTAGACTCTGCCAAACAACCCCCAGAAAACACATCCCTAAGTGTGTATACAAGAGGGTGACACTTACATCAGGAGATGATGGAACATGCCCCATAGGCAGAACCAGCTTTTTAAAACACCAAGCCAATCAATTCATTTTGCTGCTTCAGAACTTTTGATGGCTCCCCAGTGTGAACCCCCTACTCACAAGGCCCCATGTGATCTGGCCACTACCTGCCCTCTCCCACCTCGTACCACCTTTGCCCTTGCCTAGTGTCCTCAGGACACGCTGGTCTCCTTACCTCAAGGCCTCGATCTGGAATGCTGTTCCCACCCTCTTCCTGCCCTTAGCACAGCAAGAACCTTCTCTCTCTGGGTCTTAGCTGAGACGTCCCCTTCCCAGAGAGGATTTCACAACTCCACTGTCTAATTAGGTACCTCCCCATTTCCATTATTCTACATCTAAATTCCCTGTTCAATTCCTTTTTGGAATTCACTACAATTTGTAATTACACATTTTTTGTTTCTTTGTTTATTTGCCTGTCATCTCATCAAGGCTCCTAGCACAGAGCCTGGCACACACTAGATGTTCAAAAAAATATTTGTTAAATGAAATTTGTTAAATGAATGCACTAGCTCCAAAAATCATTTTATTTTTCTTGACAGAATGACTATAACAACTAAAACTAATTGTATCCAATGTATTCTCAAGAAGAACTGGAAGATGCCACTTCCTGCACAAATGCCAATATGTCATTACAGAAAAGAAAAAATTCATGATTGGTGCAAGAAAGAAGTACTTGCTCCTAGAAATATCCTTGGTTGTGACCAAGCATTATCATGTAGTATTTTAATTATCTAACTATATGTCTGCTACCCCAGTGGACTCTGAGCTCTCTGAGAACTGAGACTGGGTTTTGTTTATATTTTATGTCCAAATCATAGCACAGTGCCTGGCACATACCAGTTGTTCAATAGTTTGTTAGGAAGGAAAAAGGGAAAGAGGAAGAAAGGAGAAAGAAGGATGGGAAGATGGAAGAAAGGAAGTACAGAAGGAAGGAAGTTAGTTTCAATGAGAAGGTAGTACTAAGCAAACACCCAGCAGGTTCTTTACCGACTGACAATGTATTGAATCACAGGATCTCTGAGTTGGTGGTGACCTTCACTGTCCAATTCCCCAGTTGAAGAGCTGAAGAAATTTCAGTGCACAGGGACCAAGTGGCATACAGCTAGTTAAGGACATAACCAAGATAAGAACTCAGGTCTCCTGACACTAACTATGCCATGCAGATTCCTTCTGGTCAGGAATATACCTGAAGGCATAGCCCAGCACATCTGATGATTTGGGGCAGGCGGGAGAGTGTTTCCAGCAACTTTGGGGTTACAGGCCCTAATGGAGCTGAAGCCTCTTGCTGAAGCTCTGAAAATCCATACGAATCAAATCCAAGAGCTATGCACCCTGTCCTGAATTCACCCCCATCCTGTCTCTTGCTCAGAGGCTGTTAAACAATCTGCAGAAGAGTGAGGTCTGGGTGCTTGTACATAGCTGAGCAGCAGTGACACTGCAAACATATTCTGTGTAGTATAAATATGATGTGCTCTTCTCAGCTGCCCTCCTCCCTTCCTCCTCCAGACAGAGTGCACACGGACTCCACTATGTTGGTATAACATAGACCAATCACAGTCCCTTCTCCCACCAGCCCCCAGCCTCAGTTGACTGATGTGAGGGTAGGTGGCTGACCCATGCTGGACCAAGTTGAGCTTTCCCCTAGGAATTACAACTGGAATTGAAAAGAAGTTAATCTCTCTTTATGTCCCCGGGCTGTTATATGTAGCATCCAGATGTCATTAGTGGCTGTCTCATGGGCCCCAGATATGAGAAGCAGCAACTCACTAATGGCACTCAGGTCCCTCCTTCTGCTGTCCCCGAGATGCAGCTCAACGTCATCATCATCAGAATAAACTCTTTTCCTTAATCTAGTTTGCATTGAGTTTCTGTCATTTGTAACCAAGAGTCATATTAATAAAATATGTCCTTCCATTAAAAAAAAAACTTAAAAAAATAATTAGAATAATAAAAAAATTAGGATTTTTTCTAATTATCCTCTAGGCCTGCTTACTTTTCTCCGTGGGACTTTCCATGTGCACTGCTTACTGCCTAATAAGTCTCTTATCCTGGAGAATATCCAATAGAGCCAACTTCTAAAAAATAGTGGTAATTGAGAAAGGAGACGGTAGGTTTGGAATGCACTGGGCATACCTACCTGGCACCTCCACAAGGACTTGGTGTCTGTCCGGGACCTCCAAGAAGCAGATGTCAAGGCAGGATTAGATGTGCAAGAGATTTATTTGGGAAAACACCTGTGAGGGAAAGTGGGGAGAGAGCCAGAACCATCAGACTGGGCACGGGTCTGGCTTGTGCGAAGGAGAGGGTGAGGGAAGGAAGGTTGGCCTGGAAGTGTCTTAGACGGCTGTGCGATTCTAAGAAAGTTTCACTAGGCTACTGGGAGTCCTTTAGCCAAAGTCACCCTCAGAGGAGTCCCACATCTGCAGAGATTCCAAAATCGAGCCTGTTTGCTATAGCATCTCCGGCAAACTCAGTCATCTGCTGGGAGCTGCCTCTGGGAAGCTTGCCCTCAGCGCGAATGTGGTGAATTTCAGAGCGCAGCAGCCAGGGCCCTTGGATAATCATGCCCCTCGAAGTGGAGGATCTGAGAGGAGCTTTTTCATGGCCACCGCAGGCTGCCTCCCTTCACATGGCCCCGTTCAGTACCAGTTTCTTCAACACCCACCTGAAAGCCGCCTGGTCCCCTGCCATGATTTATACAAGCTGAAGTACCTTATCCCTCTCTGAACTCCCAGAGCATTTTCTGCATCTCCCTCTTACACAACTTAACATTTTCTATCTTGTATGACTGTCTACTGTGTATTGTGTGTGTGTTCCATGCAGCACACCCAGATACAATGAAGCCCTTTAAGACTATTCTGTAAGGGGGCTGAGGTGGGAGTGGAGGCTGCTTACCTCAGTTCCTTACTCTGGGCACTGGAATCTTGGCCCGAATACCTAGGGTTTGCCTCATTTAGACATCTGCTTTATTTCCTTTATTCTCAGACTCTTATTTGTTCACATTTTTTACATTTCTAAAATTGGAATGCAGCTTATAATTTATGTCAAAAGGAATTTGCCACCTGCTGGCAGGAGTGTAAGTTGAGAAAGCGTTGTTCTTGCCTGCCCATGGGAGAACTTAGCAAGGCATATTTACAGTAAGTGAAGCAAATATTTATTGCTGAAGGCATGACTATACTTTCAAGTCTTCTAGCAAAACAACAGTCAAGCACTTCAGAGGACACAGGAAGAGGATTGCCAGTCTATACAATGGGCACTGTGATCACATACAACAAAAATTGACAGATATCTCAGGAGAAATAGCAGAAGTTTTAAAGTTAAGGGAGTTCAGTGTGATCAACTCATTCATTACAAAGTCACCATCAGGTGCCAAATGTCTTTCAGAAGCTTCTGAGTGACTTTTGAAAGAATCCATTTACCTTCTAGAAATGAATACTCTAATTAAGGGAAGGACAAAACTATGAATTTAACCAAACAGGAAATACAAATGAAACCCTGGTGGTATTCCACAATGGCTAAAACTTAGACTGGCCAGCCTACATTTGCTAAGGAGGCCGAGATCACTAGCCCAGGGGATGAGAAACAGAGAATCCCTATGACAGATGCCATACACAACTGCCAATGGCCACAAATGATTCGGAAGAATCCATAGACTAAATTTGAAAGAGCTTTATTCTCAAATACTGAATGAATGAGGTGCTGAAAAAGAATATATGGATAAATATTATGTTTAGTGTTCATATTTATTATAGTGTTTTTTCTCCTGAAGATCTGTTATTAAATCAGCAGTATAGTTAAAATATGTGGCATCTTGGAATTGAGGAACTAGGGTTAATATAATAAATGGAATAGTTTTTTAACTTTTCACTTCAGGTTGATACCAAAAGGAATTTTAAGAATGATTAAATCCACACCCTGTAATGAGAATTCTGTACAGTTTACAACATCAGGCTGGCACAGCATATAGATCACAACTCACTCTCACTCCCTTACCTGTGGAAGACATCACACTAGTTTACTCTATTTTAGGCCAAGACTCTCTAATATTATTCCCAGTCAAGTGTTCTAGGCAGCCACTACCAACCGATTGGTTTTGGTACATAATAGGAACGCTATTTGCCATCCCTATGCTATATTCTTGTACAGAATTTAACTCCAAAGCCACAAGAGGTTCTAACACTAATCTCTTCTCTCTCCGCTCTAAAGAATTAGTAAAACCTCACAACAGTGTGCCCCAAAGAACAGTTTTGGGATCCACTTGGAATCTTTTTGCAGGTTCTGGGATTTCAAGACCCAGTGTGCCGCATTGCTTTGGGCTACATCACCTTGTTACCAATGACAGAAAGTTCTGTCTTTGTTTATATATTTATTCTACATACAGCCTCTAAGTACCACTCATCTTTCAATGGAGGTATTCAAAAGATTTTCTTCCTTAAAAAATATGCCCTACAAATGTTTGCCGTCTGTTTTACTAACTAATGAAAATGGCTATGTGGTATGAAGGTCAATGCTCTAACTAAGGGTTCTGTGTCTTTATTCTCTTGGTCTTTGTGCTATCCTTTGTTGGAAAGAATAAGAATCACTTCCTGCTTAGAGTCCAAGCTGAAAATGAGTCCCCCACTCAGAGTGTCTTGAAACTTCCTGTGTCACACTATTACACTTCCCCCCAGGAAAAAAATCTTGGGATATTACTATGTAATTATGTCAAGCCCAGTATCATGTAAGTTCAACGTAGCATGTCTTATTTCCCTTTCGAGGCTGTGAGCTTCATGAGGCCAGGGACTATGCTATTTATCTATTTATCTCTATTATACTATTTAATCTCTCACCAAAACATTCATATGGAAGATGTGAAATAATTTTTTTTTCTTTTTTAATGAAAAATCTATTTGATTAAGATCTGTCTGGAAAGGCATAAAAGGGATAGACTGTTCCCACTGCACTGGACTACACCTCCATTTCAATCTACATAACTCTTGGATCTGAGAAAGAAGTAAAGGAATTTTGTTGCTATAAATATGATCTCCTTCTCATCTCCATCCCCAGGAATCCATAATATTTGAGAAATCCCTCAGCCTAAAAAATAAACAGCCATAGAGTGCCTTCATATGCAGCATCTGTGGTTCTTAATGCTGGCTGAGCACTAGAATCACCTGGGAAGCTTCTTAAAATTATCAGTGCCAGGGCCCTATTCCAGAACAATTTAATCAGAATCTATGAAGGCAGAGCCCAGATGCTTCATTTCTCCTAGTCCTCACAACATCCCTGCATGAAAAGTGCAATTATCCCCATTTTCCAGATGAGGAAACTGAGGCTCAGAGAGATTAAGAACTTGCCCATTACACATCTAATAAGGGACAGACTGGCCTGGTTCCCAAATAGCTCTCAAACACATGTTGTTTTGTTAAGTGCCCTCAGTAACATATTTTAACAACATATGACGTAGCACCCCCAAGAGCCCTTACCCTGCTAAGCTGCAGACAGGCTAGTGGATCAGACACAGAGAGCCATTCATCCACACACACAGCAGGAAAGGACCTTTGCTCACTTCCACACCTCGCTTTTCTCTCTCAAGCACAGCAGTCACAAACCCCGTCTCTTTGAATTGTCAACTCTCTCGTTACATCTCGCCATCATGAGTAAGATGACTGTTTTCTCTTGAGGAACCAGAAGGTTAGAGCAGCACAGATGCTAGAGTGGATGGCCAGGCCAAAAGCCAACATCTTTCATAAATACTACTGTGGATTTGGAACACCTTTATTTCCTGAATATGCCACGTGCTTAGATTCAGTGAGTATTAAATTTGGGTGTGAGATGAAATTTGGTTTCAAAAAAGACAAAATGAATTCGATATATTATTGACATAGGTGAACCAAAAGTGAGAACAGCCTGCCTTCTTCCTGAACTCGACTTTGCAGCTTTTCATTTATTTATTCCTTAGACAAAACAAGAAAACTCAAAGCTCTTCTGAGTAAGACTGAAGAATCCCCCCTAAGAATTCCCATCTTTATTAGATAGTCTAGTTAACCTTTCTTTTTTCCAAATGCTGCATGAAACTGCTACTTATTCCTGCTGTTCTTAGCAAATCTGGAGCTGCAGAGACTTCTTGGGGAAGGTAGAGCAGCTGCCAGACCCCTCCGGTTCTAATGGAGGCAGACTTCTTTCCCCAGCTTGTTGCTGGCTGGGGACAAGCCTTCCACAATATGGATTTCGTTGTCTGAACTCCCTCAGCTCAGCAACGCCCCTTGTCAGAGCACAGAGCCTGCAGTTATATCACAGATCAGACCAGTAAACAACTAGTCATGAATCACAGAGGCTCATGGATTTCTGCTGAACAAAGAACTCCGGCTCTGGGAAACTTCGTGGCCCAGGCTTTCTCTCTGTCCCAGTGAAAAAGCAGGTAAGTTCCAACTGGTCCCGTAGAAAACCACTGCAAGGCTCACACAAAACAGGTGTACTTAACCTGGTCATCACTTTAACCTCTTTCATGCACAAATGCTGTTTTTCATACCAGCTGCATCCGAAACACTGAGTTAAGATGGTGATTCCTAGGGGTGGTGGGCGTCTCAGCAGGAGCTTTCTTAAGAAGAAAGGGCTTTGATTGAGCCAATGAAAGCTGTTGCCAGGGAACCAGATGCCATGAACAAGCCACTCCAGCAGCATAAGAATACAAGCCTACAAGCCGGGAGTGCTGGACTGAGCATTAAGTGTACTTGGCAGCTGAGTCCTTCAAGGACTGTTAACCCTTTGTGCACCTAACCACACTGAGACAGTGAGTCAAGAGAAGAATTATTGTAAAATCTGAAAATCCAAGCCACCCCTGCTGTCAGTATCTCCCACCGGAACATACCATTTCACAGATGTTCTTGCTGCTCAACTAACAACTGCCCTGGATACCAGCCTTAGAGTGGGTTGGCATTAGAGGTAGGCAGGAGCGAGGGCTGGCTGGGGCATGAGGCTCTGCAGAGAGTGCTGCTCATGTCTGATCTCACTTGTTACAGCACTAATGATTCCTCTCCACTTACGGTTGTTCGTTTGTTTGTTTGTTTAGAGACAGAGTCTCACTCTGTTGCCCAGGCTAGAATGCAGGGGCATCATCATAGCTCACTGCAACTTCCAACTCCTAGGCCCAAGTGATCCTCCTGCCTCAGCCTCCTGAGTAGCTGGGACTACAGGAATGTACCACGACGCCGATAATTTTTCTATTTTTAGTAGAGATGGGTTTTGCTCTTGCTCAGCCTGGTCTTGAACTCCTGGCCTCAAGCAATCCTCCCAACTTGGCCTCCCAAAGTGCTAGGATTGGAGTTTTATCTGGTCTCAGGCTCTGGAGAAGGGACTCCGCTGGCCCAGGTGGGTCTGCTCTGCGAGATAAGGAGGAAATTCTTCCTTTCTTCCCTAAATGTATGCTTACAGAGCCTCCTGGAGCCAGCCAGAGACTGGCAGCCTGCACCTCGTTTTAAGATTGTTGCCTGGAGGAGCATGGGCATAGTCTGGCTCTCTGGGAAAACCACGGAGCAGGCACAGCAGCTGTGGATGGGCCTCCCGACCTACCTCCCAGGGTTCCTCTGTCTTGCTCTACTTCTTCTCCTCTTCCATTGGTCCCCAGTCCAGGCATCCGCTCTGAATTTCATCCCTGCACAGCCTGATTAATTCAATCTCTGCAGAGGTACTTGCATCTCAACTCATTTCTCAAAATAAAAATAAAATAAAATAAAAACTCAGTTCTTGGGAAGACCTAAATGCTTTCCTGAAGGACACTATAAAGGCTGAATAAGTCAGTCAGGTTATGTGTGGGCTAGGGGCTCCTTGGTTCACAAGGTGAACTTGAGCAATGCGTGGGCCTTGAGGGGAAGGTTCTCCAAGCACCCAGGCTCCCAGATACCTCTTCCTCTTCCTCAGACTGTCAGTTCCACTCCCTGGCTGCTTCCTTCCTGGCGCTAATGGTGGGGACATCAATTTGAACATCAAAATCTCACTAATGTGGGCAAATAGTGGGAAGAGAATTTGTGTATACTTTGGGTTATGCAATTGATATGTTCCTAAAAAGATACATGCTTTGTACATCAAATTAACATTTCTCTAAAACGATTAGCAGACAGTTTACAATTTTTACTCTGGGATAGAAATATAAACAATATTCTCATAGAGTTTAAGCAGTGAGCTGGAAGCCAGGTGACAGAGAAGTATCTAGTGTGTGGTCTCGTGATTTATTGTCTATATATGTAATTCCCTACTTTGAAGAAACGACTTTCAGAGCATCAGTGTATGGAGCAAAACCTCACTACTGTGTGCTAATAGTGGGGAGACAATTCCTGTATATTCTGAATTATGAGATGGAATTATTTGTTAAATAATATTTTCTGTTTCTTGAACATGTACTGTGTACCTAGCACTAAGTGCCTTATAGAAATCATTTCATTTGTTAATTAAATAAAAATCATTATAACAATTTAATGAAAATCACAAGAATTTGCCCACAACCAAACCAAAGACATAGATAAAACGTTTCATCTTCTTACTCTAACATTCAAAGGTACTAAATCATCAGAATCCATGCAGTCTCAATGAATGACATCTGCTCTGAGATTCTCTCCTTAGAATGAAAATCATTCCAACTTTTGTCACCTTCGATAGGTTGGTTCCTTGAAGGTTTGTTACTTTTGCCCCCAGTGACTGAGCTACTAGCCCGGGGGTAAGTGATTTTCCCTGTGTTGTGAAATAACCAAGAATGTATGGTTTTTATTTCTTCTACAAACTCATGATCTCTCCACCATAAATTTAAAAGCTTGCAATTACTGTGAGTGCTCCTGCTAATAAAACGATGCCCTGAGCAAAGGCATAACTAAATATTTCAGATTCCCAAAGCAAATGCTTCAGAATGATCTAAAATAGATAGCTCTCTAGTCCTCTCCTGAACTGGACAGGCCACGTGGCCATAATTTATACCTAAGGAGAGAAAGGAAGCAGGGATTCAACACTGACACTTTCTCCTTTGCAATGATTCTAGAGTATTCTTTATTGTCTTTTCTTCTTTCAAACCTGCCTGGGCCACATGAGAATTAGCCCTAGTCTCTGAACAAGCCAAGTAACTTCTTTTTAGTAAGTCTGTGCTTCTTCTAGCAAGTTTAGAAAGTTCTGTCTTCTACCCTGATTCTGTTGGTACCCTTTTAGCCGTTGTATACTATGCCTTGGGTTGGCCGGCACCTTTAACCTATGGGTCTAAGCTTTGTACTATAGCAAACTACTAACTACTAAAACAGGTGAGTGTTTGTTTTAAGACAGGGTCTTGCTCTGTTTCCTGGGCTAGAGTGCAGTGGCATCATCATAGCTCACTGCAATCTCAGACTCCTTGGCTCAAGTGATCCTCCTGCCTCAGCCTCCCAAGTAGCTAGACACGCACCAGCACGCCTGGCTAATTTTGTAAAATGTTTTGTAGAGACAAGGTCTGTCTATATTGCCCAAGCTATATTGGTCTCAAACTCCTGTCCTCAGTGATCTTCCCACTTCAGCCTTCTAAAGTGCTAGGATTATAGGCATGAGCCCCTGCGCCCAACCTAAATCAAGTTTTGACCTAATTCTCTTCTTTCATATGTCTTCATACTGGCTCAGAGATTATCATATCTTTTTGGACATGTTAAAAAGCAAACAACAAATATTCATTCAGCTGCTACTATATACAAGGGGTGCTATGGGGAGTACTAAGGATTATAAATTGTAGTCCCTGCCTTCCAAACACTTACAGGCTAGTTGAGGGTCTAAAACACAAGCAAATGGAAAGAGCCTTAATAACACAGGGTGGTGCTGCTTGTCATATACACAGCCCATATTTTCAAAAATCTTTGTTTTGACTTTCTCATGCAACTTGTCTTTGGTGCTTATGGCAGAAAACTGTGGATGGCTCTATCGATCTTTATTCTACCTTACCTCTAGTGCAAGAGCTTAAAACACTGAAAATGTTATTTCCTAGACTCCCTTGCAAGATAAAATGATGAGAAGCGAGTTGGGGAGATCTGGGTGTCTGGAGGCACCACGGCAGCCAGACCAGAGGTCCAGCGTCCAGTCACCAGTTTCATGGCTAAAGAGGGTTCTGTGGTGGCCACAGTCACAGCCGCTTCCTGACAGCTGTACATTAGCCATGACGGAGCGTCTTATGAATAGTTCCTACCACCCTGTTACAGAAGTGGGAACAACAACAAGCTGGAATTAGGATCAAATTTGGACGAGATCCCATTTCACTTCTGGTTTGCTTCATGGCTTTGTGCAAATCATTTCATCTCTCCGTGCACTAATCTTTCCTCTTTGGTTAAGAGCCAATGACTCTTCTTGTATACTGTCTCTGAAGATGAATAAAATTACTAGAAAACACCATTACGCTTCTTTTCAAAGGGGGATGATTCTGACACTACCACACAGGCCTTCTCCAGAGTGACATTCATTTACCCTGAACACTTTGGAACAAGGGATGAATTCCTGAATGCACTGGGAATGTGGCCCCTGAATAGCATCTATTTTCTTTGTTTTGTATGGCTTCTATTTATTTACAGAGTGTCCTGGTTATTCATGATGCTTTACAAACCATAAAAACAAAGTCTCCACCCTACAGAATTTACAGTGTAATTCAAACAGACATGCTGCATGGACTGACAGGTCAGGCGTGCCAGGGGATGGTGTTGGTGTTGTATAACATGGGTGTGGAGGGGTTCTTCTTGAGTTATAAATACTTTCCAGTTACAAGGGCCTTTCATCTGGGATCCCCAAGCACTTTAGAATGGCAATAACCTCGATTGCTTTCTAAATGCACTTTCCATAAACTGTTGTGGGGACTGAGTAAATGCTTTTAAATGTCTATTAATTGATCTGTGGACCTGTTCATTGTCCATATTAAACAGAATATATGTAAACACGATGGTTTAGGAGAGGCCCACTTTGGGCTGTGGCCTGGCTGCTCATAACTCACAACCCCAGAGGGGCCTGGTGGCCTTGCCACAGCTTTGGGAGGGCCAAAGGGACACCTGGGCATTGTCCTAGGTGAGATGCTCACTCAACTCTAGGCTCAGAAAGGGCACTTCTTGGGGCCTTGATTCACCATTTATGGATGAGTTAACATTTCAAAGTCAAGTGTGCTCAGGGAAAGAATTGCCACTGGAGAAACTTGGAGTAATCCCTTGACTAACGATAATGGTTCTCATTTGGATCCCAAGGGCACCATCAAGTTCCTCTTAAGCTACTTTACTCTCTTTCTTGAGCAATAGCATTTTCAAAATGGTAAGATTTATATTTCCTTGCAGCTGGTGTGGAGTTTCATTTCCTATGTCTCACTCAAAGGCCATTTAGCAAGTGATTATTCCTGACCTATTTGACAAGTTCATTCAAATCCAAGGGAAGACTGGCCTGGGGTGCAAGTCCTGAAAGTTCACCCAAACATTTATGAGATAAGCATCCCTCCTTCTAGCCATCCATTATACACTTTTCAAGTTATCTTTCTAAAAACCCAGATGGAATCGCATTATCGCCTCCTTTAAAAAACCTGCCTGAAGAATAAAATCCAAATGCCTTAGCAAGGTGGATGTGGCCTTCATGGCCTCAGCCAGCTGACCTGTCTCTCTAGTTTCATCTCTGTCCACATGACCTGCAGCTTTGACACACCAGACGCCACTTCCCCGGAGACCTCACACTTTCCTGCCCTGCCTCCTGCCATGTGCTCTTTCATCTTCCCTCCTTGCCTTCCTCTCACATCTTCCCAGTAAACTCCTGCCGTTTAAAGCCTACCTCTAATGTCCCTCATCTTCATAGCCCACAGCTGTCGTGCTCCGCCTCCGTCATGCACACACGGTCTCCTCTTCTCCTAGAGCACCGCCTTCTCTCCACCTCTGTTGACACAGCTGCCACATTGTCTTTCAGGTACTGGGAGCTTCTTGAGCCCAAGGGTCGTGTCTCAGGAAAGTTCTGTTGAAGGGTCCGGTGTGTACTTTGAAGCAGTGGGGAAGATGAAGCCTAAGACCCTTGTAAACTATTTGGAATCCTGGTTTTGTAGGATTTTGTCTCACCTGACCCCTCACGAGGGGTCACTCCACAATAACGCTGACCAACCCACTTTCCAGTTACGAAGTACCAAACTCATGGGGAGGGGTTGCTACGCATTTGGAAAAAATTTTTTAATTGTGGTAAAATACACATAACACAAATTTATCATTTTAGCCATTTTTAAGTGTGCAGTTCCTTGGCATTAAGCACATTCACATTATTGTGAATCCATCTGCAAAACTTTTCATCTTCCCAAACTAAAACTCTGCACCCATTAAACACTGATTTTCTATTTCCTTGTCCCTCAGCCTCCTGGCAACCACCATTTCATTTTCTGTCTCTACGAATTTGACTACTCTAGGTACCTCACGTAAGTGGAATGATGCACTTTTTATGCCTTTGTGATCGGCATATTTTACTTAGCATAATGTCTTTAGGGGTCATCTATGTCGTAACGTGTGTCCAGATCTCCTTCCTTTTTAAGGCTGAAAAATACTGCATTGTATGGTATATGCCACATTTTGTTTATCCATCCATCTGTTGATGGACATTTGCGTTGCTTCCACATTCTTGTTCTTGTGAATAGTGCTGCTCTGATCATGAATGTGCAAATATCTCTTTGAGACCCTGCTTTCACTTCTTTTGGGTATATAGCCAGATGTGGAACTACTAGACCATACAGTAAGTCTATGTTTAATTATTTTAGAACCTGCCTTACCATTTTCTACAGAGGCTGCACCATTTTACATTCCCACCAACAGTGTACAAGGGTTCCAGTTCCTCTACGTCTTCACCAACACTTGTTATTTTGTTTGTTTTTTAAATAGCCATCCTAGTACGTATAAAGTGGTATCTCATTGTGGTTTTGATTAAATTCAGTTTTGAACCTCTGCATTGATTGTCTTTATTTCTGATGATACATCCAATTTTGCAGCATGACATCTATTTGTTCTGAGCCTGCCTCTGTGGAAGGGGCCACAGAGCCAGCTGATTAAGGCTGAGTGGGCCTGTAGCCTGTTGTACTTCTTCATATAGGCCAGCAGGGGGCACTCTCACAAGACTGCCAGGGTAGTTCCCCTGACAGATGGCAGGGCAGCTTGCTTTTCCAGACCAAAGCAGCGACCTAGAGCACCAGCAAAGGGATCTTTTTGTTCCCTGACCCTCTTCCATCCTGTCCTGTGCTCCTCACAGTGTCAGCATCCAAGAGAACCAAACATCCCAGGCTATAACAGCGTTTCTCAAAGGGGGTGCTACTGGCATTCTAGCAAGACAATTCTTCATTATGTAGGACAGTCGCTCACACTGCCAAAGTTAGCATCCCAGGCCTCTGCTTGCCAAATGCCAGCAGTGGCTCCCAGTCATTGTGACAATCAAAATGCCCCTCACCCACATTTCTAAAATACCCACCTCTGGGAATGGGAGTTGCCCAGTTTGGAACCAGGCATGCAAAGGAAAGCGGAGACTCCCGGTATCCCCCACTCACTCATGCAAAGCACCAACTACCATAATGAGGCCTTGTGCCCAGTCGCGGGGATGCTGGAGCTCAGCCAAAGAGAACGTCACTGGTGGCTTTAGGTGACCTAGACAACTCCTGGAGTCTGTTGATGGTTAGTTGACAGTGACAGGCTCACATAACAGGAGAGGGGGGAGACGCTTTCTAAAAACACCCAACATGGCCCCCACCCCACACAACCAGGGCTTGCAACCTGAGCCCAGTCCCTTCAAGGTCCATTGACACCCCCCTACCCCCACCCAGCGAATGAACACTGCCCTCAGCCGTCTCTGCCTTGCCTGGGTTGGTTTAAGGGACTTCCTTTCCCTGTGCTGCCATAGCAACCAGGAAACAACCTCCACTCACAATGAGAAGGATGGTGCTGTGGCCCAGATCTGTAGATGCACACACCAGTAACAGAGCAACCGGGACCAAGGGCCAACAAGGGCCCAGGCAAAGGGGAGAGAGAGGTTACCCAGAGAGGAGACAATCCAGGTCTTGAGGAGCCTGGGTATGCGGTTTATTTTTCTTCTCGACAAAGACACACACTGTCTAAACTGTGTGGCTTGTTGTTATTAAGGAGCTGCTGTAAGAGGGAAAAATGTATTTAATAAAAGGCCCAGTGTTTGTGGTCTTCTTGAGCTTGCTGCTGAGCTTTGGAAATCTTGAGGTGTGACCAGTTTTCAGCCTTCAAAACCAAGACGAACTGCCCTTGAGAAGGGGTGGTCAGAGGGAAACATGCTCACGCTCTCTCTCCTGAGCCGGGGACATGGGAAGTTGGTCCAGAACAAACAGAAGTTAGAAGTCTATCTGGAACCAGAGGTGAGTCCTACAGCTGAATAAAGGCACATTTGGGGGTTGGGGGAGGAATGCTCTATTTTCCTATGTGGGGGCGAACCATGTGTGTCTTGGTTTGTGTTGTTAGTGAGGCGGGCAGGACTCCCTGGTAGATCTTCCCTCCTCCTTCATGAAACGCAAGAAAATAATGTAGTTTTCTTGACACACCAAGATTGTCACTGGGGCCCTCTTCCTTTCGCTTGCACACCGACTTACAGCCTCCTTTGCTTGAGACCAATGGAGATTCCAGATTGTCTGGAATTTGGATGGTTTGGTTCAAGACCAGAATTTCCACCTGGGTTCTAGGCAAGCTGATGGTTGTTTAGTTTTTAGAAGTTGTACTCTGTGGTTGAAATGCTGGGTGTTCGTGCTATTTTAATGGCTTCCTTGAACTTTCTGGAATTCAACCCACAGGACTCATATTTAATATAGACCAAAAAAAAAAAAATCTCATTTTAGAAGATTTTAAAGAGGTGGCAAAATTCCCTCGTCGTACTGGAATTTTATTTCATTGAATCCTGCCAGGAATAAGAAATCCACTGGGGGCACTTTGCAATTTGGAGGTCACACAGAGATTTCCATTGTCATGGTAGCTTGTCATGATATTTGACCTTTGCTGTGTTAAAAGGCATATAAAGTTTCAAAGGACCTCTATGGCCAATGGCATTTACTTACTTACAAGATATGTAACCACTTTATAGGCTCCTAAATAGCCAAATTAGGTAATGTTACATAGCATCTGGAATGCATAGACATTCTCCTTGTGTGCAGCTGAAGTGGTGGTGGGTTGGAATGGTTTTCACCTATTTAAACTGCCAGCTAGTCCAGGTCTAATTTCAAAGTTATCTGCTGCTCTTGATAATTATGACTACTTACTTGCATACCAGGAAACTTTAATTGGCCTGTAACCTATACTCCACCCGAGTTAAGCCTCCAGGCATGAGTGGCTCTCCTGAAAGTTGTATGGGGTAAAATGGAACCATGGTCTGGGTTCTGCTAATTTTGAGATGTGAAGAGAAAAGTAGTTGCTAAAAAGAGTAATTGTGTTGTTGTGTGACACCATGTGAACAAGTCAGAGAAAATCAGTAACTAAAAAAATGTCAAACACCTTGCATGAGCAGTATTTCTATAGAAAAGTCTTCCACAAAAGCTTGATCTAGGTGGCTTCTTTTCATTGCAGGATTACTTGAACTGGAAGTCCCCAGAAGATTATGTACTGGTCGAAAAGCCTCGGGCTGAGGACAATGCCGACCAGCACTCCTGGAGCCTCTTTCTCCCTAAAACTTTCAGCACTAGGAAGGGCGCCTTGATCCTCTATTCAGAAGGTTTGGCCGTGTCAGCATGGACACCTGAAGAGAGGAGAAAAGGCTCCTACCGCTCCAAAGGTCATGGGAGGAGGCTGCACACAGTTCAAGACCTCAAAGAAGCCATCCTGGCATATGGAAGGAAACAGGTAGGCGAGAAGGCCCTTAGGTTTGGGAAAGGCACTGGCTTGTATGTCTACAAATCCAGTTGCAACTTTGGGCATAACTTCTTCTTGGACCCCAGGGAAGGTATGAAACTCTCAGACCTCCATTTCTTCATCTATAAAATGGGCCCTATCTGCTGCGTACAACTGACAAAAAGGTTAAATGAGACTACGTATGTGAAAGGGCTCTGAAAAGCGTAAAGGGCCATATTACCAGCATTTTGTGTTTTCCTTTCAGCTATGGTAACACAAAGTCCTTTTCGGCATTCAGACAGATTCAGGCCAGCAGACATTTCATCAGAACCCTTGAAACCCTGTCTCATAGCCACAAACATCATCATCCCATCTCTGATGTTCTTGGCTTTGTGGAAATGAGAGGGAGAACATTTTAAATATTTACCTTGAGCCCTTCAGCGTCTGCAGGATAAGTTAATGACTCTTTCCATTCTGAATTTAACATTAAGGGAAAACCCCTGTGCTCATTTTTCTGATTCATACTTTTTAATGTCTTATGAGATGTACACATGCCCTTGCTTTATATAACTGCATACGTCGGCCCTTTGGCTGAGGCCATAAGACTGTCTGGGAAGATGTGTCACTTTATAAGATTCTAGGTTAGAGATGGTGGGTTACTCACTGATTTGAAAGTCTCTGCTAACCTCTCATCCCCCACTGAATAAAGTCGTTAGTTTCATAGACTAGGCCCTCCACGCACTGGCTTTCTCCTCCATGTCTAGCCACATCTCCCACCATCACCTCAACCATGGACCCCTCAAGGTCCCACCCACGTGACCAGCTCACCATTCCTCAACACACGTGTCCTTTCATAACTCTATACTTTTGCACATATTTCTACAGCTGGCAAACTCCTACCCATACTTAAAAACACAACTCAAATATCATCTCCTCACTGAAGCCTTCTCCCACTTCCCTAGGCAGAGATATCCCATGGCTCCCTCTTCCGCAAACATTCCCATACCATTATGCACTGAGATTTATCTCTTTGACCATCTGTCATTCTTGATGGAATAACATCTCCAAGGTGGGGACCATGTCTAGATCATTTCCAGAAAATAGTGAGTTCCCATAAATGTTTGTGGAATGAATGAATCAGTCATACATGAAACTTTCAATCTCCTAGAATCTTTCTTGGGAAATTTATCACCTGCCCCCTACCCTATACAGAGCTTCCAAAAGGAAAGATCCTCTGCCCCTTGTTATACATGAGGAAACTGAAGCTCAAGGGAGTTAAGTGATTTGCCCAAGGCCAGAGAGCCAGTAAATGACAGAGCTAGGATTCTCCAGAGCCAGCAGGCTTTACACTTTGCCCTATTGTCTGTGGACTTGAAGGGACTCCCGAGGTCATTGTGCCTGGCCTTGGCCTGTTTGCGCTCAGGTCCCCTCTGCACCCTTCCCCTGCTCTGCTCTGCCTCACAGGCAGGTTGATCTCAGGCTACATACAATTCCACAAATATCTGTGTCAACTGGCTTCTGATTGAATTTGCCAATGGGAGACATTGGGAGGAGATTAGAGAGGGAGAAGAGGAAAATCAGAGTGTTGTCCCTCCTACTCTGCCTCGGGTGATAAGAAGCATCAGTATCACCTCTTTGGTCCAGCTCCCAACAGATAGGCCCTCAATGGCCCAGACACCTCCAGGTGACTCCATCAGCCCCTCTCTCTCTTTCCTCTTAGCCTAGGGGTGGAGTCCACTTCTTGATACCACTGATCTCAATGTTGCTTCACCATCTGTTTGGCTTCTAAGCTCTCCAATCACCTTTGTAATCAATTCCCTAAATGAAATTCCTTCTGTGTTTAAATACTTGGAGTAGTTTCTATTTTCCTGGTTGGACACTGACTGACATATAGGTTAACTTACTTCCCAGAGTAAGAATACCTTCCACAGCTCTCAGATGCTCATCTATATGGCTAAATACTTCAGGCAACAGGGAATCTTACTGGTTTAGATCTTATCAGATGAATTCATTTGGGAACAGCTTCATTTTTGATTAGATTTGGGCTCAATGAAAAAAGCTCCTATCTTCCCATGGTATCCATCTACTAGATGTATAGCCCATACCTATATGAAACAGAACAGTATAACCTAACTCCAAATGGGTAGAAGGGAAATGGTGTAAAGAAATCAGAAAAAAGGCCAGGCGCGGTGGCTCACGCCTGTAATCCTAGCTCTCTGGGAGGCCGAGGCGGGTAGATTGTTTGAGCTCAGGAGTTCGAAACCAGCCTGAGCAAGAGCGAGACCCCGTCTCTACTAAAAATAGAAAGAAATTAATCGGACAACTAAAAACATATAGAAAAAATTAGCCGGGCATGGTGGCACATGCCTGTAGTCCCAGCTACTCGGGAGGCTGAGGCAGGAGGATCGCTTGAGCCCAGGAGTTTGAGGTTGCTGTGAGTTAGGATGATGCCACGGCACTCTAGCCCAGACAACACAGTGAGACCCTGTCTCAAAAAAAAAAAAAAAAAAGAAATCAGAAAAAATAGCAAAGGTTTGGAATAGTAACAGGGCAGGAATTTAAGATTAAAAGATAGAGTAGATTAAAGGAGGAGGGGGAAACAACTCAAAAGGGATTTGAGATTAAAGAAAATGAACACCTCAGAAGAGTAGAGTTTTGGAAAATAGAGAGCACTATTTGATTATGCAAATGACAGACTGGCAAGAAATTTTTGAAATCACAATAGCCAGAGCTGGGAAGGCTATGGGGAAATAGCAGTCTCATGCATTGGAAGCACAACTTCACATGACATTTCTGGAAGGCATTTTGGCAAAAGCCTAAAAAGGGTTGATACCTCTTGATCCAGCATTCTACTTCTAGGAACTTGCCCTAGGAAATAATCAGACATGTGCCTGAAGATTTATGCACAAAAACATTTACTATAGAGTTATTTATTACTATGCAAAACACTGAAAACAATAAATATCCAACAATGGAAATTGATTGAATAAATTATGGTACAGTCATATAATGGATTTTGAGTCAGGCATGTATTAGTCATGAATACCATGAGAAAATATGCACAGTGTATTTTTAAAAGCAGATTATAAAATAGTATTCATATAATAAAAATACCAATGTTCATTAACATTTTTTGAATATTTACTATGTAGTTGCCACTGTTCTAAGTGCTTTCCAAGTATAACTAATTTATGCTTTCTAACACTATTATTATCCATTTTAAAGCACAGAGAGTTTGAGTAATTCACTCAAGATTATATAGCCCAAGTAGATCATCACACCAGAATTTGAAACAAAGCAGCATAGAAAACATTGCCTCTCTAATATAATCCAATATAATTGATTATGCAGTCACAGAAGGATAGACACCCAAGTTTTAACCGTGGGTTAAACCGTGGGTGGTGGGATTATAAATCATATTTTAATTTATACATTTCTTTTTATCAATTTTTTTTAAACCTGGAATTTTACAAATAAAATAAAAGTCTATAGCTTTGCAGGAGATAGACAGTTGACCTTAGAAATCTAGGTGGGAGGATCAAGGAGGGAAACAGAATAGCAAACAGCGCTGTAAATTGAGCCCACCAATAACCACACCATCTGTCCCTCTGGATCAGTATTTCTTTGTCCAAATAGGATAGTTCAAGTTCAGGATGTTCATAAAAATGCTACACTCAGAGTAAAAGAGCCAAAGTAGGGAGGGGTAAAAAATGGTAGCGGGGGGCTAACCAATACACTAGCACTGCTTACAGAAGGATTTGTACTGGCTGGACCATGAGTCAAGAAACCTGTATGACTCAGGCCCCACTCAGA
>NW_012135303.1:3006098-3025336 GCF_000956105.1 Propithecus coquereli | reverse complement strand
GTTTCCCTCAGTGCTCCAGTTTATCCAATGAGATGTGACATTATTAACCAACATCACAGGCATAATTTGAGAAGTTACTAAGAGAAACCAGAAAAGTAGGAAAAACTTAAAGAGAAAGTGGTAGGCAGAATGGCCCCCCAAAGATAGCCATGTCCTAATCCCTGGAATCTATGCATATGGTAAGTTATACGGCAAAGGGAAATTAAGGTGCCGAGAGAATTAAGGTTGCTAATCAGAAGGCCTTAAAATGGGGAGATCATCTTAGATTATCTAGGTGGGCCCAATGTAATCCCAGGTCCTCAAAAGTGGAAGAAGGAATGAGAAGGGAGGACTAGGGAGATGGCGGCCTGAGAAGGATTCAGCCCAACGTTGCTGGCTTTTAAGATGGAGGAAGGGGCCACAAGCCAAGGGATGCTGAAAAAGCCAAGGAAACGTCTGCCTTGGAGCCTCCAGAAGGGGCACAGACCTGTCAACACTTTGAGACCCGATTCAAACTTCTAACCTCCAGAACTGTAAGAGAATACATTTGGTATTGTTTAAGCCACTAAATGTGTGGTAATTTGTCACAGTATCAGTAGGAAACTATTATAGAGTCCAAGATCAGCTTTCAAATTCTAAGCAAAAAGATATGTAAATACCCCAAATTCCAGGACTAGGATTCCCTAACTCTTCTTGGCAACTCCCTGCACCATTGAGCAAGCTTCCCAGAACCAACCTGGTGCTTCAGAAATATCCACTAGTGAGAAACAATATGGGGTCTTGTCCAGACTCAGCGCGTCATGCCATTCACACAGGGGCCGCAGCACCTAGGAAGAAGCTGGTTCTTGCTGCATTCAGAGAAAAGTCAATTGAAGCAATGATTTTGGGGGAGTAAAGATAGTTCCAGTTCACCCAGAAAGGTCATTGGGTCTAATAGCTCCATATTTCAGGGCCTAACACAGTGCCTGGCATATAAAAAGTACCCAACAAATATTTACTATATGACCAAATGAAAAATGGAGTGTGTGGGAGTGTCTTTTAGCTTCCACCATCCTCTCTACAATTCTTTCTTTCATGTCCTCTGGAAAAAGCCTCAAGACCTTATGGGGCTGAATTTTCCAGGCTTTTTTTGCACTTGAAGTACCTGCCACATAAAATGTCCAGACATCAAGGAGCAGTTGATGCTCTCTGTTTGAATTCCAAGCATTCATTTAATTTACAAACTCCTAGAGAGTAGAGCCATTTGTCTATTAAGCCATACTTTCTTTTATCTGTTATTCATTTTATTTGTTAGTTGTCAATGTGTCTTATTTGTCCCTTTTTCTCCAGTGTCTCTTCTCCACCCTTTGAATCTGTAGCAGCTTCAAATCCATTGCTTCCATATTGTATCTATGCATCAGAAATACTTTTGGCTGCAAGCAACAGTTTTCTTGATTATTAGTGGCCTAAATCAGGAATCAGCAAACACAGCTTACTGGCCAAATCCTGCCCACTGCTTGTTTTTATAAATAAAGTTTTACTGGAACACATTTATTTACGTAGTGTCTATAGCTGCTTTCACACTACAAGGACAGGTCAATTAGTGGTAACAGAGACCATATGGCCTGCAATACCTAAAATATTTACTACCTAGCACTTAAAAAAATCTGCCAAACCCCGATTTAAGCAATAAAGAGATTTAATTATCTCAAGTAACAAAAACCTTCAGGGTAGGAGTTTCATGCTTGCTCAGCTGCTCTCCAACGCCATTAAGGACTCAAACTCCATCTTTTCCTTCCATCATCCTTTGCATGTTGGCTTTTCTTCCTCATGCTTGTTAGCGCATGTTCACAAGATGGTTCCCATACCTCCAGAGGTCACATCTGGGTCCAAAGGATAAAGAAAAGGGCCAGCAACAATCCTTGCATAGCTGTTCCTTCTCTAAGAAAGCAAAGAATTTCCAGAAGCTCTCCAGTAGCTTCCTCTTAGTCTCATTGGACAGAACTCGGTTACGTGGCCACTCCCAGGTGCAATGAAATCTGGGAAAGCAAGGCCCTCCTGTCTGCAGGTTCCACATCCGCAGATTCAGCCAACTGTGAAGGAAAATATTTGAAGAAAAAAAACAACAAAAAATAATGCACATTTTAAAAAAAACAATACAGTACAACTATTTACAGAGTATTGATATTTACACTGTATTAGGTATTATAAATAATCTACAAATGATTTAAATACACGAGAGGATGTGTGTCGGTTATGGGCAAATTCTATGCCATTTTACATAAGGAACTTGAGCATCCTTGGATTTTGATATCCACAGGGGTCCCGGAACCAATCCCCCACGGGTAGGGAAGGATGGCTGTATCTGGGAAAAGGGTTCTGTTAACAGAGAAAAATGGGGATTCTGTTAGCATAAAGAAGTGAGCGGAAGAAATGTTGTGCAATCAACAGTCTCACCACACCCTGGACAAGGGCAAGGAGAAAAGACCTAGTATTTGTTGACCACCTACTATGTGCTGAGTATTGAGTACTTTACATACTTCAGCTCATTTAATCTTCACACTGAGGACACTGAGGGAAATTACTCAGAGAAGTAATTAACTTGCCTAAAGACACATGCCCAGGGGTGGGGCTGGATGTTAACGCGAAGCCTGTGCTCAGTCTCCTTCACTGTGTCCCCCTCACATCCCGTGAGGAGTGCTGAGGGATTAGAAGGTGCTTTCACACGTGCGAGGCAGGCAGGGCGGGGAAGCCAGGAGGGGTGAGAGGAAAGACCCTCTCACCTACCATAGGCTGGCACAGTGAGGCACATTTTGCTTACTTTATTTCATTTATACCATCGAAAATCTCTAAAAGGTAGATATTATCAGTCGTACAGATGAGATTTTATAATTTAGGTGACTGAGAAGTGACAAGGCTGGCCAGGTGTAGTGGCTCACGCCTGTAATCCTAGCAGTTTGGGAGGCTGAGGCAGGAGGATTGCTTCAGGCCAGGAGTTAGAGGAGTGGAGGGGCTGGAATTGGAGCTATTCATTCATTTAGTTATTCATTTCCCTCACAATATCGAGTCCCTGCGGTGTGCCAGGACCTGTGAAATCTGACTCTCAGGTTGATTCCAAAACCCATGAACTTTCTACTCCCTCCACCATGCTATCAGCTCCATTTTAGAGAGAGGTTCGGAAAGGTTCTGGGGCTCGCCCAAGATCATAACGTTCCTACAAGACAGAGCGGGCCTTGAATCCAGACACTCTGGCCCTAACTCCAGGATGCCCTCCCAGGCTTTCTCCCTAAGCTGTCTCCTTCCCAGTCTTCTACTTTTGCTTTTTGGACCCACTCGATGTCTCCCTGTGTCCATTGTTCAGGCTCTGCAGGCTCGAAAGATTGACGTGAAGACTATCCTCAGAGGTAGGAAGAGATCTGGTGCGTATAGAATGGGTTTTAGGATGCCGGAGCCATTGAACTGCTGAATTAACCAACCCTGGTACTCTCCAACCTTTGGTCTTTTTGTTAATGTGAGATAATAAAACTTTCTTTCTCGTTGTTCAAGTCTGTTGAGTCAGATTTTACTACATCCTAACAAGTGTGAAAATGTTGGTCTCTGGTCTTCCAGTTCTTACTGTCTGGGACACTGAGGCCCCTGCTTCAAAACCATTTCTACTTGCTTTGACATCATGCTGGTTCATGGTGCTGAGTCCTGGTCCATTGAAGAGATGGAGGCTTTGCACTCATGTGGCTTTTGAAGCCCTGGATTCTGGTTCCGACCCCACTGCTAACTGGCTGAGCCTTTACTCTTTCTCTTTCCAGGCTTCATTATTGCCTTGGGGCAGCTGCTTAGCCAAGGGGTAGTAAATGGGATGCATCCCTCGTGCCAGTTCTCACTGGGACACCGTGTGGATCACGTTCATGGAGCATCAAAGAGTGTATGCTGTATGTCTCCATTCACAGAAGAAACTAGCCCATGGTGTTAGAAATCAGAATAGTGACTACCTGGTGGGGAGGACGATGCCGACTATAAAGTGGCATGAGGGAACTTCTGGGCTGATGCAAACGTTCTGTATTTTGTTTTCTGTGGTGGTTACAAAGGTGTATACAATTGTCCATTTTTATCGAAGTGAACGCTAAAGCTCTGTGAAAGTTATTTAAATTATGTGTCAATTTCAAAAATGTTTTAAAAGAGACAATGGATTCTGAGATGACATTTAGTTCAACAGTCAAGAATGCCGTGACTGATTAGCGATGTCTGCCACGGACAGGGGAGGGTGGGAGATGTCAACACAAGTGCCACAAGTTTGCTGTTCTTGTGCTTCAGCCATGGTCTTCTGAGAGTTTTGATATCACTTACAGGATTATAATGAGGTGAAAGTTCTTTGTATAATATAAATTCCTAGGCAAGTGTGAGATGTTATTATTCACATTTATTCTCTACAATGTCTTGCTCAGTGGGACTGACTTTGGCAGGTAGGTTCCCAGAAAATTCTCCCTGGTTGAAATGAAATGCACCAGAGCCAGATATTTTCAAAATGCCAGGCTCCCCATGGACAGGGACATGGTTTGTCTGTCCCATTATTCACATTACAAACTTTGGATGCCAGTGTGGATCTGCGAGCAGGCTTCCCCATGGCACTACAGAGCCATTTTTGAAGGTACTAAAATGATTTCCACAGGCTGAACTAGGTAATGTTTTCATCTGAAGCTTTTATCCTTTTCTAATGCTCTCTCTCGAGATGGGGTCTGGTATTTATCATTTCTCCCTCTCCTTCCAACTGCAAATCTGCAGGGGCCTTTCAGAGCTTTGCTCTGTGGGCTCTTGGTTTATGTCTGTTAGCCGAGGAATCTGTTTTTGGTGCTGTCTGGCACCTTCTGGGAGTCTCCTGGATTACTGATGAGGACTATGCTAACCAGCCTCTATCACTGAGAGGCTCAGGGTTCAGCAGCTGTGCTGTTTCCTGACTGGTGTCCCCACAGAGGGAGCAGGACAGAGCCTGGCAACCGTACCTCTACTTCCGAAGCCAGCTGGAGAGCCAGGCCCACCGGCAGATCCAGCCTGGGTATTCAGCCAAGAGATACCTCCGAGGCCTCTTGCAGACGTGGCCCCCTGACACCATGTACAGGCTCCAACGTGCAGGTCAGTGGGGAAATGAGAGGGGGGTGCACCCCGAGCTGCCCCACCTCGCGTTCTGGTGTAAGAGTGTGTTTTCCATCAAGGTCCGATGGATTGCAGGCCCAATTTTCTATTAAAGCAAAGTCCCCAAGCTTGGTAGCCCACAAGCCTCTATCATGGCTTGCACCCTTTGTCCTCCCCACATGTGCAGAGGCAAGGACAGCCTGGGGTCTTGCCTTCACTCCCACCCCTCACACTCAGTGGCCTCACACTCCACATCCCAAACCAGAACTTTCTTCCCAGACTTTTCTGCTCAGAGGCCTCAGAGATCCTCCAGTTCAACCTCCAGCTTTTACAAGATGAGGGAAAAAAAGGACCAGAGAGGCAAAGTAAGTTGTCCAAGGTCATTCAGGCAAAAGCAGAGCTGGGACCAGAAATCAGATCCTCCCTGAAACCCCAGCTCCACATTCTTCCCAACATTCCCCTGTTCACTGTCTGGGGTGATCTCAGCTCCTTTAGGAAGTGAAACGTTAAGCCTCCTCCTCTTAAAGATGGTGGCTCTGCAACGCGACCCACTTAGAAGTGAGACGGACACCCTTCTGCTGAATAGAGACCCCAAATGCACTCTGCAAAGGCTTAAAAATGAAAACGGGAAATGGTCGGGGATCAGAGTTGCTAGATTTAGCATGCGCGCACACACTCCTGCCCCCTACCACCCTTCCCCTGCACGCAAAGAGTTAAATGTGCAATTTGGGACATACTTCTACTAAAAAAGTATTCGTCGTTTATCTGAAATTCAAACTTAACTGGTCATCCTGTATTTTATTTGGCAAACTTATGGGGGACAAGAAGAGTGAGCAGAGGACTTGCCAGTGCCCAATCAGCTGTTTGCCATGTCTTCAGCAACAGCGAACAGGCAGGGCCAGAGGAAGACTGGCTTTATAGGTTTACCCTGGGAAAGGAGAGAAGTAGCTCTCTCCCCAGTAAGTGGCAACCTGAAGCAAAATGAGAGCTGTAATTGATTTTATTTTCATGGCAGCTCCATTTATTTAACACTCGTGAGAGAGAGCCTCTTAACCAAAGATGTGTTTATCACTGGGTGGGACAGAGGGCGGAACAGGCCACTGTCCCACGGTCTAGGCCCAACATCTTCAAGAATGAAGGCCCTTTTTAACGTCAAAAAATGTCTCAGACCCCTCTGTGGGAGTCATATGGCTGAAATATGTGGTTTAAGAAAAGATACGTGCACATGTGCATTCTTGGGCCCCTTGCCATAATTCCTTGCCAAAGCCCTCTTGAAGGTGAGGCCCTCAAACAGGAGACACAATTGCCAAAGGCCCCAAGGCCCCTGCCACCCTCTCCTCTCACATCTCAGAGGTCACCACCTTTGTGATGCTAGTACATTCTCTGGTCCCTTCTTTGTGTCCCTATGATAAATCTTCAAGCCCATGTCTACAAAGCCTTCTCTGACAACTCCAGTCAATATTGAGCTCCTCACTTTCTGACCTTCTATCACACTGACACTCAGAGCCACACAGTTGAGCACAGGAGAGCTTTGTCTCTCCAATAGACTGTGAGTCTATTAAAAAGGGCCCATGTCCGGTTCCTCTGTATCTAGCCCATTGCCTAGAAGAGGGGTGAGCCCATTGGTAAGCCCTCAAGAAATATTTGCATGATGACTGGATTGAGAAGGGTGTTGATCATGGCGCCTACAGAAGCAAGCAGGACGCATCCACTACCATCGGATCTCTCCTCCTGAGGCAGAAGGAACTTTTTACCCAGGCCACAGGAAGTAGCCATGTTTCTTCCACAAGGGAGAGCCAATTCTTGGGAATGATGGAGCAGGAGCAGCACACACGTGGCACAGGGCCAGAAGCACCCAAGGCACTGTATAGAGAGGCCTCTATGGGTTCTAGCTGACTGTTTAATCCCTCTCATCTTCTAATTGTCTTCCTTAACGGGCAATGTCCCAAACCAGGACTAGTATAAACGGGACCTTGTGGTTATCTACAAGAACTATAGATTGGCAACCACTATCTCTATCAATAACTCCTGACCTACCCTTCAGGATACATCAAGGATTCTGTGCTGCTCCAGGACAGTCAACTCAATGTACCAAAGAATCTCAGGCCACAACAGGATCTTTCAGGTGTACCCCCAAAATACCATCTCCTGCCTGTCTTCCCTCCATTTTGGATTCAACAAGGAAAATCTTTTGATCAAGGTACATGTTGATTTTATGACCAGTTCTCAAATACTTGGATTTTTAACACCTTAAAATGGAGTTTCCCAAAATAAGGTCTTGGGATTCTGGGTGTTTCATGGTCCTCCTCTGTAAAATGAAGGGGTTAGTCTAGACCAGCACCGTCCAATAATACTTTTTGCAAGGATGAACTGTTTTGTATGTGCTGTCCTATATATTAATAGTAGCCATTAGCCACATGTAGCTATTGAATACTTGAAATGTAGCTATTGCAACTGTGAAGCTGAGTTTTTTATTTTAATTAATTTACATCTAAATATCCACATGCAACTAGTAGCTACTGTATTGGACAGTGTAGGCCTAGACTCATCTTAGATAATTTCTTATATCTGTTCCACCTTAATATTATTTAATCCTGTGATTTTTGTGGCAATATAATGTGAAAAAAAATAAGCCTTGGGTCATAAATCTGTATTCCAGTGGCTGTTTTCTCAGTTACTAGTTGTAATATCTTGAGCAAGTCACTTAACCTCGTTGAGCTTCTATTTGCTCATCTCTGCAATGGGCATAATAAGACCTCATTACCATATAGAAGATTATTGTGTGCTGTCAGTACCATGAGGATTTTACCTGTCAATATTATTTTTGGGAATTAGAAGCACTCAAAGAGCCAGAAGTTGTCTTTGGTAAGGGAGATGGGAAAAGATGACTAGGGAGCAGTAGGGCCTTGGCTAGAAAAGAACAAGAGCCCAACGTAATACAAAATGTTGTCTGAAATAAAAAAGAAAATTTTCAGAAACATTGGTGGTGCCCGACCAAGCCCTATCCTGGGGTAAAGGGTCTGATAGGGTAAGTAGAGAACCTGGCTTAATGAATGAGTAGAGAACAGGGCAGGTTCTCAGAGCCTGAGGCCGTTAAACATTCCAGCCACACACCTCGCTGAGTCTTGTCTCTGGCACCAGGGACTTCTGGTCATAACTTGATGTGTCATAACACACAGGTAGTTTGTCTATATGAAATATGTGGGTCACACAATTCTATTTCTCTTTGTAAATTAATACCCTGGTCTATCCATGAATCTCTATGCATTTTGCTAAAGTGGGTCAATATCCTGAGGCCAGTTGACTCTGGGGCACTGAAGAGATTGATTTCTGGGCCATCCATGTCCTGGGGAGTGGTGAGCTGATTCATGTAGTTCCCCTGTGTGGGCACTCGCTGCCTTTCTCAGGGTGGCACACTATCTCACCATTGCCTATGCCCTTTCTCTTCAAAAATCCTGCTGTCTCCAGTTAATATCCATACACTTTGATGCCTTAGGATCCCGAAACATTGGACAGTGGATTGCATTGCCTCCGTTTTATGAATGGATGAACACTGCACACCTAAGGGGTAAAGTGACTTCCCTAACTGATGCCATATACCGAGGAGCTGCCACAATCAGGCAGAAAACAGACAGGCTGTATAGCATAGTGATTAAACATGTGGCCATTAGCACCAGATTCCAAGCCATGTGGCCACTCTGGGCCTTGGTCCCTCATGCATAAAATGGAGATGGCCATACCCACCTTTCCTCTCAGGGCTGGATGTGGGACTTAAATGGGGTAATGTAGTAGCTGGCACTTAGTAAGTGCTCAACAAACAGTAATTGTAGACCTTCCTAGCTTGTGTTTTTTTCACTTCTATTTTATTTTATTTTATTTTTCAGGTAGAGTCTCACTCTGTTGCCTGGGCTAGAATGCCATGGCATCAGCCTGGCTCACAGCAACCTCAAACTCCTGGGCTCAAGCGATCCTTTTGCCTCGGCCTCCCGAGTAGCTGGGACTACAGGCATGCGCCACCATGCCCGGCTAATTTTTTCTATATATTCTTAGTTGTCCGATTAATTTCCGGCTAATTTTTTCTATATATTCTTAGTTGTCCGATTAATTTCTTTCTATTTTAGTAGAGATGGGGTCTCGGCTCTTGCTCAGGCTGGTCTCGAACTCCTGAGCTCAAACAATCCGCCCACCTCAGCCTCCCACAGTGCTAGGATTACAGGCGTGAGCCACCACGCCTGGCCTTTCACTTGTGTTTTTTAAGTATAATTACTACTAATTGCAAGGTCCAATTGCTCGTGATCACAGGGGCCAAAAAAAAAATCAATTTTAAAGAAGCAAAACGAGCTCACAGGCTGGAACTTGAACTCTGACTTATGTTTTCATTGGTTTTAACTTTTTTTCCCTGTTAGCCTCCCTCTCTTTGCCAGACACTTTATCTGGAGAAGCAGCAAAAGTCCTGGCTGCAAATCCCAGATTCTCCACAGTGTGATGGTGGCCAAGTCACTTGTGCTTCCTGCATCCTCAGTTTGCTCACATGTAAAATGCAAATATAATATCTGCATTCCTTCCTCCCTGGGTTGCTGTGAAAAATCGTAGGAGAGGACAGAGGTAGAAAGCTCTGTAAAAGCTCTAAATTGCTACCCCAATGCACATTATTTGGGTTATCTGAATCCATATTTGAGATATAGAGAGACTAAGTTTTGTGGTCTCCTTTCAACAATTGAAACTTCTGCTGCTTTGCTTGCAAACCTGTTTCTATTAAGCATAGACAAATGAGCCAGATGATGATGTTAACTGAGAAAAAAATCCTTGTTTCCCCTCATATTAGATTGAGTCACATATTCAAACTCCTCTGGGATATAGCAAAAGGGAAGATTGTCTCTCTGTATTCCCCCATGCACAATGCCCCAACTTAGACACTCTGATATATTAGACTGTTCAGTAAGTGAGCAGTCATTTCGCTAGAGTTTTACTCCACCCTCAGAAATGCATTTGGTTCCAGGTAAATCTGAGTGGGAAGGATGGACCTAGGGTCTGACTTGACCTCAAAGGATCATTCTAGAATACTACAAAAGGTCTTTAGTGCCACATTCTGTAGAGGGAGTTGAGGTCCTCTTGGGGGCAGGCCTAATGTGGCCCTGCGCTGCCTCAGATTGAGGAATCCCAGGGCCCAACAGGCTTGCCTGGGCCACTAAAACCTGAGCAGACCCTCTGAACTGGAGCCTGAGCCTGCACCTGTTCCACCAACACTCTCAGCATCATTTCAAACCCAGACAGCCTTTAGGAGCCAATGGGCAGAGGAA
The DNA here is from genome assembly GCF_000956105.1 of Propithecus coquereli. Classification (NCBI taxonomy): domain Eukaryota; kingdom Metazoa; phylum Chordata; class Mammalia; order Primates; family Indriidae; genus Propithecus; species Propithecus coquereli. The sequence goes on along the minus strand of NW_012135303.1, from coordinate 3,014,954 downwards.
GGGGAGCTGGAGGAAGGGAGTAGCCCTACACCTGGGCATTACACTCTTGACCTAGTGACACTAAGGACAGAAATGACAAGGGAGGTGAGGGCTGGGGAGCACAGGGGGAAGGTGAGGCTGGCTGGGGAGGAGAAGCAGCTCCCAGAAGGCCAGTGCTCCACCACACACGGGGCCCCTGCGGGCTCCCAGAGCCCCTGGTTGAAAGACAACCCCGCATTGTTCCACAGAGCTGCATGCTGGGAATGGAAGTATTGCTAAAGCTTGGCTCCACACGAGGAAGGCTTGCCAGACTGTTTCAGCAATAAATCTACCTGAAGTGATGAAAATAGCTGCAGGACCCTTTAAACCATTGATGAAAGATTTGTTAACTATGTTGGAGTCATCTGTTGACTCAGATCCTTCCTGAGTGTTGCAGACAGGGTAAGTTCAGAGAGCTAAGCAGCAATGCCCCTCACTGCATTCGGCAGAGGTTTTTCCACAAGTAAACAGCCAGGAGACAGCCCAGGAACCCAAGGGCTTGCTTCAGACAGAGCATCTCAATGACAACAGAGCAGGGCTGCAAGCCACACCACTGCCATCTGCTAATCCCTTGCAATTTACAAAGGACTGTGGTATTCATTGTCTTATTTGAGCTCCAGACAACTTTGGAAGAAAGTGAGGGCAAGAAATCAGTATCTCTGACACAGAAAAGGAAACTGCATCCAAAAAATGAACCAGGGTTGAGTCTCCTGACTTGTGCTGCAACTCTGTTTCCACCCACCTGGCTGCCACTTCCGTGGGGGCACTGTCAGAAACAGAGAAAATGGAGGAGGAACAAGGCCTTGAACACGTGTGCTCAGAGAAGCAAGAAGGGAGGCAGTTTGGAGGCAGCAATAGCACCACACCCATTTCTGGGGTTACAAGCTGACCCGCTGTTCACCTTTGCAGGTCAACAGGGCCCAGATGAAGGGGAAGCTGGGGCTGGTGGACACGTGGACCAGGGCCCTGTAGCCAAGAACTGCAGCAGTGAGGGGAGTCACTTGCGGCCACTCAGGAAGCAGCCCTGGCAGGAAGATGAAACCAGGGCAGAGGTACCATTTCTGATGCACTCCCCTGTCGTTGTTTTCCTTGACTTCATAGAAATTTCTCCCTCCCTTTGCTGCTTCTTGGCGACCTCCAGAGAAGAGCACATTGACCCTTTTGACCACTGTTTCCCAAAGTGTCATCTGTGGAACCCTAGCATTGCAAGATGCTTCATTTAAAAAAAAGGAGGGGGGGATTTTGTAGCCACATACATCTGGGGAATGCCGTGTAACGTATTCTCCTCCCAGAAAGTCACAGTGCACATCTGGATATAGAGCACTTCCAAAAGTTCTATAGTAAAGTTACCAGCTTAATTTTGTTTAGTTTTGGGTTTTCCAAGCTTATCTAACCACATATCCTCCCCTGACTCTTCGCCCATCTAGAAAAAAGGGGTTTTGGCCTTCGACTTGGAAAAGCCTTGGTTTGAGTCATGCTTCTTACTAGTTGTGATGAGCCTGTCCAAGAAATGTAACAAACTTTGAGCCTGAATTACCTCTTCTGTAAAATGGAGTTTTTACCAGATGTATCTCACAAGGTTACTATGAGAATTAAACAAGTTAAAATGTAGAAACACTTTCTAAACTCTAAGGCACGCATGTGTGTGTTTGTGTGTGTATGTGTGTGTATACAAGATAACAGTTGTTCAGAGCAACATAGACAACATCTGCTCTCATCTTGAATAAACTCATTTGACTTACAAGAAGGTCATATGCCAAGGAGAACAGGAAAGGAGGAGAAGAGCCACACAGTGGAAGGAGAGAGGGGAGAGACATTTCATGATGGATAAAGACAATGATACTAGCACTTCATTTTTGATTTTTAATTTTTTTTTTGCAGGAAGGCCTTTTTTTTCGGGCTTGTTTAATTTTCTTTTTTTCTGTCAGCAATCACAAAATGTTTTATTATAATAAACAGCATTAGAGATCTTGCTATTATCACCTATTTTTCTTCTCAGCCTGCAAAAGAAATATCATCCTCAGAACGACAAGTGTGGCCACGAGGGCTAACTGTTAAAGGAACCTGCTCTGTTCCTTTATGATGGCCTGTTTACAGGAATGTGTGTCTGTCGTTCCCTAGGACACGGCAATAGAGAATCACCTGCGTGTCTATGCTTCAAAGGAAGGCCACAATGAAAAGACACACAAAACCTCCAGGAAGTCCTTTGGGCATGCCCACATCGATCCTCCTTGGCTCCTGAGTGACAAATCTCACGTTACATTCTACGGAAGTGCCTTCCCCAATAGGAAGGCAGATTTTAGTGGTAAGAACCCAAATGTCTTGCTCATTGATCTGGGCAAACTTAGTCACGCAGAGTTCATTTGAGAACACTGAGACATGCCTAATGTCACTTCCTTGTGCCATTCACCTTAGAAAATAATAGCTAGAGTCCAGCTGGATGTGGGGATGAGACTCTGACAGACTCCTCTTTGCCTAGTGCTCAGTAGCCACACACATTCTGAAATCACACCACCTGGGATCAAATTATCCCCCACTTACTAGCTGTGATCGTGGGCAAATTATTTAATCTTGCTGAGGCTCAATTTTCTCATCTGTAGAATGGGGATAATAATTCCTCCATAAGGCTATTGTGGGGATTCAGTAAACTAATGTATATAAAATACTTTACATAATTATTTTCCCATATTTAGTACTCAATATATATTATTATTACTTTCATGATCATTCTTTCCATCACTTGACAGCAAGAGTCCAACCCAGATAACGAGACAGATTGTGGCTTCCTGAACCACAGCCTCAGCCAAAGCCATGGCTATCTCAGCACCTAGCACTCTCCCTGCCCATCTTCCCATGAACCAAAAAGTGATCAAAGTGGAAAGTCAGCTGGTCATCTCCATACCCGCAACTAATAAATTCTCATTCCCATCCTGTTTCTACAGACAAACCAAGGACTATGAAACTCCACGAGGCCAGAAGTGGCCACTTGTTACGGGAGCCTCCTGCTGAAAGATGCCTTTTCCCTTCTGTAGCCTCTGCTACTGGCTCAGAGAAAAACACCCCTGGGGATGTGAAAAAGAAAAAGGTTGTGTGTGTGTGTGTTTGTGTATGTGTGTGATTAATCCCAATCCAGAAATGAGGTGACCCAAAGAGATGTCTCAGCAGAGAACTGGCCTCTCTAGCCTCTGAGCTCACCAGGTGGAGCTGGGATAGAGCTGCAGGAATTTAGTAAATGTTGAAAATCGTGAAGTACAAGGAATTTCAGCTGCCCCAGATGCTACCTTAAAGTATATGTTATTACCACACTCTCCACTGAGGGTCTATCACCTTTGAAAAGGTAGGGCAAATTTTGCAAATGTATTAATTCCCTTCAGAAGTCCAGTATACCTTCTTCCTCAGAGATGTCCTGGGCTATCTCTGGCCTGGTCCTGCCTTGCAATTCTATATGGGCCTTCAGTGGTGCGAAGTCATCAGTGATGAACAGAAACAAGGAGGGGCTCCAGAATGTTCTGCCCTGTAGCGACTGTGTGAACATGAGGTTGCTCACACCCTCTGGGCCATAGTGAACTGATCTGTGTGCACAGATAGTAATGCTAACTTCACAGGGCTGATGGAAAGATAAGACGAGATGATGTACTTCCGGGAAAGTATGCTGTGTCCGATTGGGATTACAGCATTGTTGATTAATTGCAAGGATTTGTGTCATCTGAAGAGGCACTACAGGTGGTCCTAGTGCCAGTGAGAGAGGTTGTTTTCAGTCTGTTCAGGATTTTCTCCTGATTTTCACAGATTTCCTATTCCTGAGTTGATCTAAACCTTTCCATCCACACCAGAAGGGCCTCTGTCTTCCCAGGTTCCTTTGGACCAAGAGTAAACAGCAGGCCTGACCGGCCAGACTCACCACAGGCCAAAGGAAAGCCCTCGATCTCACACCCGGGTCAGCCCAGAACTGGGCCAGCCTCAGAGGAAAGGAGTCCCTTCCCTCACCCATGTCTATGGTTTAACAGAGGAAAGCAATATTTTCCACTACATTAAAACTCTGTGTAAATTTTTAATTAGAATAAAGAAATTAAGTCTTGGCTTGTCCACCATACCTCACACAAATGGTTCTGAGTTTCCACATCAATTTCTCAATGCAAACCTTGTCAAACAAAATGCACAAGGTCAGTATTCAAAAAAGGGCAGTTGGTGGGCAGCCAGCATTTGGACAGTGAGGGTCTCTAGCAACATAAAGATCCTATGTGCATGTTTGGTTAACCGTTTTCTTAATGTCTCAAAATTATAAATATTACCCTTAATATATTTGGTTGAATTTCCTTCCTCAATCAACTCTAAATACATAGGATGCTTATGTATGTTTCTGATCATTTTTTTCTTTTTGAGCACTAAAAAAGAGACACCAGAAGGGCTCTGTCTTTTCTGGTTCCTTTGGATCAGAAGCAAACAGAAGGCCTGGCGTTTTGATTTTTCCTCCTGTGAAACTGAACTCTCTGAAACCCAACACACTTATATATTTTATAGAGTCAAGTTCATATGTTGAGAGTTGCACACTAAAAGGAGAAATTTTCAGCAACTTCTGAATAATTGGAAACAGGAGGCTCTAACTACTACCCCTAGCATATCTCTCATATATATAGTACACACATACTTTTTTTGGACAGAAAAAAACTAGACCAAATTAGTGGCTGATTCCGACACACAATGATTTTTTTTTCAGCTATGTTCATTTTGCAGAAGTGTGGAGAAGTTTAGATTTTATGCTAGTAGCTAGATACACTCTAATGAGAGGAGAGTCCACTCCCAAAGAAATATCTTAGAAATAATTCTAGTTTCAAACACTATTGTAATTACATATATTGGCTCATTTAATCATCATAATGACTTTATGAGGTAGACAGTACGATTATTCCTTTTTTACAGAGGAAGAAATGGAGTCTTAGGGAGGTTATGTAAGATGAGCAAATGCAAATGCGTATTCCTATTTTCTGCCCCTTCTTACCTGAAAGCTTGCAGTCAAATGTTGTGCACCTTGCTTTTTTTCCTTAACAACGTATGCCAAGATTTCTCCCTATAGGTACATAGAGATCTCAGCTATGTCATTTCAATCCTGCTCAGTTTCCCTGGCTGCATAAAGAAAGACTATATATACTGTCAAAGGCTTAAGTTTGTCATGTTTATAATTTTCAGAGGTAGGATGAACAGAGGCATATGCTGAGCTCCCAAGAGACCAAACAGCACCACTGAGGTTAGATACCCGGCTCCCAGTTTGGTTAGCTTCACTTCTCTCAGCAGCTGCTGGTGCAAGAGATACACACAATAAGATATTAATACAATATCATTTGCCCCCTGCAGACAGCAGGGCTTGGATACCTGCCTTGTTGATTATGTTTTTAAATTTTCTCCAGGCACCAAAGGCTTTGAAATTACCTTCTATCTCAGAAGAACCACCCAGAGTCCTGGACCACCTGAGGAGCCAATTTAAAGCCAATGAGCCCCCAACAGAGCTCTTCATAGTCCCAGTGGAGATTCATTTCCACACCCAACATCCCCCAAGAGAAAAAGCCTGCAGAAGAGGTAGGTCCCGTGTGCATGGGCACTCCTGAGGGAACTCAGGTAGGCCAGGAAGGACTGGGCTGTGGGGTTCTGCCAATCCGACACACTCTGATATCATGGCTGACCTTCCCCATGGCTATCCTCTTCAGAGAATTTTTTTTAAGAAGGAAAAGGGTAAAATTTTGAAGTACGTCTATTCTGGTCACATTCAATTCAATTTTAAAAATATTTTTCAAGACCTTCATTAAGCAGTGCATTTTGTTAAACTGTAAAAGAGAAAGGAAGACAGGCATACACATAAATAAGTCCAATGCACCATAGGTGTCATAAAAGTACAAGAATTTTCAGGCAGCTCACGAAAAAAGAAATAATATAAAGCAACACAACTATAATTGAAATTGAAAATAAAAAACCTGGTTAAAAGGAGTAGACAAATAGATGTTATCAGACATCTGGGATGAATTTATTGCTTTAGGTAAGCACTAAATTTGGCTGAGTTTCCTGGCAGCCAAGGTAAAAATGATACTTCGATCTTTGCATCTTCATTTTATAAAAGGTAAAAGTTTGTCCAAAGAGTCATTTTCCTGATTCTGAAATAGGTTATTACATAACAGATGACCTCTACAATTTTTGTCAAGGCAGAGATTTTGTACTTCTAAGAAAAGTTCTAAGAGAATATGGACAAGGGAGAAATCATCTCTAACTGGGGACTTAGGAAAGCTTTTTGGAGGAAGCTTCTGAGTGACCTCTCACAGTGTGTCACAGAGAGAAATTCTTCCTAACCTTCCTAAGTCATTCTATAGTACTATTGTCTGAGACACATTCTTGCTCCTGGGACCTCTTGGACCATCTGAGGCAAAACGTGACTCCAATTTTAGGAGGATCCTAGTTCTGAGTTATCTAGAAACTTGAGCAGAAACTGCCACTGATTTCTTAGATAGCTTTGACTCCTGGGAATCATATAAGCAGCCATTTTGTTCTAAAGCTGTTTGGAATTCTCACTGTGAAGAAGACTGCCTAATTGTTGCGACTAAAAGATCAGTCAAAGAAAGGGGGAATAAAGGAACTATGTGGGGTGATGAAAATATTCTAAATCTCGGTTGATTGTGTAGATTATACATTTGTTAAAACTCATTGAATTGTACACTTAAGATCTGTGCATTTCACTGTATGCAGATTTTACCTTTCTAAAATATTACTCAGCTCCTTAAAACACACACAGACACACACACACCACCCAAAACATGGTGTTTTAAAATGTAGATCTTACTATTATTCAGGTGTGGTGTGGCCAACAGATCAGGAGACAATCGCCACTGAAAAGATAGTTTGTTACCCACAGTTCCCAAGAAGAGGGGCATGCCACGTCATGTAGGCATACAGGGAAGCACCAGGGTTAGTCAGAGGCAGAAGTGGGGGAATGTGGGCAAGAGTCTTTACTGTGTTTTTTGCGGAAGGAATGAGCAGGGCAGGGCAAGCAGGCTAAGCAGGTTTAGGATTGGCAAGTTTGAATAATTCATTGGGCTCTAGGACATAGGGGATGTCCCTAGTTGTCTGATACTAGCCCTGGGGTAATTAGGGCAAGTGAATAGTGGTCCAGCAGTGTAACAGTTTGGTAAAGGAAGTAGTTCTGGATTAATTGGTTTACATATAACAATGTGCTCCCAGGTAAGAGGTCATTTACTATCTCTAGGAATTGGCTATCCCTGGGAGCGACTGACTCCTCAGGGTCAGTCAGGTCCCAGATGTCAAAATATCAGAATAAAAACATATACTTAATACAAAGAGAGACATGACTATCCACAGTTGCATTAAATCTGATTATTTTCCATGATGACCCCGACGGGAAAATCAGGAAGACCACCAGGCTATCATGAACCAGATTCTTAAAGCTATTAGATGCATCAAGCTTGCCAACACATCACCAAATGAAAAATAGGAATAAGGTACAAAGAACGTGAATCCATTGAGTTCTTCCTTCTTTTACATATCAGAAAAAAAAAAAAATATATATATATATATATATATTAGTTCATGCAACTTCAGAACCAGCTGAATCCAGCCCTCAGAAAATAACATGTGGGCAGTACTTTTCTAAGTCTCTCAGCTCTGTTAACTTTTTCTCTCAAACAGGGTCTTATCCTGTGGGGATAAAGATGTTCTCCTGCAATTCCATGCTAAGCTCTTACCTTTGCAAAAAGGATATGCCTCTTAAAAGCTCTTGCAAAAGAGCAAAAATCACCTGATTGGCCAGGTGTGGGTCATGTGCCCACCCTGGAACCAATCACTGTGGCTAAGGCAATGAGATCCTCTCATGCCAGGCTTCAGTGACATGCACATCCCTGGAGTCAGGGAACGGACACAGCTCCACCCAAACCACATGGTGTGAGCAGGGGAGGGGTAGGTCCCCAAAAAGAAGAGCAGACATCTACTACAACTTGGCTTTCTCTTTGCCTCGTAGGTGCTGCATACCCTGAGTCAGACCCAGAAACAGAAGAAGAGGCCAGGCCTTTATGGAGGCCTCCCCTGAAGCATGTGTCATTGGAAAGGCCACGGGAGTTAACAGTGCATCTCCCAGTGGACACAGGAAGGGACAGGGACAACTTCCCGCCTCAAGGTAGCTCCTCCTTCCTTTCCACATCCCTCAGGAATCTCTCTCGGAAGGGAAGCAAGGCAAGACATGCAAGGGTCCTCAGCCAAGAAAAAGGAGGCTGGAAGGGAGGTTAGTCCATCCCCGGCCACTTAAAGATGGCTTTTGTTCACGCAGCAGCTGGCTTAACCAAAGTGCTGAAGTAAAACTAACTTAGTATCTAGCTTGCAAACTGCTTACTCACCAAATCATTCCCCTACTAACACTTCCTGGTTGCAGATGTAAGATGGCACCAGACTAACTAAAAAATTGCTGCATGCCCTATACTTAATCCTACATTTTTAAACAATGAAATTTCATTTCTAATCTGGTTATAAATATGTATTCATTAAAAAGTCCATAATATCAGTAAAAGTCTTCACTCCAATTTTTCAAAACAGCATATAGACATTTGAAATTATACACATGGATGCATCTAAGTGTATGTGTTTATGTGTTAGATAGGTTGGAAGCAATGGGCCATATTTAGAAAGCTACTCATTTAAAAAAATTCCTTTCCAAAAGGCATCTGCAAGACCACAGTATCACAAATGCCAAGTGATCTCTGACTAGTGGTATCAGAAGTAAAAGGATGCACATTAATGTGTATGGAGCTCTTCCTCTGTGCCAGGCACTGTTCTTAGGTTTTTTTTTTT
>NW_012135303.1:3004420-3005818 GCF_000956105.1 Propithecus coquereli | reverse complement strand
AACTCCTGAGCTCAAACAATCCGCCCGCCTCGGCCTCCCAGAGAGCTAGGATTACAGGCGTGAGCCAACGCGCCCGGCCCTGTTCTTAGTTTTTAGCATGTATTATCTTAGGTACTCCTCACAACAATCCTATTCGCATTTTACAGATCCCAAAACTGAAGCCCTGAGAGATAAGTAACTTGCTTGAGGTCACACAACTAAAAGTGGCCTCGCAGGATTGGAGATCAGGCCTTCTAGTGCCAGAACCCACGCTCTTACCCATTGTGTGCTGTTCTGCCTTTCAGAACAAACAAATCAATGAACCTAGGTCAGGACGTTCTTGAAACATATAGGTTTTGAGAATGTCCTTTGATTATTGGGGCAAAGGCTTGTTTGGTCTATCTCTTAAGTGAGAGTTAATTATCCTAAAGACTTTGAAGTTTCTCCTTTAAAAAATCCAAATATGGGCAAGGCGTCCCTATTTGTGCAAACAGGTAAGAAAGCAGCTTTCCACCTGTGGCTACAATGTCAGGTGCACAGCCAGAGCCATGAGATAAACAACCATACTGAATTTTGTCCTCAGTATTGTTCATCTTGCACTGCCCTCCCCTTGTTTTGAACTGATACGTCTACCAGGGACTGAGTATCTAGAGCTTGTCCATCCTCTGCCACCCTGCCAGGAAGAAACTGGCCTGAGAAGCCCCTGATACCTTGGTGTGCATTAGTTCAGTATGTAACCCAACCTGGTAGTACATTCAGAAAGAGATCCAAAGTGGCAAGTTTTTCACAGCAGTCTTTCTCAGACAGAGGTCCCTGGTGCAAGGGTATTTAGTGCTAATTAGTGGGACTGTCCCATTACCACGGATGTTGCACATACCTATTTACTTGCTTAGCCCTAAATTATTTTACCTGTAATATCACAGAAATGAAAGCAGCTTTTATAGATGCACACACACATACATATTTTCCTTTTATTGCTGAACCATCTAAGAGTCAGTTGCAGACATTGTACATTTTATCCCCTATCAGCACGGATCTCCTAAGAAGAAGACTATTCTCCCTCCTAACCCCAGTACAATTATCACACTCAAGAAAGTTAACATTGATGCTGGGCGTGTAATCCTAGCACTTTGGGAGGATCATTTGAGGCCAGGAGTTCAAAACCAGCCTGGGCAACATAGAAAGACCCTTGTCTCTACAAAAAAATTTAAAAATTAGCCAGGTAGTCCCAGCTACGTGGGAGGCTGAGCCAGGAGGATAGCTTGAGTCCAGGATTTCGAGGTTATAATGAGCTATGATCACACCACTGTACTTCAGTCTAGGTGACATAGCAAGACCCTGTCTCAGGCTGGGCGCAGTGGCTCACACCTGTAATCCTAGCACTCTGGGAGGCCAAGGCAGGAGGATTGCTTGAGCTCA
>NW_012135303.1:2996475-3004015 GCF_000956105.1 Propithecus coquereli | reverse complement strand
GCTTGAGCCCAGGAGTTTGAGGTTGCTGTGAGCTAGGCTGACGCCACGGCACTTTAGCCCAGGCAACACAGTGAGACTCTGTCTCAAAAAAAAAAAAAAAGAAAAAAAAAGTTACCATTGGTGTAATACTATTTTCTAATTTATAATCCATATTCAAATTTCTCTAATTATACCAATAATATTCCTTATAGCTTTTTTTTTCAATCCAGAATTCAACTCAGGATCATGCATTGCATTTAGTTGTCACATCTCTTTATAATCTTTTAATCTAGAAGAGCTAACCAGTATTGTTTTTTACAACGTGGACGTTTTTTAAGAAGATAGGCTAATTGCTTGGCAGAATTGCCCTCAATGTGGATTTGTCTGTTTCCTCATAATGAGATTCAGATCAAACATTTTTGGCAGGAATATCACATAGGTGATGTGTCCTCAGCACATCACATCAAGGGCCACAAAAATGTTAGTTTGTTCCATTATAGGTTATGTTAAATTTCATTATGATGTTAAAGGTGATATCTGCCAAGCTTCTCCATTTTAAAGATATTTTTCTCCTTTGTAATAAATAAGTAGTCTGTAATATTTTGAGACTGTGCATGAAGCCAGCTTTTAAACCCAAGTAGCAACAGTTGGGTTGAATGTGAAATAAAGAACACTCTCTCTGAAAGAGATGAAGCCAAGGCCTCAGTCACTTAGATTCCTGGGTTTCAGGCTTCCTAGAGCAGTCCCTGCTGGGGGACAGAACAGAGACAGGTAGAGGGTCGGATGTACTTTACGGAATGTTATCATCAATCCAGATACCTCTGACCACCATCTGGGAGTTGTACGCTGCAGCTTATGTACCTTGTGGAGGGAATGTGGTCATTGGTTCTGCCTAGCAAAATTGCTTTGTGGTCAGAACTCTGTATCCAATAATCCCATGAGCTCTAAAGCTGGGGTCACCCTGGTCAGAGCCTTCAGATTGGGAGTGAAAGGAGTTTGCAGACTCTCTAGTCCTACTTCTATCTCAGGATTTCATCCATGAAACGAGAATAACCACCACCACTACTCAATTACTCCTGGTTCTTGGCAATTCCCAAAATGAGGGGCCGCTATTCTAGTCAAGAGTAGTTTCATTTTGGCCACAGGAGAAATCTGGTCCCTGCTCCTTAGCAGGACCAGAAAAGAGGACAAATGAGAAAGAGTAGAATAAGCCATCCTGAACACCAGGAGCCATCAACCAAGTTAGAAAAGAGGTTTGTTCTCTTTCCTGCTGATTCAGAAGTTTTCTCATTCATGCTTTTTCCCTTTTTGCTTTTGAAGATGATGATGCCCCACCCCAGAATGTGGCCCTACCACTGGGTCTTCTACCCCCAATAAAAGGGAGAAAAAGTCCAGAGAGCCAGAGGGACCTGGACGGGGGCCCCAGGACATCAGGCTGCAGCAGCCCTCCAGGTCCCCCGAATGCAAGAACGCCCAGGAGGGCACCGCCAGCAGGACAAGGTAATTGTTCCTGGGGTATATGGCTGCCCCCCTCATTGGCTTGTCCATGGCTCATCTCCAGGGCTGTGTGGCAGCCCTGATGTAAGTTTTCTAGAAGGCACCCTGTTGAAAAGGAGAAATCGGCAGTGTTTCTGATGATGTCAGCGGGATTAATGTTCACTATGCATATTCCTAAAGAGCCAGTACATGTTTTAAGGGTTTGCTGCACCAACATGCACTGCCAAGCTGTTGTGTGCTCTCCTCACTCCTGGCAGCTGTGTGTGATGACACAGCTCCCCGAGTTCCTGGGGGAGATCCACTGCTGTATTTACTAGGCACACTCCACACCCTTTGGGGACAAGGGAGCCTGATGACCCTGCCAACAGGAGGAGTCCCCAGAGAGAAGTCACCCCCCAGCCCAGGGCAGAGCCCGAGGCCTGTTCACAGAAAGGGAAGACCCTGGTTATTTCTACTGAAGCGTGGGGCAGCGCAAAGCCATGCCCTCTAAGACAGCTTCACTTCAAGTTCTTATCCTTAGGGGTTGACAGTCAAGGAGGGGACTAAGTTGTTTGGATAAGAGCAATAATGCAAGGACAGTGCACTAGCAGCTCCCACGGGAGCTTTGATCTAAAGGTAGGTCACCAAGCAAAAAGTGCTTAGAATCCAAATTACCCCTGAAAATCCCTAGGGAGGTGCCATGTGAAGACTGACAGACCGTTTTCAAGAAAGTGCCGTCCTGCCAGCTGTTCCTCCTGCATTGGCACCTTGGGTTGCTTTCTCTGGTTGCACACCAGATGAAGGAGATGGCATTTGTTTGGGGGACAGATTGTGTGAAGAAAGAGGTATCTCTTGTTAACAGCAGAATCACACTCGGGGCTGTAAGAAACTCACACTTTGAGAGGCACGTGAGAACTGAGAGCCCTCAAGAAGGCAATAGATGTCACATCTTTCATTTCATGCTCACTCAGAGACAGAATGCCTCAGTATTGAATCAAGATGGAGAGATGCACAGGGTAAGGGGTGTGTGTGTGTGTGTGTGCATCTCTTCATCTAGTCCTTCATCTGTATCCTTTATAACATCCTTTATAATAAACCAGTAAGTATTTCTCTGAGCTCTGTGAGCCATCCTAGCAAATTACTAAACCCAAAGGGGGGTTGTGGGATCCTCAGTTTATATCCAGTCAGAAGTATAGGTCACAACCTGGCATCTGAAGTGTGGGGCGGTCTTGTGGGACTGAGCTCTTAACCCATGGGGTCTGACACTATCTCCAGGTAGAAAGTGTCAGAATTGAATTGAATTACAGGACACCCACTTGGTGTCTGCTGGAGAATTGCTTGGGGTGGAGAAAACCCCACGCGTCTAGTCATAGAAGCGTTCTGTGTTGAGTGTGCAAGTAGAGTTGGGAAAAATGATTTGTTTTTCACTGTTACAGTAAGGTTATAGAAATGCCATCAATCTTTCTAAGTCACTGAGGGAAAGTCAGCCTCCTTCTCCTGCTTGGCCTGAGCCCCTGGAGTCACTAAGCAGTCCCAGCATCGGTCCACAGACTGCATGGCTGTACATGCCGAGTACTGCTCATGACATCCGCCAGAGAGGGAGAGCGAGGCAGGAATCACCAGGGCCTGCGCTACACACACCTGGAGGAAGGGGCTTCCTTTCCTTTCCTTTCCACAAAGGTGCCCCCACCAGTCTAGCCCGGCCCCTGAGGTGCCCAGAGGGCCTGCCTTTCCCAGACTCTCACAAAGGCATGATATAGTGGCAGCCCCCCATTCATCCCACCATGACCCTAGAGGACAGAGCCTAAACAATGGCCCTGCTCTGCTGAGTCCCAGGAGTAGGCCTTACCCTATGCTCTGGTGAGCACCTGAGCATGTGGGCATCTACGTGCTTGTGCCCACCGGGGATGAAGGGGAACATGGTCCGGGTTCAGCCCATGCTTGTGCTTATTTTCAAGAAGATTCCAGAGACCCCACACTGCGACACTTCTTGCCGGGTCCAGCTGGAGAGAACATCTGCCTGTCCCTCCCAGGGCCTACCCAAACCGAGGTGCTTTCGTCAGGTGAAGGTAAGACAACACATTCCAGGGCAGCCTTGTTTTCAAAGGGGAAGATTTTACCTACAGCTTCCAAAATTTCCCAGCAGCAGAGGCATCATTAAAAACAGACGCAAGTCAGCCAGTTTCGCCCCTTCGCTGACACAGAGGTGCTTCTGTAGCTCAGACACAATAACCCAATGTTTGCATAACAAGTTTACTCTTGCTGGAGCCTCTGGAGAGAGAAGTTCCAGTGGAATGGCTTGGAAGAGGTCTAATGTGCCATGTTGATGCCTTGATGAGAATGATAAAGCCCTTTTGGTATTTGCCCAAACTAAACACTGCCTTTTCTCTTCTTTCCAAACACCCTCCAGAGGTGGAGGTGGCTAATTGGTAATCCAATCAGGTATCCTTGTTATGTGCGTTGGTTCATTGCTGTGAATCATCTGGCTCCTGACAGATAGCAAGGCGGTTTCCAAAAAACCCTTCTGGCATGTTAACTTTTTGGAAAAGAGACGCTGGCTCTGGGCAATAGCCATTTTGCAAAGCAAAAAAGAAATGAAGTCAGAGGGTGATGAGCATCAACCACCCAGAAGCCATCAAGACGTGTACGCATGATTTGTACAGCCGGCAGGCCCCTTGATGAGGGAGAGTAAAAGCTACAACATTTGGTGGGTCGTGTCACAACTGGCTTAATAAAAAAAGGATGGATTCAGAGCCAGGAGATTTGAGTAGCTCTGGCCTGTCCTCTGTGTTGCCAGATGACTTTGGGTCGGTTCCTTATCCTCTCTATATCCAAGGTTCCTCAACCAAAATGACAGGATTGACTCCTCCACTGAGAAATTCCTGGACTATTGCTGCATTTTACATCTTGCTGCTATTGAACTAGTCACCTAGTATATGGATTTCCAGAAAGTAGAATGCATTTGGTTCCAAACACAGCATCAAAAACTTCCACCACCACTTGGTTTATACTATGATATGGGTATAAAAATATCATGGTTCCAAATTGGTAGAAGCAAGAGTTAGACAGGTGGAGGCCACTGCCAGCACGACGCAGCTGGTACAACAACTGGAAAGCAATTCTGGTTCTGTTCACCTGTTGCACATTTGTCCACTCTGTTGCAGGAGAAAAAGTTCCCCTTTTGGCAAAGCAAAAGCCAGAAGAAGAAAAGGAAATATTTAGGCTTTAAGTTTGCTGTTATTATTGTCAATATGATGCTTCAATCATTTCAGTATCTCTGGCACCTGGCAGAGTCCCTGACATATACATAGCAGGATCACAATAAATATGTATTGAAAAATCTTTTGAAAATTTCCACATGAAAGAGAGAAAGATGAAATTTATGCTGAAGATTTACCTGCCATCTGCCCCAGTCCCATAACAATATATTTAATCCTACTTGCCTCTCAAACCTGAAGGTATTCACTGTGTGCATGTTGAATGAATGAATGAATCATTGAGTCACTCTTTCTAGCCTTTCCTCCATGGACAGCTGGTTGACCTTCAGTCTTGATGGTGACAGGATGGTGCTCTGGAAGGTAGGGAAGGATCTTAAACCCACTTCTCCCTCCAAGGGTCCGTAGAACAGGTCTAGCTTTCTAAGCACCCCTATTAAGAGGAAAGGGGGTCTTGCTTTGAGGTTTTTTTTGTTTGGTTTGGTATGAGAAGCAGTATACTAAAAAAACTTTTTCCTCTTGCAAAGGAATTGCTCCAACCACAGCGAACTCTTTGCAGCTCAGTTTGTTCAGATCCATCTTGAACACCATCTCCACCCTCCACTCCCACTCTCATCCCCCACTATATTCCAGCCCACCCTTTTCTCATCTCTCTGATGGCCCAAACATTCAGTCTTTATTCTTTTCTTTCCTAGCGTTTGCCCAAGTTGCCCCCAAATATTTAGAATAGCTTTAAGTTCATTTTTTCTGGGATGTTTTCCTTAATAAATCCATTTGATTACATACAATGCCTAGATGTAGTCTCAGCCCATTCCTCTCTCTCTAAGCCCACTTATGTGGTTATTGTATTTATCTGCGTCTGTTTTCTGTTTAGCTCCCAATATATGAGTGCTAGAGAACTTCTATCTTTATTATATGTCCAAGAAATGCTTGCTGATTGACTGAATACCCCAGGTGCCACAAAGGAAAGTTCCTTGGGGATCATAGTTGTGGTTTTTTTTAATAAAAAAAAAAAAAAACTCTTGAGTAAAGGAGGGAATATGATCTGTCTGATCTTTCTGAGACTTTCAGACTCTGTCAACAACTATTTGGAAATAAATTCTTATGCAATTAGATCATGATATCTTGCTTTCAGACAGCATAGAGAAATGAATATAAACCTTCAGAAGAAAAAAAAAAAAAAGATTTGAAGACTAGAGCTGGAATTTGACCCCTTTGGTCAGGTTAAGATATTGCAACATTTAGAAAATTCAAAGGCTTAAGAAAGGAAAAGTTAACTTGGAAGGATACAAGTCAAAACATTGGATACACTCTCCGAATTACTTATCCTTGATTGAAATCCTTCATGTTTTCTCCTAGTCACAGTGCCAGCAATAGAAGTTTTCTCTCAGAAGTTCTTTTATTCAGAAGTTTATTTTGCAAGAAGTTCAAGGATGTCTATGCCAATGACTTGGGTTGGAACCTCAGGTCTCTTTCAGAGTTTCTAAATAGTATTTTTGTCCTAAATGGATTTTCACCCTCAACATATTTCTTGGGGTTGCGGAGTGTTGTTTTGGTTTGGTGCCTCTTTTTTTTTTTTTTTTTTGGTCATTTAATTAGCATCCTTCCCCCTTGCAATTCTTTCTTGGTGTGGTAGTTTTAAAATATGTCCAAAAATTTGTTGATACTTCTCCCTTCAAAAGGGAGAAACTAACTCTCCTCCCCTAGAATGTGATCTGGATATAGTGGCTCACTTCTAGTAGGTATAGACTATGACAGAAATGATGGTATGTGACTTCTGAGACTGGGTCATAAAAGGCACTGCGGCTTTCTCCTTGCGCACGCTCTTTCTCTCTCTCTCCCTCTCTCTCTGATTACTCACTCTGGGGAAAGCCAATCACCATGTCTGTCATGAGGCCACTCAAGCAGCCTTATAGCAAGCAGTCCACATGGCAAGGGACTGAAGCCTCCTTCCAGCCACCAGAATGAACTTTCCCGGCTTGTGAGTGAGCTGCCTTGAGAGGAGACTCTCCAATCCCAGTTAAGTCTTCAGATAACTGCATCCTTAGCTGACATCGTGACTGTGACTACACAAGAGACTGCACCAGAACCACACACCTAAGCCACATAACAAAGGTGTATCATTTTAAGTTACTAGGTTTTTGGGTAATGGGTTTTGCGGCAATAGATAACTAATACACTTGGTACCATTTCCTGATGGTCTGTGATTTGGTAAACAGAAAGAGGATCAGTCCAAAAATATCCCAGCTAGTCTCAAATCACTGATTATTTGAGGGCAATCATATGCTAAGTGGTTGACTTTCTCTTTGTTCTCCCAATTTGTCATGTGTAATAGGTTGGTTGTGGGGGCCATGGGTTAAAGAATCCTTCCATGTTAGTGGGGTATTTGACAAAGCATGATTTTCATTGAGTAGCCCATCTCTTAGTAGCTGCTACCTTAGTGATGCCGCCGAGAGATTTAGAAGAGGAGAGTTGCTTTTGATGAGGCCATGTGAGGAAAAAGAAAAAACTCTGGTTTTTTTCTCAGCTCTACCACCTATAATTTCTGTGATCATGGGCAAAAAACTTCATTGCTTTGGACCTCAGCTTTCCCATATGGAAAAAGAGGAGGTGGTGTTAAATCCAATCCTCCCAGCACATGTCCCAGAGAATGCCAGTTCCTCAGAAGGTTAACAGGCATTATGTGAAAAAGGAAAGGCTCTGGGTCAAACGCATTTGGAAACCAGTGGGCTAAAGCTAAGCAGATTCCTTACTGCAGGACTTCACGGAGCCTCTAATATGCTAATGTGAATCATGGTTCTTTGAGATGGAGATATGCACTGTTTCCTAAACTTATTTGACCACTGAATACTTTTTTTTTTTTTTTTTTT
>NW_012135303.1:2987044-2995790 GCF_000956105.1 Propithecus coquereli | reverse complement strand
CCCAGGAGTTTGAGGTTGCTGTGAGCTAGGATGACGCCACGGCACTCACTCTAGCCCGGGCAAAAGAGTGAGACTCTGTCTCAAAAAAAAATAAATAATAATTTGTAATTGTTCTTATTTTCATTCTCCAAACATCAATTTCAAATCATAGGGTCCACAATCCATCTACCTCTGGGTGGGAAGAAATAGAGAAAGATAGGCTTGTCTAGTAATAATTTACGTTGTCCCTTGTGCCCAATCAGTGTTTGTTAATAACCCATAAGAAATAACGTTGGCAGATGTTACCAGTTCCAGTGATCTCAGGTCAAATGTTTGAATAAAGGAAAATGCGGCTGTATATGTCTCTGGGTGCCCAGCATTTCCTTCCAGTGGGCTTTCCTGTATTGCAGAGGCTAGAAGGCTAAAAACTATATTTCCAAGATAACCTTTGCAGTGAGGGGGCTGTATGCAAAATTATATTCTGCCAATTAGATGTGCTTGCATGAGATTTGGAGGGCAGAAGTAAGGCAGATGCTTCAAAGCTTTGGGCTACTCATGCTGGCACACGAGCTGATGAAGACTGAGCATGCCAAGAGGCAGTTGCTGTAGCACCTGTATCAGCACCAAATTCTCTATAGTCACTCTGTTTCTTCTTCAAATACCCGGGTGGTTTCCATTCTGCACTGAACCCTGACAGATAAACTCTCCTTAAAGAACTTATAGGAGGTTCCTATCAGGCTCAGCATGGGGCTAAATTGGGTCTATCACATGTAGACCCAATTTAGCGCTAAGTGGTTGCAGAAGGGCAGGCTGTGAGAGCTGTGTTTGTCCCAGACTTCAGAAAGAAGCAGGTTCTTTCCCTCACCATAGTGAGACCAGCAAGGCCTCACAGCCCAGGCTGGAAGCTACCAACAGAAAGCTACTAAAACACACTAGGGACTCTCCTTCCTTTCCTTTGACAAAAACCTCTTGTGATGCCTAGAAATACAAAGACTCTCTTACCTCATATTTGGCTGAAAAGGTGGCATCATCACCACTTTATGACTTCCAAAGAAGAAAAATGTCAAAAGTAATAGCTTGTTCTGAATCTACTAGAAATTCATTTTTCGAAGAAAAAAACAATATGAAGTCCTGAAGAATACTTGATTTCTCTTTATTTTTTGCAGGTTTTGGTACTTGTATCTTTTTTTACACAGCTTGTGAAGCTATGAATTCCACCTCCCTTGCATTTGTTCTGTTTAGGAGAATCGTAAAGTCAGGAGGGAACTTAGGCCTCACCTTCATCAGTATTTAAGCAAAGGAAGCATTTACTCAGATTTGCTGAGGATACCCATAGATAAAGCAGATAAAAGCAGAGCTACCTGGTTGAGCGGGTATGACCCAATTATGTCCCTCCCAAATTCTCCACAGCCCAGTTAACTCTTCCCCTGCTGTAGGTGGGGAGTGGGGACTGTGCAGGGCCACTAGAACAATGAGACCACAGTTTGAAAATACTCTCATTTTATGGATAAGGAAACTGAAGCCCAGAGGGATATGATTTGCTCAAGATCGCACACCTTTTATATGGTAGATCCAAGGCTCAAACCCAGGTCTTCCTGCACTCAGTTAGGTCAAAGTTCTTTCCGCTGCCTCTAGTCCTTCTTGTCCATGTTTCCAGGCTTCAAGGACCAGCTGGAAAATCCCCCCTTCATTGTGATGCCTTACCTGACCACTGTGGTCACCATGATTGCTACTTCCTTAGGTTCTACTCACTCTTACCACCTAGGCCTCGTATCAGGCACTCCCTCACTTCCTTATCTCTTTTACTCTTTATCTTCTTTCCTCTCCTAGATTTAAAATTCCTGTGGGTGGATACCCCTCATCTACCACTGACTATCCCAGAGAACACAATTGGCTTTCCAGAGCATTGTCCATAAATATTGATTGAAACTGTGAGTAGCAGAGACTTTAATTGTTCCCCAATATCCATTCTTCCATTATTCCTTTTCTTAATAGAATCCCTCACCCTGAATTTTAGCTGAACACATGGCTGCCTACCGAGAGATTATACTTCCCAGCTTCCCTTGCAGTGAGGTATGGCCATGCGACTAAGTTTTGAGTAATGAGATGTGAATGGAAGCAGCATGTGCAACTTCCAGGTCATTTCCTTAAAAGGAAACTATTTGCCTTCACCCTCCTCTTTCCCCTTGGACTTGGTCATGGTAATGAAATAGCTTCAACCATATGGAAGAGAACAATCCTGTATGGGATGATAGAACAATAAGATATAAGGAACCAAGGTGCCCAGAGAACTTCATGCAGTAGAGTCACCCTTATCCATCCACCTAACTCTGGACTCTTATATGAAAGAGAAATAAATGTTTATCTTTTGGGGTCTCTTTTTTACAGTAGCTTACCTTATACCTTAATAGGATGCAACTGCAATAATATTAACACTTCACATTGCTTTGTGAAAATCAAATCAGATCATACTCGTGTTCCATCTTGTAAAGTATTAAGTAAAATTCCAATAGGAAATATCATTGGCCCTGAAAGAGAAAAGACCTATTACATGTGTGTTTGACTCCTTTGATACAATATACTGAACACCTACCATGTGCAAAGGACACGGAAGGATGTTAATATCAAGAGCGAACACTCTCAGGTACCTTGCTACATATGTCAACTCGTTCCATCATCCCAGTAATGGTAGGAAGTGAGTATTTTCATTCACATATCACAGGTGAGGAAATTGGAACACAGGGAGTTAACTTACCTGGTAAAGGCAGAGTTGGGCTTCATTCCCAGGCCTGTCTGTCCTAGAGGCTGCTCTCTCCTCACCCGCCTTTCCCAGGCTCCATGCTGGGTATTGTGGCTACTGCCCTTCAAGGAACTCACAGTCCATGTGTAGAACAGAGTCACAAGCAACCAACTCTACCACAAGGCAGGATGAAATGAGTCCTGCAACAGAGGCCTGAGAACACGAGACAGGGGTGTTCAGGGAAGGAGTGACTAACTCTAGCCTAGGAGACCACCGGGAAGGGCTTTTACTGAGGAATCTCCATTTGCACTTGACCTTTGAGAAATTAGAATAAGTGGATGGATAAACAGAGAAGGGGCAGGCAGCGAGGGACCCGCATGAGAAGGGGCAGGCAGCGAGGGACCCGCATGACCAAAGACAAAGAGGAGGGAAAGTGGAGGACATGTGGGAAATGAGGAGTCACCCAGTGTGAGTGGTCTGTGGAGGGGCTTCATGGGGTAAGCTGGGCCTGGAAGGCAGGCCAGGGCCAGAGCAGGGAAGGTCTTGTGTGCCAAGAGAGAGTAGAAACACTGCTTCTTAGACAACGAGGAATCACAGATGTTTGAGGAGGGATGTCATGCAACCCAAGGTGTGTGCCAACATGAAGGAACAGGCAAAAGAAAAGGCAGAGAGCTCAGGCTACTGCAAAATCACCCAGACAGCATCTGATGAGGGCCTCAACAGAAGTAGGTAGACAATGCCAAATAGGGAAGATCCCCAGGGCCGCTGACTGGACTTGGGGATCTCAGCCAGCTCTCTGAAATCTGAGCAATCAGTGACGAGCCTGTTTGTAGTGTCTCTTTACAAAACTGGCTACAATTCTTATCTCTGATCTTCTGCTCAATTATCTGTATTCTGTTTTTACTTTCAGTTAAGATTACATTGTCGGAGGGGGTGCATGTGTGTCTCGTGTATGGTAATTAAGATAAAATAACAATTAAGGCCCCAGAGCCCTCGTCCTTCCCACAGCAGCTCACATAGGGCCACAGCTCTGGCAGCCTCCCTTGCTTTTCAAACTCCCACCAGCACAAATAGAAGATAGACCTCAATGTCATGTGCCACTCAGCTTGTCAGTGATGCAATGGGGCTGTTTTCTGGCTTACATACTGTAGGACTGCAGTCCGCGCAACCCCTGGGCTGGTACCAGTACCGGTCTGTGGCCTGTTAAGAACCCAGCCACAGCAGGGTGGGAGAGTGAAGCTTTATTTGTATTTACAGCCGCTCCCCATCACTGGCTACACCCCCCTCCCCCTGGTCCATGGAAAAATTGTCTTCCATGAAACTGGTCCCTGGTGCCAAAGAATTGGGGACTGCTGCTTTAGGGGAAATGGTTGTGCTTCCTAGCAGACAACTGCAGTAAATAATGAGTTCTGAGGAAAACCCAGATAGGAACTTCTAGGGAGCAAGGAGGAGGCAAAGACCAGGGTGTAGCAGTAATGGAAAGTGTTTGTGTAACGCTCCACACCCTCCTCCCCAACACACACTGAAGTTTCTCTTTCATGACTGTTTTAGCCTCCTTTTCCCTTTCAACCGCCGACCACTCAATTCTTTGAGGGAAAATTAACATTCATTATGCAATTTATCTCTCTCCTTTTAATCCAGAGTGTCTGTCTCCAAGGTCCCTACTCAATAATTAATGTTTGTTCTCATTTCCCATTCTCCAGAGCATCTATTTTTGAACTGTAGGGTCAACAATTAACACTAATTATGGCTTTTTCTCTCTCCATTGTTGGTTCTCAGAATCCCAAGCTGCCTGCTCAGCCAAGTTACCGGCGTGCACGTGGCCACGTGTGTGCACACCGAGACAGAAGGGCACCAGGAGGCAGGCTTTTCCAAGCCCCACCGCGGTTTAGCAAATGATAAAACCCAAACATCCTTTTCTGGCAACCTCTCTAGTCTATTTGTTATCGTAATGAGACAATGAAGAAAAACAAATAAATAAATAGAACTATTTGGAAATAAGTTCGGGTGCATAGTTAGACTAGGAGATCTCTAAATTTTTTCCAGCTTGAATGTTCTAGGATTCCCTGTGACTTTTTCTTCCCTATTGCTATCTCCTTGATACTGTACATCCCCCACCCCCTCCTCTCTCACACACACACAAGTTTCCCTTTAAAAACCACTCTTATGGCCAGGGGAGGTGGTTCACACCTGTAATCCGAACACTTGGGAGGCTGAGGCAGGAGGATTGCTTGAGCCTGCAGTGAGCTATGATGATGCCACCACACTCTAGTAGCCCGGGTGACAGAAAGAGACCCTGACTCAAAAAAAAAAACAAAAAACAAAAAACTGTTCTTCCTTCATTTAGGTCCCACCCAACTGACCTCTTTGTTACCTGTTGCCTCTCCCTTAATGGTCCTTTTCAGGTCTACCATCCTAATTCTCATCAGCATTGTTTTAACTAGTTTTCATTTTGACTGACAAGAACAGCTAGGAGAATAATTCTCACTCCAGGTGACTCTAACAGATCGCAAAAAAATTCAACAGGAGCTGTGAAAAAGCCTGTCTGTCTTTTTGGCTGGAATCAGATGGGCTAGAATCCCTCCTGTCTCCCTGGTCCAACCCTCGTATTTGTGCTACAGCTGGAGAGGAGTTCCTCTTGCTTGTCTGGCGTCCCCAAGGCTGTGTGCACTGAGGCACATCTGCTGTTCAAATCTGGGCATCTCCTCGCAGCATGTCCAATGTTAACTGTTTCCTGCTCTTGCTCTGTCAACAGTTCTCCTCGCAGAATTTTAGCATCCTGGACCCTGCAGGGTTTCACCTTTAAACATCTTGGATAAAAACATTATCTTCTTCAATGCTTTGTTAATCCTGTATATGCCTTCTCTCCAGAATAGCATCTATGGATTTTCAAAACCATCCAATTCATTTTGAGGCTTAAGCATCAAGGCATCTACTTCATGTTTTTCTCTGTACTGGGGTAAGAAAAATAGATTTTTCAAGACTTTTTCACACTCTCAGGTAAAATCCCTTATTGTTTTTCAGCCTATGAATCTGTCAATTCAAATAGCAGCCATGAAGTAGAAGGGTCCAGCATTCAGCATCTCCTAAAAGGTAAGCTTTTTCCCTAAAAAGTTACCTCTACTTCTCTATATCATTTGACTCATGAACATATTATTTCATATCTAGGCCTCCAGAAACACACATTACTCTCCCAAATATATCAATAAGTAGGAAAGAGGATTTACTTCTTGGAAAGCCTGCAAAATGTGGTGCTCTCATGAGTTACTCATATGGGGGCAGCCCTGTGGACTGAGTGTAAATATTAGCAAAGAAGAAAAGTCAGGTTGAACCAAATGCTTGTTCTCAGCTAGCCCAGGAAGGATAGTTTTCAGGGATGTCCTGTGGTTTCACAGGTTACACACTGCACAATTCCCATGATAATGAGGTGGACACTGCCCCTTAAGAGTTGTGCCCAGCTCAACCTGCACGATCACAAGCTAGGAACCTATCTGGAAAAGACTCAGGTTTATATTTTAAATGGAGGACTGAGGCCTGTTCTGCCTCTTCCAAGATTCCTTTTATATTTCGGTTCCCCCATGGAGAGATCAGCAAATACTGGGAGTGTAAGTTGACTTTGTAGCTCATCCTCCACCCACAGTCAAGGCTGCTTCTACTTCAGACCATAAGGAAAGGATGATTACCTAGAGACTTTTTCCCTCTCCTAAAAATAGTCTTTGATTAACAGAGAAATGTGTGTGGTCTTCCTTGCTGCTTATTTTGGGGCAGGCAGCAATGAATCCTTCAAGAAGAACCTGCTGTAGAAACAGGAAGCAACGCCACATATCAAGGGCTAGAGCCAGAGCTGGGTGGAGGGAACTGTTTTTGGTGCCAGAGATTGCAAAACTAGGAGAAAAGACACAATCATATCCTTGCCAATCTCAAAATCTGCAAGCAGAGAAATACCAGTGAGTCTGGCCCTCTACATTTACTCCCTTGCCATCTTCCTTAGGCAACATCCTGACCATGGTGGGAAGAATTTCAGGGTCAGTTCTGCTCATTCTCATACGCTGGTTAGAACTGGGCCAGAGCAGCTTTTAAACAGGAGCCCTCCAGTGAAGATGATGATGATAATGATGATGATGGTGGTGGTGGTGACAGCTACCATTGTTCTATATCTCTGATATGCCAAGCATTGTCCTGAATGCTTTACATTCACTATTTCACTTCATTCCCACAGCAATGATATGCAATAAATCCTATTATTATCTTCATTTTTCATATAGGACAATGTGGCTCAGAGAAGTTCAGTGACTTGCCTAAAGTCACACAAAGTGGTGAAGCTAGAATTGGAGCCCTGGGAACTTGCATTTTACCACTATGCATGGTTAGTAGTGGTATCACTCTAAATAGGCATGTTCCTATCTGACAATGTATGAGAGTTTAGGAAGTCCCTGACTTGGTAATGACCCATACAAACACATGGCTTCTGATGAATACCCATTTCTCCTTCCAATTCTTCTTACTCAGCATCAGACACCCTTCTGTGGGTAACACTGAAAATTATTTGCTATTTTTAGAGATATTACAAGGAGAAGACGAGACGCTGGAAAAAAGTAACAGTTTGGGAGAATCAAACTCTTGAGACAAATTTTCAAGCAATATAGGCCTGCTACAGGGTAGTTCCCCAGACCAAAATATTCTTCCAAATATAGCCTAAAATGTTATAATTTCACTTCATTCACTAAACCCTCACCAATAAAAGATTTACTTTGGATTAAAAAGCATCCTTTTAAAATACTGATACTTCTAAGAAGCTAATAGTCTGTCACACTCTAATAAAATTTATATAATCAGATAGCTGTCTTCTTGCAAACTAGCTGAGAACAGGTGCTCTGAGGAACTAAAAATTCTCACAGGGGTGGAAAAGAGGTGAGTAATTTGGAAGTAAGTAGAGTTTTAAGGGTTGAAACATGCTTGATTGGTGGGGCGCCCCAGAGGGCTTGGATGAACAGAGGAACATTAGCTATATGGACAAGGGGGCACTGGAAGGAGAAAAGTACAGAAAGGGACATTATGGGGTGCCAAAGGCAAACTGCCTATTGCAGAAAGGCCCCTTGGCAAGCTCTAGATCCAGGAAAGGGAAAGAAAACTTTGATTCCTTTTCTTTTCTCTTCCTAGTAACTAAAAGACCTTGGACTAATGCAACTCTTATTTCCAAGCTTTAGAACGTACTGTTCCCTCTGCCTGGAGCACAATTTCTCATCTCCTCCTATCCAACGTTTTTTTTCTGTTGTAAAATACACATAACATAAAATTTGCCATCTGAACCATTTTCAAGTGTACAGTTCAGTAGCATTAAGTACATTCACATTGTTGTGCAACCAATCACCAGAACTCTTTTCATCTTGCAAAACTGAAACTTTATACCCTTTAAACAATTCCCCCTTCTCCTCTCCCCTAGCCCCTGGCAACCACCATTTTACTTTGTTATCCCCCCGACTTTTACCTCTAGTCCTGGTTAACTCCTACTAATCTTTCAGTTACCAATTTAGTTCTCAAGCCGACCTCCCTCTGGCTGGTGGCTTTCCTGCTGCCTCCTCCCCCCTCCCCACCCTCCCCTTCCCCCATGCCTGAAGCCTGGGTGACAAGCCCCCTCCGCATGCACACATCGCACCCACACTTACCCCCTCACAGCATCTCTCTCACAGTATTGTCTACCTACTAGACTTTTCTCTCCTTTATACTGCAAGCTATTTAGAGGAAAGGACCCACTAGCACCCCCAGGACCTGCTGCTAACACACACCTACTGTCTATGTTTCATGATTATTTGATGAGTGAAAGAGTTCAGCCACCATATGGGTTAAGCAAACTTTTTGTTTCTCCAAGTTGATTTGAGGGTCTAATCACCATGCAAAACATAGTCTCTGCAGGAAAATGCATTCCAGTGATTGCCCATATGTAAGCATAGCATGCTGCTTTCAGGACTTAGAATCTTATTTTTTCCCTTAATTCTTTAACAGAACATTCTTAAATCTTCTTGTGCT